>NC_134219.1:42149749-42454067 GCF_965140235.1 Caretta caretta
AGGTGCTGGCAGAGGGTGTCAGAGGGCAAAACCCGGCACAGGCAGGGCCACAGGGGGTAACAGTTACCCCAGTGGGACTGAGACACCAGTGCTTGCAAAAATGGTGGGGGGCAAAGGGGCTTTTTAATTTCCCCTCTCACAGACAGCACCTCTGAGCATGGGCTTCCCAGGGCTGGGTTCTTAAAGGCACAGGCATCCCAATGCCTAGTCAGTGCCGCTCCTCTTGGTCTGATCTAACCCACTGAGGCTACGTCTACACGAGAAAGTTCAAAGCGCTGCCGCGGGTGCCAGTGCTCCTGGTAATCCACCTCGACGAGGGGATTAGCTCCGAGCACCGGGAGCCGAGCCTGTCCACACGAGCGCTTTAAAGAGCTCACACTTGCTGCGCTCAGGGGGGTGATTTTCACCCTCCTGAGCCAGCAAGTTAGAGCACTTTAATTGTCAGTGTAAATAATCCCTGAGACTTAATTCAGTGAAACATTTTACATATATCCCCTCAGAAACAAAGAATCCCTTATCACTGTATCTGATTGCATAGAGTCTCCTCGCAGTTGTCTTGTCTGTTGCTGGGATTCCCTGAATTCCCTGAATTTTTAAATTTAATTTTTTTTCTTCTCAGTTTAGAGCTCACTGAATTTCTGGCCTAGTGTCAAAACTTTTGGAGTCAAGCTACCAATGGGGATTGCATTGTTGCAACTGTTATTTTGTCTCTCAGTCTAGCCCTGAGTGTTTTTCCTCATGCCACTGTGTACAACTTGATTCTCAAATATTGAATAAAGGCAGTATATTAGCTCGTATAATGTCTTTCTCCATGGAAAAAAATATATTGTAATGACTGCCATCATGGGTCAGACCAATAGTCCGCCTAATCTAGTATCCTGTCTTGTGAGAGTGATAGTGATGTGCCCCATGAGGGTTAATGTGTATACAGGGCCTTGTACCATCCAGAAACATATGCAGCTGCGACAGGTCCTACTTTGCTAAAAGAGGCCATCTGATGTAGCTAATTTCTACAGAGAGCAGTTTCTCACACCACAGGTACGTGAGACTGCTATCTGTAGGAATTAACTTCATCAGATTGCAGTGTTACAGATAGCATTTTCACACCCATATATGTGTAAGAAATTGCAACCTGCAGGGATGTGCGATCTGTAGGACCAGGCTACCTGCAGCAGCGACAGGTCCTACGATGCTAACAAAGGCCATCTGATGTAGCTAATTGCTGCAGAGAGCAGTCTCACCTACCTACAGTGTTGAGAAACTGCTATCTGGAGGAATTAGCTTCATCAGATTGCAGTGTTGCAGGTCTCCCATGACCTTCTCATAAACAAACTATGGAAATGCCACCTAGATGGAACTAAAATAAGATGGGTGCAAGTGATTCACAGGCTGAAAGGGCTGAATCAGGCTGAAAGGGCATAACCAGTGGGGTTCTGCAGGGATCAGTTCTGGATAAGTTTCTATTCAAAATCTGAATGAATGATTGAGATAATGGCATAGAGAGTACAATTATAAACTTTTGTGAATGATAACAAGCTGGAAGCATACAAAATGGGAAACGACTTCCTAGGAAGGAGTCCTGTGGAAAGGGATCGGAGGGTCATAGTGGACCACAAGCTGAATCCGAGTACTGTGGAAAGGGACCTATGCAAGAAAACAGACCGTCACTCTGGGATATCGGCTCTCCTCGGGGCTGATGAGCTCTCAGCTGGAGTAAAAATTGGAGAGAGGCCAGAGAAGAGAAAAAAAATTAAGGTTTAGCAAACATGACCTGTGCGGGAAGGAGCCTCTGTTTACAAAAGCTGTTTCTTACAATCTACACATAGAAATAACTGCTACAGGGAGCGAGAGGGAGACAGCGAGTGAGCACTTTTCTACGTGTAGCAATTTCACCTACACTGCAGTGGAAGAAGCTGCTGCCCGTAGGCATTTGCTACATTAGGTAGCAGTTTACAACACTAGCAGTTTCTTACCCTCCACTACGTATCGGTAACCGCTCCCGGTAGCACATTCCTAGGCGGAGCACTTGAAAACACGACACCTGACACAGAGATGGGAGGCGCAGCCTGCTGGGTTGATCGCTAGGACCCGGGAGCGGCTGGGGGGCGGCTCTGGGGGGAGCGATCGCGGGGCTCAGGCCCGGCCGCAGGAAGTGACTCGCAGCCGCTGCGGGGACTCTGGCTCCCGGCGAGATCCCCGCGCCCCGGCGGCTGGTGCTGGGAGCCCGGAGCCCGGGCTGCAGCCGGGAGCGGGGAACCTCCAGCCGGGCCCTGCCCGCTGCTCCCCGGGAGCCTCTCCCAGGGCAGAGCCCCCAGCCCGGCCAGGGCCCCGGCCCGGCCCCTGCCCCGGGGGGCCCCGCTCGGAGGGAAGGTAAGAGAGACCCGCCCCCCCCGTCACCCCCGGGCTCCAGGGGGTGGGTTTGGCCTCGGGTTGCTCCCCGCGGAGCCGGCTGCGATTCCCTGCCCCGGGCCTGGGAAAGCTGCCGTCAGCTCCCGGCGTGTGCGGGGCGGGGGCAGGATCACGTTACCCCCCCTCCCCAATCTGCTGCTTTGTTTCCCTGCCCCTGGCTGGGCTGGTGTGGACGGGGACTGCAGATCAGGGAGATCTGAGGGGGGCAAATAGGGAGGGGCAGAAGGGGGGCCGGGGCCAAACTGAATGCAGGGTGGGGGCCCCAGTTGGGGGTTGGGGAGGGAGCGGGGCCCAGGGGCACAATCGGGGGGGGGGGCAGCACAGGCTCTGGATCTGGGCTGGCGGGGCCCTGCTGCACCCCCTGGCTTGAAGGGGTTTCCATCCTATCCAGGCTTTACAGTTTGGTTCAATGGCTCTCAGCCCCCCTGTCATAAATATAAAGGGAAGGGAAACCACTTTTCTGTACACAGTGCTATAAAATCCCTCCTGGCCAAAGGCAACATCCTGTTACCTGTGAAGGGTTCAGAAGCTCAGCTAACCTGTCTGGCACCTGACCCAAAGGACCAATAAGGGGAAAAGATACTTTCAAATCTTGCAGGGGGGGGGGCGGGGAAGGCTTTTGTTTGTGCTCTTTGTTTACCTGGTTGTTCTCTCTTGGGACTGAGAGAGGCCAGACAGAAATCCATCTTCTCCAACCCATCCTAATCCAAGTCTCCAATTTTGCAACCAGTATAAGTACAGGCAAGGCGGATTCGTTTATCTTTTGTTTTATGTGAATTTTCCCTGTGTTAAGAGGGGGGGTTTATTCCTGTTTTCTGTAACTTTAAGGTTTTGCCCAGAGGGGGATCCTCTGTGTTTTGAATCTGAATGCCCTGTAAAGTATTTTCCATCCTGATTTTACAGAGATGAGTTTTACCTCTCTCTCTCTTTTTTTAAATAAAATCCTTTTTTTAAGAACCTGACTGATTTTTACATTCTTCCAAGATCCAGGGGTTTGGGTCTTTGATGATTTTGTAACCAATTGGTTAGGATATTATTCTCAAGCCTCCCCAGGAAAGGGGGTGTGTAGGGTTTGGGGGGGCTATTTTGGGGGGAAGACGTCTCCAAGTGGTCTCTTTCCCTGTTCTTTGTTTAAAACATTTGGTGGTGCCAGCATACTGTTCAAGCACAAGGCAAAGTTGGTACCTTGGGGAAGTTTTTAACTTAAGCTGGTAAGAATAAGCTTAGGGGGTCTTTCATGTGGGTCCCCACTTCTGTACCCTAGAGTTCAGAGTGGGGAAGGAACCTTGACACCCCACTGTACAGATTGTTTCAGCCCCCCTGCCTGGGACTAGGAGCTGGGAAGAAGAATGAGGTACAGCTGGTGGGGGATGAATCTAGGGCTGGGGGAGGCAAGTCCCCCTCCCACTGCAGGGGCAGGACCCCAGACCCTGAGCACCCCCAACATCTCCCCCGACCTGCTGAGCATGTGGCCCCAGCCTTCCCGGTCCTGGGGCCCAGGGAGGGCACATGGCCCCAGCCTGAACCCCCGGGGGCAGCCTAAGGAGAAGCCTGACATGCTCCTCACAGGGGCCGTGCACCCCACCTCCGCAGTCAGCTGTGACTCTCAGCCAGCTTGGAAAACAGAAGGGTTCATTGGTCACTGAGAAAACAGTGTGGAACAGAGCTTGTTAGCACAGAAATCAGGAGCATTCAGCAAAGTCCATCTTGGGGGGAATCCAGAGTCCCGAGCCCTGGGCTCTCCCCGCTGAGCCCCAAATCAGGAGACTGACCCACTTCCAGCCCCACATCCTCAGAGACCTCAGGATACAGAATTTTGGCCATTCTCTGTGACCACGCAGCCACTCTGCAGTGACACCTGCCCTCTTGAGGTCTCCGCAGTAACCACTCACCTGTATCCCACCAGCTTGATAGTTGAGTAATACATGGGGAAACTGAGGCACACACTCACTATTCAGAGAAAAAATTAAGAACATTCCCCCTTCATCACACCCCTCTGAGACCAGCCCCAGGGGCACTTTCTCAGTGACTGGAACCACTCTGACCATACCAGCCCCTGAGCCTGAACCTCCAGGTGACGGAGAAAGGGTTGGAGCTGGGCAGGGAAATGACTCTGCACAAAGAGCTGATTTCAGGGACTGGCTGGTGAGTTTGGCCTAGAAGGGGAGGGGCTCCCTGTGTCTGTGAGTCCCAGAGCTCCTGCCCTCAGTGACACAGCCAGCTTCAAACCCCTGTTACCAGTGTCAGTGGCTGAGCTGCCTAATGAGAGCAAAGGCCTATGGTAATGGGACAGTCACCTGTTCTCCCAGGTTGAGGGAAGAAGATAAAAAAGGAGAGCGGAGAGACTTGAAGGGCAGCAGCAGCAAGAAGTGGGGAGGGAGGTTCCCAGCTCCCAGCCCTGCCCAGATCCATTCCCTGCTCCCCCGGGGCAGTCCGATCTCCTGGGAACAAGAGCAGGGGCTGAGAGAGGAAAAGCCAGTTGCTCGCTCTGCTGAGCACCGCACTACGGAGGGAGACGGGGGAGAGCTAGAGGGGGTCACAATACACTGTGGGGCAGTACCCTGAAGTGACTCCTTTGATCTGCTCTTTTTCCAGCGTTGGCTCGGAGATGCTGCTCTGGGGAGGTTTAGAAGGGACGTGCTGGGTTAGTTCTAAGCAGGGGGGGCTGGCCGGGGAGGTAATGAACTAACTGGGTTTGTTCCCAGCATGGCAGAGTCATAGAATCAGAGCGTCTGTCTGCAGGGAGAGAGCCTGGGGGGAATCGGGGAGTGACATGGACTCCAGCCCCTTATGAAACCTGCCCAATCTCCCTGCTCCTCCGACAGGCTGAGGAATCGCGTCCACATTTTGCTTCAGATTGTCTCATCTTGCAGAGGACAGGGCAGGGAAATGGCTATGATGGAGCCAGCTCAGGTAGGGGATTTTCAGGAAGCTTTTGGTGGTGGGGGAGGGGTAGTGTAGAGGGGTTAATCACCCGGGGTGGAACGGGATGCGATAAACCTGCTGGAACGTGATCAACCTGGGCCTGATTTTCTGAACAGGCCCATTGGCGGGTGGGGGGGAGGGGAAACAATCCCACATTTCTGAACCAGAAAACACCCCCCTGGGGAGGGCTGGGAAAATGGACCAGACTCCCAGTGCTGGAGCCTGACCCACTGACCAGAGGCTGCTGTGAAATACGAAGGGAAGCTGTCAAGGTTCCTGTCCCTGTCCCCGGCTCGGAGCTCTGCTTCCCGTCTCAGCCTATGGCTGGCAGGCGAGTGGGAAATGAGAAGACCCTGCCCTGCTCCATGTGCTTGGGAGGACAAGAAGCTCTCACCTTCTCCCACCCCCTGAAGCCTCCCAGCTACTCTGAGCAGGGTGCGGGGAGGATTCTGCTTCTCTCTCCGTCCTACCCCATGACTAGTGGGATTGTGGCTGGGGCAGCAGGTGCTGAGTGGGGGATTCTTGTTGTTTCAGATGCCGGTGACCTTCGAGGAGGTGGCTGTGTATTTCACCCAGGGGCAGGGGGCTTTGCTGGACCCTGCTCAGAGAGCCCTCTACAGGGATGTCATGCAGGAGAACTACGAGACAGTGACCTCGCTGGGTAAGGGATTTCTGGCCCCTTGGTTATTGGAAACTGGGGAGGTCTGCGTGTCTGACACCCTCATCATGCTCCAATGAGAAGAGGGTGTCAAAACATAAGGCACATACTAAATCATCCCCACCCAACCCCCCTAGCTTGCACGGTGGAGAAGCCGTGCATTGTCCTGCCTGTGTTGTTTCTCGGTCGCAAACAGAATCCCTCTTCTCTCTCCTCCTTGGGAACAGTTCCAGTCATGTGGAGGGCTCTGGGCTTCGCAGGTTTAGAAATAGGCAGGGGTTTAACACGAGAGCTGGGTGTGCATCACAATTGCCCTCACCTCCTGAGACGTCTGCCTCCCGCAAGGGGGTTAAGTGACCAAGTTCCTGTCCTCTTAGATTCCACATTCCCCAGCACAGCACTGGGACAGGTGCCACCCACGGAATATCCTTTCTGACAGATGCTCTTTCAATCCTCCAGAAACCCTGATCTGGTCTGATTTCACTCCCTGTACAGGATTTCCCCTTCCCAAACCTGACCTGATCACCCGGCTGGAACAAGGGGAAGAGCCGTGGGTGCCCGATCTCCAGGCCTGTGAGGAAAGAGAGATCCCAAGAGGTGCCCACACAGGTGAGCGCTGACATACACATCATCTGGTGAATGAAAGAAAAAGTTGAGAATCCCAAAAATGACATATTAGTAAGTGCCCTCAGTTCCTTCCTCATCTCACCCAGAGCAGGGCTGCAGGCAGCAGATATCACTGACATCGCTTCCCATGTGTCCTGTTCACTGCAGGAGTTTCCCTCCCAACTGGGAAGTGGAGGCAGGATCCAATTGCTCCATCTCTCCAACCTTTAGTATGTTGGGTTTTCCCTCAGTTCTATTCCTCTTAATTTCTCCTCAGCAGAATGACTCCTGTCTGCATTGTCTCTCTCCCAGCAGGTGATGAGAGAGTGAGTGAGAAGAAGGAGGAGAATCAACATCAGGAAATTCCTGGGCACGGGGAACCACAGGGGATTTTTGTGGGAAGAGCTGAAGGGAATTTTTCCCAGTGCTTGGCACAGGGAGAAGCCTGGGGAAATTGGCAGAGGTCAAAGAGGCTGCTGGGAAACCACTCAAGGGAGCAACTGGATGGATCTATTATATGTGGGGAAGGACACAGGGATCCCACAGCCCGGCAGACAACCCCCAAGGAAGACAAACGCTATGAATGCCTCGGTTATAGGAAAGGATTCATTCTGAGACCGGCGCTTCTTACGCTTCAGGCAATAAATACTGGAGAGAAAACACTTCAATGCTTGGACTGTGGGGAAAACCTCAATAAGCGCTCAGATCTTACTAATCATGGGAGAAGCCACATGGGAGAGAAACCCTCTGGGTGCCTTGAGAGCAGGAATTGTTTGAATTGGAAGTCAGCACTGATTACACATCAGCTAAACCACACAGGAGAGAGACCCCACAAGTGCTTAGACTGTGGGAAAAAATTCGTACGACGGTCAGGCCTAATTAAACATCAGAAAATCCACACAGGAGAGAGACCCCATCAGTGTTTAGACTGTGGGAAAACTTTCATACACAGGTCAGACCTTGTTAAACATCAAGCAGTCCACACTGGAGAGAGACCCCATAAGTGCTTAGACTGTGGAAAAAGTTTCACACAAAGGCCAACCCTTCTTAAACATCAGGTAATCCACACAGGAGAGAGACCCTATAAGTGCTTGGACTGTGGGAAAAGTTTCACATGGCGATCAGCCCTGGTTACACATCAGAGAATACACACGGGAGAGAGACCCCATAAGTGCTTAGACTGTGGGAAAAGTTTCATACAGAGGTCAAACCTACTTAATCATCAGGCAATCCACCCTGGAGAGAGACCTCATAAGTGCTTAGACTGTGGAAAAAGTTTCACAGAAAGGCCAACCCTTCTTAAACATCAGGCAATCCACACAGGAGAGAAATCCCACAAGTGCTTAGACTGTGGGAAAAAATTTGTACGGAGGTCAGGCCTAACTAAACATCGGAAAATCCACACAGGAGAGAGACCCCATCAGTGTTTAGACTGTGGGAAAACTTTCATACACAGGTCAGACCTTGTTAAACATCAAGCAGTCCACACCGGAGAGAGACCCCATAAGTGCTTAGACTGTGGAAAAAGTTTCACAGAAAGGCCATCCCTTCTTAAACATCAGCTAATCCACACAGGAGAGAGTCCCCATAAGTGCTTGGACTGTGGGAAAAGTTTCACATGGCGATCAGCCCTGGTTACACATCAGAGAATACACACGGGAGAGAGACCCCATAAGTGCTTAGACTGTGGAAAAAGTTTCACAGAAAGGTCAACCCTTCTCAAACATCAGGTAATCCATACAGGAGAGAGACCCCATAAGTGCTTGGATTGTGGGAAAAGTTTCACATGGAGATCAGCCCTGGTTACACATCAGAGAATACACAACAGAGAGAGACCCCATAAGTGCTTAGACTGTGGAAAAAGTTTCACAGGAAGGCCAACCCTTCTTAAACATCAGGCAATCCACACAGGAGAGAGACCCCACAAGTGCTTAGACTGTGGGAAAAAATTTGTACGGAGGTCAAACCTACTTAATCATCAGGCAACCCACACAGGAGAGAGACCTCATAAGTGCTTAGAATGTGGGAAAAGTTTCACAGAAAGGCCAACCCTTCTTAGACATCAGGTAATCCACACAGGAGAGCGACCCCATAAGTGCTTGGACTGTGGGAAAAGTTTCACATGGCGATCAGCCCTGGTTACACATCAGAGAATACACACGGGAGAGAGACCCCATAAGTGCTTAGACTGTGGGAAAAAATTTGTATGGAGGTCAGGCCTAATTAAACATCAGAAAATCCACACAGGAGAGAGACCCCACAAGTGCTTAGAATGTGGGAAAAGCTTCATACAGAGGTCAGACCTTGTTAAACATCAAGCAGTCCACACCGGAGAGAAACCCCATAAGTGCTTAGAATGTGGAAAAAGTTTCACAGAAAGGCCAACCCTTCTTAAACATCAGATAATCCACACAGGAGAGAGACCCCATAAGTGCTTTGACTGTGGGAAAAGTTTCACATGGAAATCAGCCCTGGTGACACATCAAAGAATACACACAGGAGAGAGACCCCACAAGTGCTTAGACTGTGGGAAAAAATTTGTACGGAGGTCAGGCCTAATTAAACATCACAAAATCCACACAGAAGAGAGACCCCATAAGTGCTGAGAATGTGGGAAAAGTTTCATACAGAGGTCAGAGCTTGTTAAACATCAAGCAATCCACACCGGAGAGAAACCCCATAAGTGCTTATGTTTATAATGTTATATATGCTTGTAATGTTTTTCTATGTTTTCATATCTATTGATTTCTCTCACAACAAAGAATAGAAAGTGTACAGTGCTCACTTTATATTATTTTTGATTTCAAATATTTGTACTGTAAACATGCAAAACAAAAATAGCGTTTTTCTGTTCCCCTCATACAAGTACTGTCGTGCAATCTCTTTATCAGGAAAGTGTAACTTAGAAACATAGATGATTTTAATTATATAAGTGCACTGAAAAATAAAGCAATTAAAAAGTTTAAAGCCTAGAAGTCCACTCAGTGCTACTTCTTTTTCTGCCACTCGCTAAGACAAACAAGTTTGTTTACATTTATGGGAGCGAATGCTGCCTGCTTCTAATTTATGATGTCACCGGAAAGTGTGAGAAGGCGTTCCCATGGCATGTTTGTAGCTGGCAGCGCAGGTATTTAAGTGCAAGATATGCTAAACATGCCTATGTCCCTTCATGCTTCGGCCACCATTCCAGTGGAGGATGCTCATTTAAAAAAAATAATGCATTAATTCTATTTGTGACTGAACTCCTTGAAGGAGACTTGTATGTCCCCTGTCCTGTTTTACACACGTTCTGCCAAATATGTCATCGTATCGAAGTCACGGAGAATGACCTAGCACATGGGGGGACACTTTCACTGCAGATTTGACAAAACGCAAAGAAAGTAACTATCTGAGATTTCGAAAGATAGCTCCAGCACTCGGCCCAAGGTTTAAGAATCTGAAGTGTCTTCCAAAATCTGAGAGGGACGAGGTGTGGAGCATGCTTCCAGAAGTCTTAAAAGAGGAAGACACTGATTGGGAAACTACAGAACCCGAACCACCAAAATAGAAAATCAACCTTCTGCTGGTGGCATCTGACTCAGTTGAAGAAAATGAGCACGTGTCGGTCTGGTCTGCTTCGGATCGTTACCGATTAGAACCCGTCATTAGCATGGAGGCATGTCCTCTGGAATGGTGGTTCCAGCGGGAAGGGACCTAGGACCCTTTAGAGCATCTGGCACGTAAATATCTTGCGACGCCGGCTGCAACAGTGCCATGAGAATGCCTGTTCTCACTTTCAGGTGACCTTGTAAACAAGAATAGGGCAGCATGATCTCCTGCACATTGTAACCAAACTTGTTTTTCTCAGTGACTGGCTGTACAAGAAGTAGGACTGAGTGGAGTTGTAGGCTCCAAAGTTTTACATTGTTTTATTTTTGAATGCAGGTATTTTTTGTACATAATTCTACATTTGTAAGTTCAACTTTCATGATAAAGAGATTGCATACGGTACTAGCAGTTGGTGGATTGAAAAATACTGTTTCTTTTGTTTTTTACAATAATTTATAATAAAAAAATATAAAGTGCTCGCTGTATACGTCGTATTCTGTAAAAACAAGGAGGAGTCCTTGTGGCACCTTAGAGACTAACAAATTTATTTGGGCATAAACTTTCGTGGGCTAGAACCCACTTCATTGGATGCGTGGAATGTATTCTGTGTTGCAGTTGAAATCTATATATTTGAAAATGTATAAAACATCCAAAATATTTAAATAAATGGCATTCTATTATTTTTAACAGCATGATTAATCACAATTAACTTTTTTTAATTGTTTGACTGCCCTAGAATCATAGAATAACAGAGTTGGAAGGGACCTCTGGAGGCCATCTAGTCCAACCCCCTGCCTAGAGCAGGACCAATCCCAACTAAATCATCCCAGCCAGGGCTTTGTCAAGCCTGACCTTAAAAACTTCTAAGGAAGGGGATTCCACCACCTCCCTAGGTAATGCATTCCAGTGTTTCACCACCCTCCTAGTGAAAAAGTTTTTCCTAATATCCAACCTAAATCTCCCCCACTGCAACTTGAGACCATTACTCCTTGTCCTGTCATCTGCTATCACTGAGAATAGTCTAGATCCATCCTCTCTGGATCCGCCTTTCAAGTAGTTAAAAGCAGCTATCAAATCCCCCCTCATTCTTCTCTTCCGTAGACTAAACAATCCCAGTTCCCTCAGCCTCTCCTCATAAGTCATGTGTTCCAGACCCCTAATCATTTTTGTTGCCCTTCGCTGGACTCTCTCCAATTTCTCCACATCCTTCTTGAAGTGTGGGGCCCAAAACTGGACACAGTACTCCAGATGAGGCCTCACCAGTGTCGAATAGAGGGGAATGATCACGTCCCTCGATCTGCTGGCAATGCCCCTACATATACATCCCAAAATGCCATTGGCCTTCTTGGCAACAAGGGCGCACTGTTGACTCATATCCAGCTTCTCATCCACTGTCACCCCTAGGTCCTTCTCTGCAGAACTGCTGCCTAGCCATTCGGTCCCTAGTCTGTCGCGGTGCATTGGATTCTTCCGTCCTAAGTGCAGGACTCTGCACTTGTCCTTGTTGAACCTCATCAGATTTCTTTTGGCCCAATCCTCCAATTTGTCTAGGTCTCTCTGTATCCTATCCCTATCCTCTAGCATATCTACCACTCCTCCCAGTTTAGTGTCATCCGCAAACTTGCTGAGGGTGCAATCCACACCATCCTCCAGGTCATTAATGAAGATATTGAACAAAACTGGCCCCAGGACCGACCCTTGGGTCACTCCGCTAGATACCGGCTGCCAACTAGACATGGAGCCATTGATCACTACCCGTTGAGCCCGACAATCTAGCCAACTTTCTACCCACCTTGTAGTGCATCCATCCAGCCCATACTTCTTTAACTTGCTGACAAGAATACTGTGGGAGACCGTGTCAAAAGCTTTGCTAAAGTCAAGGAATAACACGTCCACTGCTTTCCCTTCATCCACAGAACCAGTTATCTCATCATAGAAGGCAATTAGATTAGTTAGGCATGACTTTCCCTTGGTGAATCCATGCTGACTGTTCCTGATCACTTTCCTCTCGTCTAAGTGCTTCAGAATTGATTCCTTGAGGACCTGCTCCATGATTTTTCCGGGGACTGAGGTGAGGCTGAATGGCCTGTAGTTCCCAGGATCCTCCTTCTTCCCTTTTTTAAAGATTGGCACTACATTAGCCTTAGTAATAGTAGAAGATAGTAATTGTAGTAGTCTATGTTTAGCTATATCTTGTTACAGATTAACGGTGTAACCAAAGCGTTCCTATCTAGGACTGTATTTTGTTAATTCAGAAGTTAAAAGGAAATATAAACATTTAGATGAAACTTGGGTGTAATAATGTCATTGTGTATATATCTTTCTCTTTAAAGTTTGTAGTAAACTGTCTATGAACTGCTTTATATATAATTACCTTTTGTTAATCCATGTAGTTTTATTACCTGTGATGTTTGGGAAATGGGAGGTTACTTCCAGAACCTATTGTTCACCCAAGGACTGCCTGCTGTCGAGAGGCTGCAAAAACGTCTATATAAATTCTTGGTACCTGATCCTTTTATCTCAGATCTTCTTAAGCTTTCTT
Source organism: Caretta caretta (assembly GCF_965140235.1). Classification (NCBI taxonomy): domain Eukaryota; kingdom Metazoa; phylum Chordata; order Testudines; family Cheloniidae; genus Caretta; species Caretta caretta. Next base: position 42,162,478 of record NC_134219.1, read on the forward strand.
CAGGGGGAGTTCGAGTCGTAAGACTGAGATCTCCAGTCCCCATCTGGACTGCCCTGATATTGAACATTTGGATATTGGACTAGAACCTTATGAAATGATTCTGAAAAACACTTTTCTCAATTCTAAAGCACCATCTCTATGGTGAAACTGACCTAAGGACTCTATTCGCATTTGTACGTCTAATGATCTTTTAGCCTATACCGTCTTTTCTTTTTTTAATAAATCCTAGTTTAGTTAACAAGAATGGGCTGTAAGCATGTATTTGGGTAAGAACTGAAGTATTCATTAACTTGGTGGGTAACATGTCTCATCCTTTGGGTTTGGTAGAATTCTTTATATGATGAAGATTTTCAGGAATCCCCATCAGAATCTCAGAGGACATTTTCCCACATCAGGTATTGTTAAAGACCTGCCTCTGTTGCGACTCTGTCAAATCATTTATTTTGTTACAGCATTTCCCATACCATGAAGGGTTTACAGAGCTAAATGATGCCTCATGCCTGTGCCAGGTAACTTCCAGTGAAATTAGCCTGTAATTAAAATCCAAAGTTGTTACCCATTAAACTGGACAGCAATTCCCTACCTTGTACTCCTGGGCAGCCTCCTCTATGGGAACCACCGAGTGAGCTCTGTGAGCCCGGGACAGATGGCAAACCACACAGATCAAAGTTTGATGCTCTTCACAGAAGTTTCGGAAACTCCTGGTGTTCCCCACACACCCCACCCCCTCCTGCCATCTGTGACTCTGTTCAGTGGCTGCAGGGGCCGGTGCAGACCTTGGCCCAGGTTGAGGAAGTTCTGATCCCAGCCAGAGCTACCTCCCTGTTACAATGGCCTCCGTGTGTCTTGGCAAGGGAGCAGAGAGTGCGAGGCCCAGCTTTATACTGTCCACGTCCCCCTGTCCCTGCTCCACTCCCCTCCCTCTTCCACCCGCCGCCACCACCCTCACCCCATTCCCAGCCCTCTCAGGAGCCCACCTTGTGCCTGCAGCTGCTGGGGAGGAGGCACCAGGGGGTTCTGTGCTGGAGGGATCCCTCACTATGGGGGAGGGGCTTTCTCCTTCCCTACAGCCCATTTGGCCCAGACTAGCTGCCGTACGGGACCAGAGCCCAGTGATGGGCTGGATCCACTTGTAACAATTGGCCTTTAATTTAGGGTCTAGATTTTGGGTGCCGACCTTTAGGCACCTGGGCCTGGTTCTCAGAGGGGCTGGTCTCCTGCAGCTGTGGAGGCTACTTGGCTCTGGAGCACCTGCCCTGCAGTTCTCTAGCTGGGAGATTTCAAAAGGCTGCCTGGTGGGACTCACAGAACCACTCTGGCTGAGCCTTGCCCACGTACACCACAGAACAGGTCAGACTGGCACCCGTCAGCTCCAGCCTGGGGTTAGGTTGGCTACACTCCAGCGTAATCCCAGTGGGACTTGGCATGGATCTGCGCTGTCTGGAGTCCTGTTATGGGTGGACTCAAGGTGCTCGGACTCCCACACAGTGTTTAGCCCAGTGATCTCCTCTCATGCAGACGGGAGTCAGAGTTTAACCCCTCATGGAGCAGCACAGGAGTTCAGAATCCCAGTGGGAAACCTCCTCTCCCTGCTGAGCCTGGGGCCTTTATCAAGTTGTCTTTCCCTCCCGATAGACACACTTCTTCATGGGAGGTTGATGTTGAGGTGGCAGCAGGGTGTAATGCTTAGCACAGTGGAGTGGGACTGGGGAGTTTTGGGTTCGAGTCCCGTCTGTGCTGGTGATCCTGGGCCAGTAATTGCTCTTCTCTGTGCCTCAGTTTCCCTCCCACCCTAGTTAGGCTGTAACCTGCTCAGGGCAGGGATTGCCCCTGGCTGGGTTTTGTGCAGGGCTCAGATCTCATATGTGGTCTGTAAGGGCTCTTGTGATGGAAATAGAAGTAATAATAAATTCTATTAAACAAACCAACTTGTACCTTCCTCTCCTGCAATGTGAAGGTAGCACTCTCACAGATTGGGTCTCAGCTCATGTGATTTAAACGTCACTGGTGTTAACAGCTTCCACTCAGTAAAATGTTCCCTTATTTCACCAGTGGAAGCTGGGTTTGAAAAGCATTCAGCATCTCCAATAATTTTCCCTCATCAGATATCTTTGAAGACTCCATTTTTTGCCTTTGTTGCCACATTGCCAGATCATTTATTTTGTCATGACATCTCCCAAACAGTGAAGGCTTTGCAGAGCTGAATGCTGCAGTTACATCTATGAGAGGGAACTTTCAGTGAAATTAGCCTGTAATTAAAACCCAAAAGTTAACCCATTAAATCTGACAGCAATTCCCTACCTTGTACTCCTGGGTAGTCTCCTGTATGGGAACCACCGTGTGAGCGCGATGAGCCCGGGACTCTCTGCAGATCGCACAGTTGGGGGTTTGATCCTCTTCACAGAATTGTTTCAGAGCCTCCAGATGTTCCACACACACCCCGCCCCTCCTGCTCCCTTTGCTGCTTGTAAACTCAGCCGCTTGGCGATTGCCTAGCCCCTGAGCTCCCGGCTATGGAGCCAGGGAGGGGTTGGATAAGGGGCAGGGGATCCCAGGGGGCCGTCAGGGGACAGGGAGCAGGAAGTGGTTGGATGGGGCAGTCAGGGGAGGGGGAGCAGGGGAGGGATAGGGGGTGGGGTCTGGGGGGGTGGTTAGGTGCGGGTGGATATGCATCAGGGCAGTCAGGGGACAGGGAGTGTTTGGATAGGTGTGGGAGTCCTGGGGAGCCTGTCAAGGGGCAGGGGTGTAGATAGGGGTAAGGGCAGTCAGGGGACAAGGGGCCGGGGGGGTTGGATGGGTTGGAGATTCTGAGGGGGGCAGTCAGGGGTCAGGAAGTGGGAGGGAGTGGATAGGGGGTGGGGGCCAGGCTGTTTGGGGAGGCACAACCTTCCCTACCTGGCCCTCCATACAGTTTCACAGCCCCGATGTCGCCCTTGGGGCCCAAAAGTTTGCTCATCCCTGGCTTCGACAAACAAGTTTGTTTCCATTTGCAGGAGGTAATGCGGCAAGTGAGACGAGGCAATCTGATGACACTGTTGCAGCCGGGAGTCGCAAGATACTTACATGCCAGATGCGCTAAAGATTCCTCTGTCCCTTCATGCTTCAACCACCATTGCTTAATATCCCTTCCCCTGGCCTGTTACACCTGCTGTCCATGCTCAGACCAGAGCTGATCATTCTTCAGCTTTTCAGACTCTTCTAGAGTGTGTGGGGAAAATTGTTCATCTGCCAGTAGGGTTCCCAACTCTCCTGGACCGGATGCCGTTTGTGGCAATGGCGTCTGGTCCGGGAGAGCTGGAAATCTTATGTGCCAGGGAAATCCCCTCTGGCTGGCATTTCCCATTTGCCTGCCTCCTGCCGAAGGAGAGTCAATTGGCATTTATTTATTTTTGGAGCTTCTCTCACAGACGTAGCTGCTGTCGCCCATTGGGGTGGATTAATTAACTCTCCCGCAGGTGCAGTACAGAAAACTGCTCCCTGCAGGAATGTGCTCCTTATGGTGAACTGAGCATGCAGTAACATCTGCTGAAAACACTGTCCTTCACCCTGCCCTTACTAAGCATAGGATTGTGCTGAGTGCTTTTTACAGGGGTTAAAAAGGGGCAAAGGGGGCAAATGGGAGGAGGGGGGCAGCCAGGGTCTGAGCAGGGGGTAAAAGTTGACTGGTCAGGGGGTCATGCACCTGACAAACACCTGCCAGGAATTGTCCAGGTAATACTTAGTCCTGCCATGAGTACAGGGGACAAGAGAAGAGTGCAGGGGACAAACTGCTCTCTGTCCTCATTTGCTCCCTCAGAGAGCAGTTTTTACACAATAGCAGTTGCTTAAGAACCATTCACACATCAGCAACTGGTGCAGGTAGCATATTCCTACAGGGAGGTTTCCCATCTGCCACTGTGTGCAGAGCAGAGGGAGGTCAGCCCACGCTGCACTGGGGGCTGGGACAGCCACATCTGGGGGGGAAGGGGGGAGCTGAAAGAGGGCTGAAGAGGGTGTAGATAAGGTGGGATTTAGGGGGATGAGGGATGGGTCTGGGGCAGATGCAGGAGGCAGGGAATGGCTGAAGTGGGGATGGGGTGATGCAGGGGAATCAGGGAAGACTTAGGGGCCAGATGGAAACAGGACTTCAATAGAGGGAAACTATCAGTGGGGGGGTCACTGAGAAGGAAAGGGGGGACATGGGGAGGGGAGGCTTTGAGAGCAAGAGCAGACTGGCTGGGGAAGGGAGGGAAAGAGGGTGGGGGTCAGGGAGAAGGAGAGGGCGGAATACAAAAGCAGCTCTCCCACCCCACGGGGCAAGAGAGGGGTAGGGGCTGCCCCACCCAGCAGCCAAAGGAGAATTCTTTTACTGCAAATAGTTAAGGAAGCTTTGGGGGTTTGTGGAGGCTTCCACCTAAGGGCTCAGAAGTTACAAGGCAGGTATCCAGATTAGGGATGAAAATAGTATGTAAAAAGTAACCCTTTCAACTATTACAATTCTACTGGTAACACGTTAAGGAGTTCACAACATGGGCATCTGCCCAGCATCCCGGCTGCCGCCATGACGGGTTTAGCCCGGCAGAGCACACACAGAACAGCTGGAATTGCTCTGGGCCCAGTGGAACGATTTTAGAGTAGGGGTGTGGTGCCCCCCTTGTCCCTGTCTGTGCCCCCCACCCCTTTGACGTGGGGCCGGGAGCAGGGCCATGGCTCTGGGAGGGTTGGAGTTGGGACACAGACAGGGGTAAGAGGCCCGAGGCTGGACGTGGAAGCTGATGAAGTCATCCCCATCATACTGGCATTTCCCCTGCCCCCCGGCGGTGTTCCAGATCAAGGCCTCCGTCCTGTGGAACCCAGGGGGAGGGCAGGGACAGAACTAGGTCAGCAGCCAGAAGTGCTCAAAGATCACGAGTCCAACCCCCTACTCCCAATCAGTTACAGAGATTACCAAATTTGGATGCTTTTTGTTTGTCCTCTGGATTTGCACCTTTCTGGGGACACTGGGAAGAAAGGTCCTGTCACCTAGAGCCTGAGGGCGTGTGGCCATCACCAGAGCACGTGTCTGACCCGCGGCATCCCTGCAGCACAGCCAGGGCCTGGGCAGGAGGCCTGGGACGTGGGAGGGACAGACTGTGAACTGCCCCCGTGCCAACAGAGTGGGGCTAAGTATTTCCTTTCTCCTTTCTCATTGTTTAGTGATTTTTTTTTTATTAGCTGCTGTTTAGTAAATTGCATTTGTTCTGGAGTATAGACAATGGTCAGGGAGGAGGTCAGGGAAGCATCCAGAGCGGAGAAAATACTCTGGAGTGGGGATGCTCCAGCCCGTGTCCTGAGTGGTCACACCAAGGTTGGGGGCCGAGCCCCTCAGGAAGCCTGGGCCCAGCCTTGTCAGGGTTATAAGGACTTTGCCACACAGGAGAGTGGAAGGGGAACCCTCAAGGTGAGGCAGGCTCCGGGTGAAGGAAGAGGGAGCGAGGACTCAGATCCTTCTGCTGTTCGATTCCACCCAGGGGGTGTCTAAGTTAGGAAAGTTCCACACAGTAATGGGACCATTTCCCCGCTTACCTCCATGCATGTTTACTGGCTTCCCCTAAAGTTCATATTACTTCATAAAGTAAATATTTTAGGGAAAAGTGTCAGAGCGGCCACCAGCGAGAGTTGCTGGCCTCACTCTGAGGCCACCAAACCTTTGTTTGGGAGAACCCCTGGGCTAGATGCTCAGGACGGGCCCTTCTGACCTTAGAGCCTGTGAGTGTAACAGGAGCCGGGCACAGGGATGCTGCAGATGGGTTGATTGATCGCTAGGACCCAGGAGGAGCTGGGGGGCGGCTCGGTGGGAGGATCGCGGGGCTCAGGCCCGGCCGCAGGAAGTGACTCGCAGCCGCTGCGGGGACTCTGGCTCCCGGCGAGATCCCCGCGCCCCGGCGGCTGGTGCTGGGAGCCCGGAGCCCGGGCTGCAGCCGGGAGAGGGGAACCTCCAGCCGGGCCCTGCCCGCTGCTCCCCGGGAGCCTCTCCCAGGGCAGAGCCCCCAGCCCGGCCAGGGCCCCTTCCCGGCCCGGCCCCTGCGCTCGGAGGGAAGGTAAGAGAGACCCGCCCCCCCCGTCACCCCCGGGCTGCGGGGGGCGGGTTTGGCCCCGGGCTGCTCCCCGCGGAGCCGGCTGCGATTCCCTGCCCCGGGCCCGGGAAAGCTGCCGCAGCTCCCGGTGTGTGCGGGCGGGGAGCCCTGGCACAGGCCCTGGCAGGCAGGGCGGAGGGGGAAACCCAGGAATGAGGTGAGCAGAGGGAATAAAAATTCCCCCCAGATAGGTCGAGCCAGCTGCAGTGGTTGCAAAAATAGGGGGGAGTGGGGCTTTTCCTTCCCCCTTTCCTAGGATTTTAGCTCCCATTTCCCAGTTCATCGCAGTGCCCGGACAGGGCCCCTCTCCCCTCCTGTATAAGATGTTTCTGAGGTGCTAGAGGGGATTTGATCCAGTGAACTATTGACAGACACCCCCCTCCACTCCCCCAGATCTCCCTGTCACACCTGCTTTGAGCCTTTAAAAGAATCCGGGTCTCAGTTCCTGTGTCTGTGTAAAGCCACCCAGCGCTTCATCCATGTGTCCTAGCCCCTGTCCCTGTTCCCCTGAGTTTCACTCCCCTTGGAATCCAGTCTGGGCAGTTTCACTCCTTTACATTCGTTCTTTAAAAAAATATTCTTCTTACTCTGAGCGCTTCATCCTAAACTTCATTAGCCTTGTGCGGAGGGTCGTCACGGTGCCCTGGTATTCCTATTTTTAACGGCAAATCAGCACGGGAAATATTAACAGTTTCTCCTTGGCCTTGGTCAGGCCGGGGGACACCATGGTGACCTCACCCTGTTTACCTTTTGGTGAGATTAAGGTACTTTGCCTCTGCTCTGTTTTTGCGGCGGGCTAGCTAATGCAGGTGAGTTACCCCATGGGAAAAACACCCACTTTCTTATAGACACAGACTAAGCTGCTGACTCCGATGTTAAATGACCCGTTATTGTTCATGGGCTGAAAACTCTGATACTGAGTGTGTGTCTCCTAATTCTGCTCCTGTGCCAGGTGCTGCCTCTGAATGTCTGCACCCAGTTATGCGGGCGTCATGGAACAGAAATTAAAACATTTAAAACTAAAGGAATTAGCAGAGACCCCCCACACACACACAGCACCTCTCACCAATTTCTCTCATTTCCCTTTGCTTCTTCAGGTCTTGTCTGGTGGTCTGATGTTAAAGGTGTGACGTTAATCCACATGAATTCCAGGGCTTTAAACCCCTGTGTGGACGCTCTCGTTCAGAAGTCAAGTGGCCTTAATTTAGACAAAAAGAAAAGGAGGACTTGTGGCACCTTAGAGACTAACCAATTTATTTGAGCATGAGCTTTCGTGAGCTACAGCTCACTTCATCGGATGCTATAGCTCACGAAAGCTCATGCTCAAATAAATTGGTTAGTCTCTAAGGTGCCACAAGTACTCCTTTTCTTTTTGCGAATACAGACTAACACGGCTGTTACTCTGAAACCTTAATTTAGACAGTGGCAGTCAGGACAGCCACAGACCAGGGCAGGAGACCTTCCCCCAAACATTATAAATCTTCAGGTCTTTGATCGCTTCTTGAACATTTTTAAGTTTTGGATAGTCCAGGTGTAATGCACATGCGATGTTTCAAGCCTAAAGAGAAGGAGCGAAACAGTGGGGCGCTCATCTCATCTTCCCTGACTGTTGCCTTGAGTAGAAACGCCATTAAGATATTTCACAGCTTTGGTCCAACAGAATGTCAGTAGATGGGTTGAGGTGGAAATGTGTAAGGTGATCTCGCTCCTCTGCTGCCTCCTGCAAAGGACAGGACATGCTTCGTGAGCAGGAGGGCGAAGGCAGGATAGTGTCATGGCAGATCCTGCTGTGAGCATGGAGAGTGTTGGCCTGGCTGCTCGGTGATCCCCTTTGTAAGGAATATAGCCCAAATGGCGGCACTCTTGTCCCATGGGAGTGAACTATAAAGACTCCTTTGATCTCTTGCCCTGGTGAGAGTGTGCCCTGAGGGAGACACACTGCACCAGAGTCCTGCCTGGCTTCATTCAGAGCCGTTCCAGAGCATGGAGATGGTGACTGTCCTAAACACCTGTCTCCTGTCCATGCTCTGATGGCCTCAGCTCTCAGGTGAATAAAGAGGGAGAGGCCGGGCCAGGTGGCATGTGCCCAGTGAAAACATCCAATGCAGCTTTGGAAACAAATACAGAGCATGTCTGGTAACTGCTCCTCCCTACTTCTGGATGCTTTGGAGCAAGATCAGCCCTGTGCTGAGACACAGCATGACAATGCGTGAAGTGAGCTTAGTATATTTTTGTTACACCTGCCAGACTGTGCCTCACACCTTTGTGAGCATCGCAGTCACAGACTCACCGACATGACCATCCTCATGTACAACAGGGGTAACAGACAATGCTTTCTCTCCAAGTTACATTTCCCTGGCAGAGCCTAGTTACAAGGCAAATATCCACAGGCAACCCCCTCCCTTCCCGCACACACTGCTCCCAGTTTACATTGGATTTTTTTTTAAAAGAGACAAACTCATGATCTTTGGGGCTCTGATTCTTGAGTGTTCAGGGCTTCCCTAGGTCTTGGTCTGATTTCCAGACAGGTTTTAGATTTCACCCACACCGGAGTCAGACCGGAGTCACTCCTCGCTCTGGTGGGGGGAGTGCGGATGGGCCAACGGGATCAGCCTCCGCCTGCCTGTCCCTGGGGGCTGCTGTGGGAGTCGAGGGCAGCTCATTCTTCAGGTGTTGCCACCAGAGGGCTCCGGCTATGGCTAAGGGGGAGAGGGGTTTACACTGCAATGGGGGGAAATCTGCCAAAGTGGCCCCTTTGATTCTGCTCTTTTTCTAGCGGTTGGCTCAGGGATGCTGTTACTGGGAGGGTCTAAAGAGCCTGGGGGAAATCAGGGGGTGACATGGACTCCAGCCCCTTCTGTAACCTCCCCCATCACCCCGACAGGCTGAGGAATCACGTCCACATAGCCAGCTCAGGTAGGGGATTTCAGGGAGTTGCTGGGTGGGGGGAGGGAGAGGCAGGGAGGAGACAGGGTGTGATAAACCTGCTGATTTTCTGAGTAGGCCCATTGGTGGCGAGGGAGGGGAGAGGGGACATTCCCCCATTTCTCAAACAGGATATAACCCCCTGGGCAGGGTTGGGAACATTTTCCAGACTCCCAGTGCTGGAGCCTGAACCCACTGGCCAGAGCCTGCTGTGAAATACGAAGGGAAGCTGTCGGGATTCCTGTCCCTGCCTCCGGCTCAGATCTCCGCTTCCCGTATCAGCCTGTGGCTGGCAGGCATGTGGGAAATGAGAAGAACCTGCCCTGCTCCGTGTGCTGGGGCGGACAAGGAGCTCTCACCTTCTCCCAACCCCCTGAAGCCTCCTGGCTGCTCTGAACAATAGGAGTCAGTTTCTGCTACTCTGGCCCTCCCAGAGCTTTGAGTTTTCCCCCCTTTCCTGTGACTAGTGGGATTGTGGCTGGGGCAGCAGGTGCTGAGCGGGGGACTCTTGTTGTTCCAGATGCTGGTGACCTTCGAGGAGGTGGCTGTGTATTTCACCCAGGGGCAGGGGGCTCTGCTGGACCCCGCTCAGAGAGCCCTCTACAGGGACGTCATGCAGGAGAACTACGAGACAGTGACCTCGCTGGGTAAGGGATTCCCATCCCTTTGGTTATTAGAGGCCATGTAGTCTGCATGTCTGACTCTGGTCAGGTTCTTCCATCGTCCGTTAGATCAGAGGCGAACGGGTTCCATAATGCACGGCTGCCATGTGAGAGAGACTTGCATCTCCATGCCCTCTCCAGTGAGACACGGTGTCAAAACTTAATGGACATGCTAGCTCATCCCCACCCCTCCAGCTTTCAAAGAGGCAGAATTCATTCATTGTCCTGTCTGTATTGATTCCCATTCACATACACAATCCTTATTTACCTGCCTTCTTGGGAATAGCTCCAACCATTGGGAAGGCTTACAAAGAGGCATGGGTTTAATGCCAGAGCTGTCTGTGTCACCAAGGCCCCTAGACTGTTCAGATCCTAGGAACTCCTAGTGAGGGTGTAAAAATTCCCATCACCTCCCAAGATGTCTGCTTCTCCCAAGGGGGCTCAGCGACCATGTTCTCGTCCTCTTTGTTTCCACGTTCCCCAGCAGAGCACAGGGACAGGTTCCGCTCACAGAATGTCCTTTGTGACAGATGCGCTCTCAATCCTCTATGCACCCTGATCTGGTCTGATTTCACCCCCTGCGCAGGATTTCCCATTCCCAAACCTGACCTGATCGCCCGCCTGGAACGAGGGGAAGAGCCGTGGGTCCCGGATCTCCAGGCCTGCGAGGAAAGAGAGAGCCTGAGAGGGGCCCACACAGGTGAGAACTGACAAAGAAACCATCTGGGGAATGAAGGAAAAAGTTGAGAATCCCAAAAGTGTGGGTATCAGTAAGTGCCCTCAGTTCTTCCTCACCTCTTCCAGAGCAGGGCTGTAGTGAGCAGACATTACTCACTGCTCTACACCCGTCTTGTTAGCTGCAGGAGTTTCCTTCCCATCTCTCCTTCCCTGTGAGTTTTTGGGTGGGAAGTGGAGGCAGAATCGAATAGCTCAGTCTTTGTGTTGGGTTTTCCCTCGGTGTTATTTCTTTTTCTCCCCAGCACAATGACTCCCGTCTGGATTGTCTCTCTCTCCAAGCAGGTGCTGAGCGAGTGAGTGAGAGCGTGGAGGGGAATCACCATCAGGAAGTTCTTGGGGAAGTGGAATCACAGGGGACCTTTGTGGTAAGAGCTGAAATTTCCCAGTGTTGGAAACAGAGAGAAGCCTGGGAAAATTGGCACAGGTCAGAGAAGATGCAGGGAAACCACCCAAGGAAGAAAGTGCATGAATCTATTAAATGTGGGGGAGGGGACAAGGATCCCACAACCCAGCAGACAAATTCCAAAGAAGACATACGCTATGTATGCCTCGGTTATGGGGAAAGATTCATTCTGAGATCACATCAGACAATCCATACTGGAGAGAAACCACTTCAGTGCTTGGACTGTGGGGAAAGCTTCAATAATCGCTCAGCCCTGAATAACCATGGGAGAAGCCACAGAAGAGAGAAACCCTCTCAATGCCTCGACTGCGGGAAATGTTTCATTTGGAAGTCAGAACTAATTAGACATCAGTTAAGCCACACAGGAGAGAGACCCCATAAGTGCTTTGATTGTGGGAAAAGTTTCAAACAGAGGTCAGACCTTTTTAATCATCAGGCAATCCACACAGGAGAGAGACCCCATAAGTGTGTGGAGTGTGGGAAAAGTTTCAGTCGGAGGTCAGTCCTTGTTATTCATCAGAGAACCCACACAGGGGAGAGACCACATAAGTGCTTGAACTGTGGGAAAAGTTTCATTCAGAGGTCAGACCTTCTTAAACATCAGAGAATCCACACAGGAGAGAGACCTCACAAGTGCTTGGACTGTGGGAAAAGTTTTAGTCGGCGGTCAGCTCTTTTTAAACATCACGCATTCCACACTGGAGAGAGACCCCATAAGTGTTTAGACTGTGGAAAAACTTTCATATGGAGGTCAGACCTTGTTAAACATCAGAGAACCCACACAGGAGAGAGACCCCATAAGTGTTTACACTGTGGGAAAAGTTTCACACGGAGGTCAGTCCTTGTTAATCATCAGAGAATCCACACAGGAGAGAGACCCCATAAGTGTTTAGACTGTGGGAAAAGTTTCACATGGGGCTCAGACCTTCTTAAACATCAGAGAATCCACACAGGAGAGAGACCCCACAAGTGCTCAGACTGTGGAAAAGGTTTCATATGGAGGTCAAACCTTGTTAGACATGGGTCAATCCACACAGGAGAGAGACCCCACAAGTGCTTGGACTGTGAGGAAATTTCACACAGAGATCACACCGCATTAAACATGAGAGAATCCACACAGAATCTAAAATTCTCTGTCACAGGGACAGAAGGTGTTAAGGAAATTGCATGTAATTGACCAAGATACAGCCTTTAGAGACATGTTCGAAAAGTGTGTCCTCGTTAGATAAACTAGAGCTTCGAAAGGTAAACGTGTATTGTTAAAGACATGGAAGAAGATGGTACCTGAAGTAGTCTTTGTTTAGCTATATCTTGTTAGTGGTTAACAATGGAAATAAACGGTTCCTGTCTAGGGCTGTATTCAGAGATCAAAAGGGAATATTAACATTTAGATAAAACTTGCTTGTAATAATGTCATTGTTTGTCTCCTGAAAGTTTGTCGTAAACTGTCTATGAACTGCTTTATGGAGAATCACCTTATGATAATCCATGTAATTAATTACCAGTGATCTTTAGGAAATAGAAGGTTACTTCAAAAGCCTATTGTTCAGCCAAGGACTGTGTGCTGTCATGACGCTGCAAAAATGATCCTTTCTTTTTTGATCTGCCGAACCTTTATACCGAGGGGAGTGTGAGTCAGAAGATGGAGATCTCCAGTCCTATCTGGACTGCCCTGACATTGAAATTGGACTAGAACTTGATGAAACGATTCTGTAAAGGATTCTTTGCAATTCTAAAGCATCAGCTGTACAATGAAACTGAGCTAAGGACTCTATGCATGTCTCTGTGTATAATGATCTTTTCACCAGCACACTCTCTCTTTTCTTCTTTTAATAAATCTTAGTTGAGTTAATAAGAATTGGCTGTAAGCGTGTATTTGGGTAAGAACTGAAATATTCCTTAACTTGGTGGATAATGTATAGGATCCTTTGGGATTGGTGGAACTTTTTAATGTGATGAATAAGATTTTCAGCAGTCCCCATCATGTTGAAGTGGGCTGTCTGGGAGGGAGCCCAAGGCGGGGTTGCTTTAAGGGATCCGTGTTTTGGCTTCTGTGTAGCAGTACGGTATTGTAGAAGCTGTCTTGTTGCTGGCCTGGTGAATCTAAGGGTAAGTCTATACTACGAAATTAGGTCGATTTTTCAGAAGCGATTTTATACAGTCGATTGTGTGTGTCCCCACTAAGCGCATTAAATTGATGGAGTGCATCCACAGTACCGTGGCTAGCATCGACTGTCAGAGCGGTGCACTGTGGGTAGTTATCCCACAGTTCCCGCAGTCTCCGCCACCCACTGGAATTCTGGGTTAAGCTCCCAGTGCCTGATGGGGCAAAAACATTGTTGTGGGTGGTTTTGGGTACATGTCATCAGTCTCCCCTCCCTCCCTCCATAAAAGCAACGGCAGAGAATCATTTTTCGCCTTTTTTCACGGATAACCCACGCAGACGCCATAGCATTGTAAGTATGGAGCCCGTTGAGATCACCGCAGCAGTTGTGAGCATTGTAAACACCTCACGCATTATCCTGCAGTATGTGCAGAACCTGGAGAGGAGGTGACACCAGGACGATGACGATAGTGATGAGGACATGGACACAGACTTCCCTCAAAGCATGGGATGTGGCAATTGGGACATCATGGTGGCATTGGGGCACGTTCATACCCTGGAACGCCGATTCTGGGCCCGGCAAACAAGCACAGAGTGGTGGGACCGCATAGTGTTGCAGGTATGGGATGATTCCTAGTGGCTGTGAAACTTTTGCACGCGTAGGGCCACTTTCATGGAATGTTCTGACTTGCTTTCCCCTGCCCTAAAGCGCAAGAATACCAAGATGAGAGCAGCCCTCACAGTTGAGAAGCAAGTGGCAATAGCCCTGTGGAAGCTTGCAACACCTGACTGCTACCAGTCAGTCGGGAATCAATTTGGAGTGGGCAAATCTACTGTAGGGCCTGCTGTGATCCATGTAGCCAGGGCAATCAAGAAGGGTAAGTGCTAAGAAGGGTAGTGACTCTGGGAAATGTGCAGGTCATAGTGGATGGCTTTGCTGCAATGGGATTCCCTAACTGTGGTAGGGCAATAGACAGAACGCATATTGCTATCTTGGCACCGGACCACCTTGGCAGCCAGTACGTAAACCACAAAGGATACTTTTCAATGGTGCTGCAAGCAATGGTGGATCACAAGGGACGTTTCACCGACATCAACGTGGGATGGCCGGGAAAGGTGCACGATGCTCGCATCTTCAGGAACTCGGGGCTGTTTGAACAGCTGCAGGAAGGGACTTCCCAGATCAGAAAATTACTGTTGGAGATGTTGAAATGCCCATAGTTATCCTTGGAGACTCAGCCTACCCTTTGCTCCCATGGCTCATGCAGCTGTACACAGGCAGCCTGGACAGTAGTAAGGAGCAGTTCAACTATAGGCTGAGCAAGTGCAGAATGGTGGTAGAATGTGCATTTGGACCTTTAAAAGCTTGCTGGAGCTGTTTGCTTACTAGGTTAGACTTCAGTGAAACTAGTATTCCAATTGTTATTGCTGCTTGCTGTGTGCTCCACAATATCTGTGAGAGTAAGGGGGAGACATTTATGGCGGGGTGGGAGGTTGAGGCAGATCGCCTGCCAGTCGATTTTGTGGAGCCAGACACCAGGGCAATTAGAAGAGCACAGCCGGGCGTACTGCACATCAGAGAAGCTTTGAAAACCAGTTTCATGATTGGCCAGGCTACGGTGTGACAGTTGTGTTTGTTTGTTTCTCCTTGATGCAAACCCACCCCCTTGGTTGACTCTAATTCCCTGTAAGCCAACCACCCTCCCCTCTTCAATCAGAGCTTGCAAAGGAAATAAAGTCACTATCGTTTCAAAACCATGTATTCTTTATTAATTGATTTAAAAAATAGGGAGATACCTCACAAGGTAGCCCGGGTGGGGTGGGGAAGGAGGGAAGGACAAGGCCACACGACAAATCAAAACTTATTTTATGCCAGACTGCTGTTGCTTGGGCAATCCTCTGGGGTGGAGTGGGTGGGTTCCTGGAGCCTCCCCTTCCCCTGGCGTTCTTGGGCATCTGGGTGAGGAGGATATGGAACTTGGAGAGGAGGGTAGGCGGTTATTCAGGGGGGCCTTCTCCGGCTTCATGGTCCGGGAGCATGTCTTGGGGGGGTATTGGCTCCAGTGAGGTGAAAAGTTCTAGGCTGCTGGGGAGAATGATTTCTCCGCTTGCCTGCTGTGTACTCTCCTCCTCCTCTTCCTCATCCACAAAATCCTCCTCCCTCTTGTGTGAGACTCCCCCCTTGCAGGTGTCCACGGACAGTAGTGGGGTAGTGGGCCCCTCCCTAGAATTTCATGCAGCTGATCTTAGGAGCAGCATGTCTGAGGTTCTGACCCGGAGTGACCGTTTACCTCCTTTGTTTTTGGTCGGCTTGCCTGAGCTCCTTAATTTTCACGCGGCACTGCTGTGTGTCCCTGGTGTAGCCTCTGTCCACCATGCCCTGTGCAATTTTGGCATATATATTAGCATTTTGTCTTTTTGATTGGCGTTCTGCCTGCACAGATGTTTCTCCCCATACAGCAATCAGATCCAGTGTCTCCCGTTTGGTCCATGCTGGAGCTCTTTTGCGATTCTGGGACTGCATGGTCACCTCTGCTGCCACGCTCGCCACGCTGATCAAACAGGAAATGACATTCAAAAGTTCCCGGGGCTTTTCCTGTGTACCTGGCTAGTGCATCTGAGTTGAAAGTGCTGTCTAGAGTGGTCACAATGGAGCACTCTGGGATAGCTGCCAGAGGCCAATATCGTCGAATTGCATCTACACTACCCCAAATTCGACCCAGCAAGGTTGATTTTTGCACTAATCCCCGCGCCGGAGAGGAGTACAGAAGTCGATTTTGAGACCCCTTTAAGTCGACAAAACAGGGTTGGTCGTGTGGACAGATAGAGCATTAAATCGACCTAACGCTGCTAAATTCGACCTAAACTCGTAGTGTAGACCAGGGCTCGCAAGCCGCCACCAACGGAGTGGGGGCATCCACCAATGGTCCCCAGTCCTCGCTGGCCCACAGCTCCCCACTCCTCCTGGGCACTGGGGAATGCCCTGTGGTTCCCCACTACCCATGGGCATCGTGGGATCCCCCTCAGTTCCCCAGTTGCCACGTGTGTCTGGGACCTCTGGAGTTCCCAAGGGCCCATGGATAAAGGGGGGAATCCTGAGTAGCTCCCCAGAGCTTGGGAATGTTTGGGAATTTCCCTGGGGGCAGGGAGGAAATGGCTCCCCAGTCCCCACGAGTTGGGGGGGGAATCCCCTGTTGCTCCCCAGTTCCACCCAGGGCTTTGGGGGAATTCCTGCGGCTCCTCAGGCCCTGCGGATGGGAGGGAATCCCCCTTCAACCTTTCCAGAGGCCATGGGGTTGGGAATCCTGCTCAGGAATCTGTCCTCAGCTCCCCAGCGCAAGGTGCAGCGAGGAAAACTTTTGAAGCTCCCTATTCCGCATGAGTGTGGGGGAATGCAATCTCTGCGGGCATTGGGGATCGCCCCCACCCCATGTGCTGCTTTGTTTCCCTGCCCCTGGCTGGGCTGGTGTGGATGGAGGCTGCAGCTCAGGGAGATCGGAGGGGCAGAAGGTGGGCTGAGGCCAAACTGAATGCAGGGTGGGGTGCCCCATCCTGGGCCAGGGAAGGAGGAGGGCCCAGGGGCACAATCAGGGAGGGGGAGCAGCACAGGCTCTGGATTTAGGCTAGCGGGGCCCTGCCGCACCCCCTGGCTTGAAGGGGTTTCCATCCTATCCAGGCTTTACAGTTTGGTTCAATGGCTCTCAGTGCTCCCCCCACCCCCCGCCCTGGTACAGATTGTTTCAGGCCCCCTGCCTGGGACTAGGAGCCGAGGATAAAAATGGGTACAGCTGGTGGGGGATGAGCCCCTCTCCCACTGTAGGGACAGGACCCCAACCCCTGAGCACCCCCAACATCCCCCCCACTGAGCATGTGGCCCCAGCCTTCCTGGTCCTGGGGCCCAGGGAGGGCGTATGGCCCCAGTCTGAACCTCAGGGGCAGCTGAAGGAGAAGCCTGACATGCTCCTCACAGGGGCCGTGCACCCCACCTCCGCAGTCAACTGTGACTCTCAGCCAGCCTGGAAAACAGAAGGGTTTGTTGGTCGCTGGGAAGGCGGCATAGAACAGAGCTTGTTAGCACAGAAACCAAGAGCGTTTGGCAACGTCCGGCTTGGGGGGAATCCAGAGTCTTGAGTCCTGGGCTCTCCCCACTGAGTCCCAAACCAGGAGACTGAGCCGCTTCCAGCCCCCCATCCTCACTGACACCCAGCTGCCCCTCCCCCATGCTTTCTCTCTTTCCCAGGAAAACAGGTCACCTGGCCTCCCCCTCTCTCTTTGTTCTCCAACATCTTCGGCTGGCTCCTTGCAGAGGATGAGCTCTGGCCATCACTTGCCAGGATAGAGAATTTTGGCCATTCTCTACACCCAGGCAGCCACTCTGCCATCACGCCTGCCCTCTAGAGGTCTCCACAATGATCACACCCCTGTATCCCACCAAGTTGATACTTGTGTAACACATGGGGAAACTGAGGCACACACACAGTAGTCAGAAAAAACATTAAGAACAATCCCGCTTCATGAATCCCTCTGAGACCAGCCCAGGGGCACTTTCTGCAGTGGCTGGAACCACTCTGCCCATACCAGCCCCTGAGCCTGAGCCTGCAGGTGATGGAGAAACCTGGGGAAGGGGCTGGGGCTGGACAGGAAAGTGGTGCTGCACAAATGGCCCCTTTCAGGGACTGGTTGGGGAGTTTGGCCTACGTGGGGAGGGGATTCCCTGTGTCTGCGAGTCCCAGAGCTGCTGCCCTCCATGTCACAGCCGGGTTCAACCCCCGTTACCAGTGTCAGTGCCTGAGCTGCCTAATGAGAGCAGAGGCCCATGGCAATGGGACAGTCACCCGTTCGCTCACAAAGAGGGAAGATGATAAAAAGGGAGAGCAGAGAGACTTGAAGGGCAGCAGCAGCAAGAAGTGGGGAGGGAGGTTCCCAGCTCCCAGCCCTGCCCAGATCCATTACCTGCACCCCCGGGGCAGTCAGCTCTCCTGGGAACAAGGGCAGGAGCTGAGAGAGGAAAGGCCAGTTGCTCGCTCTGCTGAGCACCGCACTACTGAGGGAGACGGGGGAGAGCTAGAGGGGGTCACAATACACTGTGGGGCAGTACCCTGAAGTGACTCCTTTGATCTGCTCTTTTTCCAGCATTTGGCTCAGAGATGCTGCTCTGGAGAGGTTTAGAAGGCACGTGGTGGGGGGCGGAGGGGTGGGGGGGGCTGGTCGGGGAGGTAATGAACTAACTGGGTTTGTTCCCAGCATGGCAGAGTCATAGAATCAGAGCATCTGTCTGCAGGGAGGGAGCCTTGGGGGACTCGGGGAGTGACATGGACTCCAGCCCCTTGTGAAACCTGCCCAATCTCCCTGCTCCTCTGACAGGCTGCGGAATTGCGTCCACGTTTCGCTCCAGATTGTCCCGTCTTGCAGGGGACAGGGCAGGGAAATGGCTGTGATGGAGCCAGCTCAGGTAGGAGATTTTCAGGGAGCTTTTGGTGGTGGGGGAGGGGTAGTGTAGAGGGACGGGGTGTGGGACGGGGTGTGATAAACTTGCTGGAACATGATCAGCCTGGGCCTGATTTTCTGAACAGGCCCATTGGTGGTGTAGGGAAGGGAAACATTCTCCCATTTCTGAACCAGGAAACAGCCTCCTGGGCAGGGCTGGGAAAACTGACCAGACTCCCAGTGCTGGAGCCTGAACCCACTGGCCAGAGGCTGCTGTGAAGTACGAAGGGAAGCTGTCGGGATTCCTGTCCTCGTCCCCGGTTCAGAGCTCTGCTTCCCGTGTCAGCCTGTGGCCGGCAGGCATGTGGGAAATGAGAGGACCCTGCCCTGCTCCATGTGCTGGGGGGACAAGGAGGTCACCTTCTCCCACCCCCCTGAAGTTCTGGCTGCTCTGAGCAGGGTGTGGGGAGGATTCTGCTTCTCTAGCCCTCCTCCCCCATGACTAGCGGGATTGTGGCTTGGGCAGAAGATGCTGAGTGGGGGACTTTTGTTTCAGATGCCGGTGACCTTCGAGGAGGTGGCTGTGTATTTCACCAAGAGGCAGAGAGCTCTGGTGGTCCCCGCTCAGAGAGCCCTCTGCAGGGAGGTCATGCAGGAGAACTACAAGACTGTGACCTCGCTGGATAAGGGATTCCTGGCTCCTTGGTTATTGGAAGCTGGAGGGCCGGCGTTGTTTTCATGTCTGACACTGGTTAGGTTTTTCCCTTATCACCCTGCAATGAGACCAGGGTATCAAAACCTAGTCATAGAATCTCAGGGTTGGAAGAGACCTCAGGAGATCATCTAGTCCAACCTCCTGCTCAAAGCAGGACCAATCCCCAACTAAATCATCCAACAGATTTTTTTCCCCATATCCCTAAATGGCCCCCTCAAGGACTGAGCTCACAACCCTGGGTTTAGCAGGCCAATGCTCAAACCACTAAGCTATCCCTCCCCCGCAAGGCACATACTAAATCATCCCCACCCGACCCCCCTCGCTTGCAAGGTGGAGAAGCCATGTATTTGGACATGTGATGTTGACATTC
This sequence comes from Caretta caretta, assembly GCF_965140235.1. Taxonomy (NCBI): domain Eukaryota; kingdom Metazoa; phylum Chordata; order Testudines; family Cheloniidae; genus Caretta; species Caretta caretta. The sequence goes on from NC_134219.1 coordinate 42,181,917, forward strand.
TCTATTTTAATGGTTGTGACGCTCTAACTTTTGGAATCTGTCTCTACTGTCATTACACAGTTATTGTCTGACCCAAATATTGTCTAAGCCCGCCCTAAATCTCCCACCACTGTGAACATTTAAATGGAGGACAATTGGAATGAAATGCTAAAAACCCAGATTTTTGTGCAACTGTGAATGTTTAAATCAATAAATATAAAATTGCTTAAAAATATATATTAAAAAAAAAAAAGAATTCTACCAAGCCTGACTATCCTGCCTTAGACACACAAATCCTGCTCCTGCAGGCTCATAGAATCGTAGAAGATCAGGGTTGGAAGGGACCTCAGGAGGTCATCTAGTCCAACCCCCTGCTCAAAGCAGGACCAATCCCCAACTAAGTCATCCCAGCCAGAGCTTTGTCAAGCCTGACCTTAAAAAGCTCTAAGGAAGGAGATTCCGCCACCTCCCTAGGTAACCCCTTCCAGAGCTCATCCTCACAGGGGGATGCCTCTCATTGCAAGACCAGAGCCCTAGTGGTACATTTTTCACTAAATGGTCCAGAGGGAGCCATGGCCACAGAGAACCCCCTGGAAAGTCTCCAGGAGGAAGCTACATGTCCCGTCTGTCTGGAGTAGTTCACAGAAGCTGTCGCTCTGGCGTGTCGGCACGTCAGCCAGTGCTGGGAGGGATCCGATACAGCCGTCTCCTGCCCTCAGGAACTGAGCAACACAGAAACATCAGGCTGAACAGGCAGCTGGCAAACATGGTAGAAATCACCAAGCGGCTGAGTTTACAGGCAGCAAAAGGAGCAGGAGGAGACAGGGTGTGTGGGGAACACCAGGAGGCTCCAAAACTTCTGTGAAGAGGATAAACTTCGATCTGTCTGGTTTGCCATCTGTCCCGGGCTCATCGAGCTCACACGGTGGTTCCCAGAGGAGGCTGCCCAGGAGTACAAGGGAGGGAACTGCTGTCAAGTTTAATGGGAATTAACTTTGGATTTTAATTACAGGCTAATTTCACTGAAAGTTACCTGGCACAGACATGAGGCATCATTCAGCTCTGTAAACCCTTCATGGTATGGGAGATGCTGTAACAAAATAACTGATTTGACAGAGTGGCAACAGAGGCAAGTCTTTAACGAGACCTGATACGGGAAAATGTCCTCTGAGATTCTGATGGGGATTCCTGAAAATCTTCATCATATAAAGAATTCTACCAAACCCAAAGGATCAGACATGTTACCCACCAAGTTAATGAATACTTCAGTTCTGACCCAAATACATGCTTACAGCCAATTCTTGTTAACTAAACTAGGATTTATTAAAAGAAGAAAAGACAGTATTGGCTAAAAGGTCATTAGACATACAAATGCGAATAGAGTCCATAGGTCAGTTTCACCATCGAGATGGCGCATTAAATTGAAAAGAGTCCTTTTCAGAATCATTTCATCACGTTCTAGTCCAATGTCCAATATCTGGGAGGTCCAGAGAGGACTGGAGATCTCAGTCTTACAACTCGAACTCCCCCTGAATAAAGCTTAAGAAGATCTGAGATAAAAGGATCAGGTCCCAAGCGTTTATATAGACGTTTTTGCAGCCTCTCGACAGCAGGCAGTCCTTGGGTGAACAATGGGTTTTGGAAGTAACCTCCTATTTCCCAAACATCACAGGTAATAAAACTACACGGATTAACATAAGGTAATTATCCATAAAGCCATTCACAGACAGTTTACCACAAACTTTAAAAAGAGAAATATATACTATGACATTATTACACCCAAGTTTCATTTAAATGTTAATATTTCCTTTTGACTTCGGAATTAACAAAATACAGTTCTAGACAGGAACTCTTTGGTTATATTGTTAATCTATATCTCATTACAGATTAACATAGACTACTACAATTACTATGTTCTAGAGCTGTCAAGCAATTAAAAAAATTAATTGTGATTTAATCGTGCTCTTAAACAATAATAGAATACCATTTATTTAAATATTTTGGATGTTTTATACATTTTCAATATATTGATTTCAATTGCAACACAGAATACACTCCATGCATCTGATGAAGTGGGTTATAGCCCACAAAAGTTTATGCCCAAATACATTTGTTGGTCTCTAAGGTTCCACAAGGACTCCTTGTTGTTTTTACAGAATACAAAGTGTACAGTAATCACTTTATATTTTTTATTACAAATACTGGCACTGTAAAAAACAAAGGAAACAGTATTTTTCAATCCACCAACTGCTAGTACCGTATGCAATCTCTTTATCATGAAAGTTGAACTTACAAATGTAGAATTATGTACAAAAAATACCTGCATTCAAAAATAAAACAATGTAAAACTTTGGAGCCTACAACTCCACTCAGTCCTACTGCTTGTTCGGCCAGTCACTCAGAAGAACAAGTTTGGTTACAATGTGCAGGAGATCATGCTGCCCGCTTCTTGTTTACAAGGTCACCTGAAAGTGAGAACAGGCATTCTCATGGCACTGTTGCAGCCGGCGTTGCAAGATATTTACGTGCCAGATGCTCTAAAGGGTCCTAGGTCCCTTCCCGCTGGAACCACCATTCCAGAGGACATGCCTCCATGCTAACGACGGGTTCTAATTGATAACGATCCGAAGCAGACCGGACCGACACATGCTCATTTTCTTCAACTGAGTCAGATGCCACCAGCAGAAGGTTGATTTTCTATTTTGGTGGTTCGGGTTCTGTAGTTTCCCAATCAGCGTGTTCCTCTTTTAAGACTTCTGGAAGCAAGCTCCACACCTCGTCCCTCTCAGATTTTGGAAGATACTTCAGATTCTTAAACCTTGGGCCGAATGCTGTAGCTATCTTTCAAAATCTCAGATAGTTACTTTATTTGCGTTTTATCAAATCTGCAGTGAAAGTGTCCCCCCATGTGCTAGGTCATTCTCCGGGACTTCGATATGATGACATATTTGGCAGAATGTGTGTAAAACAGGACAGGGGACATACAAGTCTCCTTCAAGGAGTTCAGTCAAAAATGTAATTAATGCATTATTTTTTTTTAAATGAGCATCCTCCACTGGAATGGTGGCCGAAGCATGAAGGGACAATAGGCATGTTTAGCATATCTTGCACATAAATACCTGCGCTGCCAGCTACAAACATGCCATGCGAACACCTTCTCACATTTTCAGGTGACATCATGAATTAGAAGCAAAGCAGCATTCGCTCCTGTAAATGTAAACAAACTTGTTTGTCTTAGCGAGTGGCAGAAAAAGAAGTAAAAAGAAAAGGACTTGTGGCACCTTAGAGACTAACAAATTTATTTGAGCATAAGCTTTCCTGAGCTACAGCTCACTTCATCGGATGCATTCAGTGGAAAATACAGTGGGGAGATTTATATACATAGAGAACATGAAACAATGGGTGTTACCATACAAACGGTAAGGAGAGTGATCACTTAAGATGAGCTACTACCAGCAGGAGAGCTGGGGGGGGGGGGGGGAGAAAACCTTTTGTAGTGATAATCAAGGTGGGCCATTTCCAGCAGTTGACAGTGGAGGAACAGTGGGGGGGGGGGGGGGGGAATAAACATGGGGAAATAGTTTTACTTTGTGTAATGACCCATCCACTCCCAGTTTTTATTCAAGCCTAAGTTAACTGTATCCAGTTTGCAAATTAATTCCAATTCAGCAGTCTCTCATTGGAGTCTGTTTTTGAAGTTTTTTTGTTGAAGAATTGCCACTTTTAGGTCTGTAATCGAGTGACCAAAGAGATTGAAGTGTTCTCTGACTGGTTTTTGAATGTTATAATTCTTGATGTCTGATTTGTGTCCATTTATTCTTTTACGTAGAAACTGTCCAGTTTGGCCAATGTACATGGCAGAGGGGCATTGCTGGCACATGATGGCATATATTACATTGGTAGATGTGCAGGTGAACGAGCCTCTGATAGTGTGGCCGATGTGATTAGGCCCTATGATGGTGCCCCTGAATAGATGTGGGGACACGGTTGGCAACAGGCTTTGTTGCAAGGATAGGTTCCTGGGTTAGTGGTTCTGTTGTGTGGTTGCTGGTGAGTATTTGCTTCAGGTTGGGGGGCTGTCTGTAAGCAAGGACTGGCCTGTCTCCCAAGATCTGTGAGAGTGATGGATCGTCCTTCAGGATAGGTTGTAGATTCTTGATGATGCGTTGGAGAGGTTTCAGTTGGGGGCTGAAGGTGATGGCTTGTGGCGTTCTGTTATTTTCTTTGTTGGGCCTGTCCTGTAGAAGGTGACTTCTGGGTACTCTTGTGGGTCTGTCAATCTGTTTCTTCACTTCACCAGGTGAGCATTGTAGTTGTAAGAATGCTTGAGAGAGATCTTGTAGGTATTTGTCTCTGTCTGAGGGGTTGGAGCAAATACGGTTGTATCGTAGAGCTTGGCTGTAGACAATGGATCGTGTGGTGTGGTCTGGGTGAAAGCTGGAGGCATGTAGGTAGGAATAGCGGTCAGTAGGTTTCCGGTATAGGGTGGTGTTTATGTGACCATCGCTTATTAGCACCATAGAGTCCAGGAAGTGGATCTCTTGTGTGGACTGGACCAGGCTGAGGTTGATGGTGGGATGGAAATTGTTGAAATCATGGTGGAATTCCTCAAGGGCTTCTTTTCCATGGGTCCAGATGATGAAGAAGTAGCAATGAGTTGACTTCGAGGCTCTAAACTTTTTAATTGCTTTATTTTTCAGTGCACTTATATAATTAAAATCATCTATGTTTCTAAGTTACACTTTCCTGATAAAGAGATTGCACGACAGCACTTGTATGAGGGGAACTGAAAAATGCTATTTTTGTTTTGCATGTTTACAGTACAAATATTTGAAATCAAAAATAATATAAAGTGAGCACTGTACACTTTCTATTCTTTGTTGTGAGAGAAATCAATAGATATGAAAACACAGAAAAACATCCAAAAACATTTAACAAATTTCAACTGGTATTCTATTGTTTAACAATGTGATTCACTGAGATTAATTTTTCTAACCACAATGGATTTTTTTGAGTTAAACACACGAGTTAACAGCAATTAATCAACAGCACTGCTATCTTCTTCCAGTCTGAGTGCTGATGCGGTCTCTCTCCTGTGTGGATCCTCTGAGTGTTATAAGATTTGATCTTTGTGTGAAACTTTTCACATGGTCCAAACACTTATGGGGTCCCTCCTGTGTGAGCTGCTTTATTTGAAACAAGTTCTGACCTCCATTTACAAGGTCTTTCACAGGCTAAGCAGTTATGCGGTTACTCCTGTGTGTGGATTCTTTGATGTAAAACAAGGGATGACATCTATTTGAAACATTTTTCCATAGTCTAAGCACTTACGGGGTTCTCTCGCGTGTGTGGATTGCCTGATCTTTAGAAGGGCTAATCTGTTTCTGAAACCTTTCCAAGAGTCTTATGGTCTCCCTCTTGTATGGATTGCTTGATGTTTAACAAGGTGGGACCTCTGTATGAAACTTTTCCCACAGTCTAAGCACTGGTGGGGTGTCTCTCCTGTGTGGATTTTCTGATGTTTAATTAGGCCAAACATCCGTACAAATTTTTTCCCACAGTCTAAGCACTTGTGGGGTCTCTCTCCTGTGTGCATTAGCTGATGTTTAAGAAGGGTTGGCCTTTCTGTGAAACTTTTTCCACAGTCTAAACACTTATGAGGTCTCTCTCCTGTGTGGGTTGCCTGATGATTAAGTAGGTTTGACCTCTGTATGAAACTTTTCCCACAGTCTAAGCACTTATGGGGTCTCTCTCCTGTGTGTATTCTCTGATGTGTAACCAGGGCTGATTTCCATGTGAAACTTTTCCCACAATACAAGCACTTATGGGGTCTCTCTCCTGTGTGGATTTTCTGATGTTTAAGAAGGGTTGGCCTTTCTGTGAAACTTTTTCCACAGACTAAGCACTTATGGGGTCTCTCTCCGGTGTGGACTGCTTGATGTTTAACAAGGTCTGACCTCTGTATGAAACTTTTCCCACAATCTAAGCACTGATGGGGTCTCTCTCCTGTGTGGATTTTCTGATGTTTAATTAGGCCTGACCTCCGTACGAATTTTTTCCCACAGTCTAAGCACTTGTGGGATTTCTCTCCTGTGTGTATTCTCTGATGTGTAAGCAGAGCTGATCTCCATGTGAAACTTTTTCCACAGTCTAAGCACTTATGAGGTCTCTCTCCAGTGTGGGTTGCCTGATGATTAAGTAGGTTTGACCTCTGTATGAAACTTTTCCCACAGTCTAAGCACTTATGGGGTCTCTCTCCTGTGTGTAATCTCTGATGTGTAACCAGGGCTGATCTCCATGTGAAACTTTTCCCACAGTCCAAGCACTTATGGGGTCTCTCTCCTGTGTGGATTACCTGATGTTTAAGAAGGGTTGGCCTTTCTGTGAAACTTTTTCCACAGTCTAAGCACTTATGGGGCTTCTCTCCGGTGTGGACTGCTTGATGTTTAACAAGGTCTGACCTCTGTATGAAACTTTTCCCACATTCTAAGCACTGATGGGGTCTCTCTCCTGTGTGGATTTTCTGATGTTTAATTAGGCCTGACCTCCGTACAAATTTTTTCCCACAGTCTAAGCACTCGTGGGGTCTCTCTCCAGTGTGGATTAGCTGATGTTTAAGAAGGGTTGGCCTTTCTCTGAAACTTTTCCCACAGTCTAAGCACTTATGGGGTCTCTCTCCAGTGTGTATTCTCTGATGTGTAACCAGGACTGATCTCCTTGTGAAACTTTTCCCACAGGCCAAGCACTTATGGGGTCTCCCTCCTGTGTGGATTACCTGATGTTTAAGAAGGGTTGGCCTTTCTGTGAAACTTTTCCCACAGTCTAAGCACTGATGGGATCTCTCTCCTGTGTGGATTTTCTGATGTGTAATCAGTGCTGACTTCCAATTCAAACAATTCCTGCTCTCAAGGCACCCAGAGGGTTTCTCTCCCATGTGGCTTCTCCCATGGTTAGTAGGATCTGAGTCGTTATTGAGGTTTTCCCCACAGTCCAAGCATTGAAGTGTTTTCTCTCCAGTATTTATTGCCTGAAGCGTAAGAAGCACCGGTCTCAGAATGAATCCTTTCCCATAACCGAGGCATTCATAGCGTTTGTCTTCCTTGGGGGTTGTCTGCCGGGCTGTGGGATCCCTGTGTCCTTCCCCACATATAATAGATCCATCCAGTTGCTCCCTTGAGTGGTTTCCCAGCAGCCTCTTTGACCTCTGCCAATTTCCCCGGGCTTCTCCCTGTGCCAAGCACTGGGAAAAATTCCCTTCAGCTCTTCCCACAAAAATCCCCTGTGGTTCCCCATGCCCAGGAATTTCCTGATGTTGATTCCCCTCCTTCTTCTCACTCACTCTCTCATCACCTGCTGGGAGAGAGACAATGCAGACAGGAGTCATTCTGCTGAGGAGAAATTAAGAGGAATAGAACCGAGGGAAAACCCAACATACTAAAGCTGCAGAGATGGAGCAATTGGATTCTGCCTCCACTTCCCAGTTGGGAAGGAAACTCCTGCAGTGAACAGGACCTGTGGGAAGCGATGTCAGTGATATCTGCTGCCTGCAGCCCTGCCCTGGGTGAGATGAGAAAGGAACTGAGGGCACTTACTAATACGTCATTTTGGGGATTCTCAACTTTTTCCTTCATTCACCTGATGGCTTCTGTATCAGTCCTCACCTGTGTGGGAGCCTCTCGGGATCTCTCTTTCCTCACAGGCCTGGAGATCGGGCACCCACGGCTCTTCCCCTTGTTCCAGCCGGGTGATCAGGTCAGGTTTGGGAAGGGGAAATCCTGTGCAGGGAGTGAAATCAGACCAGATCAGGGTTTGTGGAGGATTGAGAGATCGTCTGTCAGAAAGGACATTCCGTAGGTGGCACCTGTCCCAGTGCTGTGCTGGAGAAAGTGGAATCTAAGAGGACGGGAATGTGGTCACTGAGCCCCCTTGCGGGAGGCAGACGTCTGAGGAGGTGAGGGCAATTGTGATGCACACCCAGCTCTCGTGTTAAACCCCTGCCTATTTCTAAACCTGTGGAACCTAGAGCCCTCCACATGGCTGGAGCTGTTGCCAAGGAGGAGGGAGAAGAGGGATTCTGTGTACGACCGAGAAACAACACAGACAGGACAATGCACGGCTTCTCCACCGTGCAAGCTAGGGGGTTGGGTGCGGATGATTTAGTATGTGCCTTATGTTTTGACACCCTCTTCTCATTGGAGCGTGATGAGGGAAGAACCTGACTGGTGTCAGACACGCAGACCCCCCCAGCTTCCAATAACCAAGGGACCAGGAATCCCTTACCCAGCGAGGTCACCGTCTCGTAGTTCTCCTGCATGACGTCCCTGTAGAGGGCTCTCTGAGCTGGGTCCAGCAGAGCCCCCTGCCCCTGGGTGAAATACACAGCCACCTCCTCGAAGGACACCGGCATCTGAAACAAGAATCCCCCACTCAGCACCTGCTGCCCCAGCCACAATCCCACTAGTCATGGGGTAGGACGGAGAGAGAAGCAGAATCCTCCCCGCACCCTGCTCAGAGCAGCCAGGAGGCTCCAGGGGCTGGGAGACGGCAAGAGCTCCTTGTCCCCCCAGCACACGGAGCAGGGCAGTGTCTTCTCATTTCCTACATGCCTGCCAGCCACAGGCTGACACGGGAAGCAGAGCTCTGAGCCGGGGACGGGGACAGGAATCCCGACAGCTTCCCTTCGTACTTCACAGCAGCCTCTGGCCAGTGGGGTGAGGCTTCAGCACTGGGAGTCTGGTCAGTCTTCCTAGCCCTGCCCAGCGGGGTGTTTCCTGGTCAGAAATTGGGGAATGTTTCCGCTCCCCCCAATCCTCCAATGGGCCTGTTCAGAAAACCAGGCCCAGGCTGATCACGTTCCAGCAGGTTTATCGCACCCCATCCCACCCTGTGTGTTTAACCCCTCTACAATACCCCTCCCCCACCACCACAAGCTCCCTGAAAATCCCCTACCTGAGCTGGCTCCATCACAGCCATTTTCCTGGCCTGTCCCCTGCAAGACGGGATGATCTGGAGCGAAACGTGGACGCGATTCCTCAGCCTGTCGGAGGAGCAGGGAGATTGGGCAGGTTTCACAAGGGGCTGGAGTCCATGTCACTCCCCGATTCCCCCCAGGCTCCCTCCCTGCAGACAGACGCTCTGATTCTATGACTCTGCCATGCTGGGAACAAACCCAGTTAGTTCATTACCTCCCCGGCCAGCCCCCTCTGCTTAGAACTAACCCACCACGTCCCTTCTAAACCTCCCCAGAGCAGCATCTCCGAGCCAAACGCTGGAAAAAGAGCAGATCAAAGGAGTCACTTCAGGGTATCGCCCTACAGTGTATTGTGGCCCCCTCTAGCTCTCCCCCGTCTCCCTCCGTAGTGCGGTGCTCAGCAGGGCGAGCAAGGGGCCTTTCCTCTCTCAGCTCCGGCCCTTGTTCCCAGCAGAGCGAACTGCCCCCGGGGGGGGGGGTGCAGGGAATGGATCTGGGCGGGGCTGGGAACCTCCCTCCCCACTTGCTCCTGCAGCCCGGGGGTGCCGGGGGGGGGGGGGGGCGGGTCTCTCTTAACTTCCCTCCGAGCGGGGCCCCCCGGGGCAGGGACCGGGCCGGGAAGGGGCCCTGGCCGGGCTGGGGGCTCTGCCCTGGGGGAGGCTCCCGGGGAGCAGCGGGCAGGGCCCGGCTGGAGGTTCCCCTCTCCCGGCTGCAGCCCGGGCTCCAGGCTCCCAGCACCAGCCGCCGGGGCGCGGGGATCTCGCCGGGAGCCAGAGTCTCCGCAGCGGCTGCGAGTCACTTCCTGCGGCCGGGCCTGAGCCCCGCGATCCTCCCCCCCAGAGCCGCCCCCCAGCCGCTCCCGGGTCCTAGCGATCAACGCACCGCGCTGCAGCATCCCTGTGCCCGGCTCCTGTTACACTCCCAGGCTCTAAGGTCTGAAGGGCCCGTCCTGAGCATCGAGCCCAGGGGTTCTCACGGCCACATTTGGTGACCTCAGAGTGTGGCCAGCAAGTGTCACTGGTGGCCGCTCTGACACTTTCCCCTATAATCTGCACTAACTTTAGGAGAAACCAATAAATATGTACAGAGGTAGGCAGCGGGAAGGGTCCTACTGTTGTGGGGAACTTTTCTGGCTTATGCACCACCCTGATGGGATCGAATAACAGAAGTACAGGAGTCCCCTCTCCCACTCCCTTTACCCAGAGGCCTGTCTGACCTGGAGGATGCCCCTTCCACTCTAGTCCCTAAACCCCCACAAGGCTGGGCCCAGCATTCCTGAGGGGGCTTCACCCCCACTCTTGTTGTGATCACTCAGGACAGAGGCTAGGGTGTCGTATCCCCGGTCTGGGGCGCTCTCTTCACTCCGGACGCTTCCCTGATGTCGTCACTCAGGAGTGCACAGAATTTAGAACAAATACGATTTATTAAACAGCAAGTAATAAAAAATTCAGGAAGAAATGGGAAAGGAAAACATGATGTCATCCCACACTGCCCAGGGTCCCCCCTTGCTCTCCCCAGCTTCTCACTGCACCCAGCTCTGGACTGCTCAGGCCCCACTTTCCCTCTGTCTCAGGGCTTGTGCTGCTCTTCTTCCACCCCAGCTCTGGCTGCTCCTCTCCCCTTAGCTCTGCCCTTCTCTGGCAGGCAGCTCCAGCTCACTCAGAGAACGGGCTCCTGACTCCCTCATTGGCCTGCCTGTGCTGTCAATGAGGCTGACCTAGAGCCTTGGCCTCTCTCCCTTGGCCCTGGGGACTAGTCGCAGGGTTTTCATTTCTCATTGGCCCTTCCTGTCTTTTGGTACTGGGGGAGGGCCAACCAAACCCCCCCCCCCATTAAGTTTCAGTAAGGGGCCAACAATTATGGGGTCAGGCATCTTCATGGTGTATGTGAGCTCCAAAGCATCCTTCAGGTGAATTATACATTTCTTTGTTTCCCCCCTTCTTCCCGTTGGTGATGGTCGGCCAGATAAGAGTTTTCTAACACCAATGGTTGGTCCTTCGTCATCCCTGAGGAGTTTGAGTGGGACAATCCCCAGAACTATGACATATTTCAGGAACAAAAACTTTGACATATATCTGGATTTTTACAGACAGATCCGCTTTTTTGAGGCTGCCAAGTGGGTTTTCCCATAACAGGAAATGTCCGGGGGTGTTTGCAGAGCACCAGCACTTAAGCATAGAAACAGCCCTGATTCGTCACCTTCCCAACTAGCCAGTTCTCCTGCATCCACAGCTGATTGACTGCTGCCAGATCCCGCCCACCCAGGCCCAGGTTCCCAGCCCTGGGGAGGGGTTCCCACCGGTGGAGGCTGATGGACAGCTGTTGCCACCCCCCTGCCACTGTGACAGCAGTCAACACTGCCCTCACCTTGTGAGTACCCCCTCCAACACCCCTAACTCTACACCCTCCCGCCAACTCCCCCCCCCATCAGTGTCCTCTTTTGGGGCACCTGGAATACGTTCAGCCTAGCAACAAACATACATTAAAATCTCACCATTCTACATGCACTGGTGTTACTTGCATTTCAACAGCACAATATTCAGCAGATCATGAGTTTTCCAGTGATCCCTCACCGGGCACACTTTGCACACAATATATCCACACCCGACGCAGGGGTCAGTCACAAGAGGGATGCAGTGTGGGGTGAGTGGGGCAAAGAAACTCTGTCATCCCAACACAGGACATGGTGGTACATGGGGAGGGCATCTCCCTCTGGGCTCAGTGAGGGATCGGCCTGGCTTCAAGGCTGCCCAGGTCTCCTAACATCCCCGGCTCCCTTTTTGCCTGCTCCTAACCTCAGCATCTTAGCAATAGGGAGATGCTGCCCCCATAATTTCTCTTGGGGTGTCGTTCATGGGCCGTTAGATTTCAGGTCCAGCGTCACACTACACAGGCCAAGTCTAGTCACTCTCTAGCACAGGTGCAGTGAGTGCACAGTTCTCAGTCTCAGCCGTCTGGCTCCACGGAGAAAATCCAGCAGTTTCCCAGCTCCGTTCCCCTTCACCTTCTCCTCCTCCCAACAGTAGCTCACATCACTGCAGGGATCAGGCAATAAATTCATTTCTGTTTCAGTCTCTGCCTCTCAATCTAGTTTGCATCATCTATGTTCATGCTGAGAGATACTGATCACTGTCATTGTTCAAACCACACAAAAGAATCTCATGACAAAGAGTTAGATAAAGATTGAAATAAAATAAAATCTGAAAAAGGATGATTTGGCAAATGATCACTTGTCTCATGAAATTCTCAATAAATCCGAGCTACATCTGCCAAACTAAACTAATATCAAAGTATATGACCTAACAGCCTTCATGAAAAGAAAAAAATCCACAGTCCAAAGTGGGCAATAAAACACTTTCCCATCCATAAAGAGAAATCTCAGAGAATCCTTCAAGACTCAAAAAATCAGGAAAATAAACAGACCCATTTCTTCTGAAGAGACCAAACCGCTTTCATTTTTCAGTTGTATTAGTTGCAAAAGTTTTAGCACCATTATATTAAAAGAAAAGAAAGAGAAACCTTCCCATCTACAAATGATCTGGACTAAGCCTAGAGAAAGCGAGGAAACAATTTTACCAACAGCTAGAAACAGCTCTGAGATCTGAAAGGACAAACTGTGCTTTGAGGTTCATTGGGATTTCCCCACCCACTCCCAGGTCTGGGACACTTTCTTCTCCAGCCCTCTGGAGTCCGACTTAGGATCCTAGACATCAAAACTGTGATTCTTTAGCATGGAGAACCAGGGACCCAGTGATAAGTTACATCTTGGGAGGCGGGGGGTAGAACGGGGATGGGATAAATCTCTCCATCGCTTGGGCAGATGTTACAGTGTCAAGAGTGGAGGATGATGGTGAGGGGGGAACGAGGGAATCCCTCAGACTCACCGCATTGACCTGAAATAGCACAGAAGCCCAAACACCACATTCTGTTGTCCCTGCTCCCCATTTATTTAGCATCTAGTTAATGCTGGCCCGTAAAGGGAAAAATGTACAAACAGTAAATGCTTTTCAGTGTGGCCTGGAAAAATGTCAGACTATCTGAGAACGAGACAATCAGGCCCCAAAGGGGGAAGTCAGGGACTAGCAATCACTGTGCTAATGAGAGAGGGTCAGAACACATAAGTAAGGCTACAATTTTGCTATGGAGCTCGCAGAAGTCATGGAATCTGTGAGTTCCAGAGACCTCGGTGGCTTCAGACCATGGCAGGTAGGAGCTGCGGGGTCCCCCTGCCACCTGCTGCAGCCGAGAGCTGCCCACCAGAGCTCGGAGCTGTTGCAGGCCATAGGGGTCCTGCAGTTCCTAGCAGTCACGAGCGGTGTTGGGGGCCTCTGAGGCTCTCAGCCATGGGTGGCACGGGGCCTCTGCAGCTCTCTACCAGACCCTCACAGCTGCCCAGCCACCATGGGACCCCAGAGCCACAGCAGCCATAGGTGCTGGAGCCTCCTCCCTCCCCATATCATCATGGATATTATTAGTATATGTCACAGACAGGTCACAGGCTTCTGCAAATTTAGCTTTATTGCCCGTGAGCTGTTCCTGATATTACTAAAAACATCCAGGAAAAAATCTTAGCCTTACACGTAAGATGCTCATGGTGCGTTTATACTCAGAAATCCGGTTCAGGGTCACAGAGATGCGCCGGCTAATCCCGACCACGTTTCCTACCATAGAGAGACGCTAAGTGATGCTGTGGAGGCAGAGGTGGGATCTCCAGGCCTGCCACAAAGGGCCCTGTGGGAATCAGCCCCTCCCAGTGGTGCTGTCTGAATGCAGCGGGGGCAGGGAGAAGGGGCAAAGTGGGTGAGTGAGGAGAGGCAGCACCTCGCTACCCCTGTGCTCTCCCTCGCCTCTTATCCCATGATCCCCAAACGCTCGATATCCCAGCACCCAGCTACCCAGCTCCACCAGCCACAACAATTCAGTTCCCAGTGTTCTCCCCAGAACCCATCACTCTGGTCCCTGAATGTTTGATCCCCCAGAACACAGCGCCCTGGGGGATTTGGGGAGGGGAGGGGTTACTAGACCCCAGGGACACTCCCCCTGTAGGGAACAGCTCCAGGAAAGTGGGGGAGCCCAGTCTAGGGGCTGGTGGAAGATGGGGGATGGGGACAGGTATGTAGAATTAAGGTGGGGCCTGGCCCAAGTGTCCTTCTCCTCATCTCCATGGCTGGGGGATCCTGGTTGGGAGGGGAAGGGAGAGGGGGGAACTTCAGCCAGGCAGAGGGAGTGGCTGGAAGAGTTTCTTTCTCTCCCTTCCCCTCTGTGGCCTACCTGCTCGGCAGCCAGGGCTGCAGCAGGGAGGAGGGGCTGATCGGGGCTTCTCCTCCTCTGCCTGGGGTTTGCTTAGACCAGGCAGAGCCAGAGGATCATTGACCAGCTGCTGCTCGGCTGCTGCTGGATCCTCACCCCAGCGATGGGCAGCTGGATCCTTGGGAGCCAAACGCCCCTGAAGTGTGTGGGAACGAGGAAATGGGTTTGTCACCATGGCCAGCCCCAGTCAGGGCCCTGAGAGAATTTCCCTGCTCTGATGTCTAACATGGCGTTAGCTCCACTTGCAGGATTCAAGGTCTCTCTGTTGTGTGGATTACTGAGCTCTGAGCTGCGCCAACTGCTTCAAGTCAGCAGCCTTACAAAAAAAGCAGCCAGTTACGAAGTGAATGAGCAACGGTGAACAGAGGACGGGCAAACAGAGGCCAGGAGTTTGCCTGGGGGGACGTTCCCACAGGATGTTTTTGCCTTTCAGGCTTCTGTGAGCAGTAATGACAGGTTTCAGAGGAGCAGCCGTGTTAGTCTGTAGCCACAAAAAGAACAGGAGGACTTGTGGCACCTTAGAGACTAACACATTTATTTGAGCATAAGCTTTCGGGAGCTACAGTGGTACGCCCGTTCAGTCAGTCCTGGGGTGGCTGAGAACGTCGGCGCGTAGCTACTGCACAGCTCCTGGATCTGCTGTCGCTGCATACGCCCAAGGGTCATGGAGAGGTTCACCTCTTCCACACCACCAGCACATTTCCCTTCGTAGTAGACACCTTCAGGCCACTCAGCGTCGTCTCCTCCCTGGGCTGTAAACTGACAAACCTTTAATTCTCTGGAATAAAAGGGCTTTAGAGAATTAATACCAATTAATACTTTTTGTTCTTTTTGAGCATCCTGTAGGTTTTCTTTAGCAAGGG
Source organism: Caretta caretta (assembly GCF_965140235.1). Classification (NCBI taxonomy): domain Eukaryota; kingdom Metazoa; phylum Chordata; order Testudines; family Cheloniidae; genus Caretta; species Caretta caretta. The sequence goes on from NC_134219.1 coordinate 42,197,040, forward strand.
CTAAAGAGGTTCGGAGGGTGTTTTGTAGGTTGGTTACAAAGTCCAGAATGTTAGTTCCTGGAGAAGGTGTAAATCCCTCCCATTGCTGCTTCACCAACTGTAATGGCCCCTTAACCTCGCGGCCATATACAAGTTCAAATGGTGAAAACCCTAAACTGGGATGTGGTACAGCTCTGTAGGCAAAGAGCAACTGCTGCAACACTAGGTCCCAATCATTGGAGTGCTCATTTACGAATTTACGTATCCTGGCCCCCAAAGTCCCATTAAACTTCTCCACCGGGCCATTTGTTTGATGGTGGTAAGGAGTGGCAACCAAGTGATTTACCCCATGAGCTTCCCAAAGGCTTTCCATAGGTCCTGCCAGGAAATTAGTTCCTGCATCTGTGAGGATGTTGGAGGGCCAACCTACCCTGGCAAAAATGTCTGCTAGTGCTTGGCACACACTTTTAGCCCTGGTGTTGCTTAGAGCTACTGCTTCTGGCCATCGGATGGCAAAATCCATGAAAGTCAGTATGTACTGCTTTCCTCTGGTTCTTTTTTTTGGAAAAGGACCCAGACTATCCACAGCTACTCGCTGAAATGGAACTTCAATGATGGGGAGTGGCTGGAGAGGGGCTTTGACCTGGTCTTGGGGTTTTCCCACTTTTTGGCATACCTCACAAGACCTGACATAGGTAGAAACATCCTTGCCCATTCCCTCCCAGTGGAATGACCTCCCCAACAGGTCTTTGTTCCTGTTCACCCCAGCATGGCCACTAGGATGATCATGGGCTAAGCTCAAGAGCTTGGCCCGGTATTTAGTTGGAACTACCAACTGTCTCTGAGGATGCCAGTCTTCCTGGTGTCCCCCAGAAAGAGTTTCCTTGTATAAAAGTCCTCTTTCTACAACAAACCTGGATCGATTAGAAGAGCTGAGAGGCGGTGGGTTGCTCTGTGCCGCCGTCCAAGCTCTCTGGAGGCTTTCATCTGCTTCCTGTTCAGTCTGGAACTGTTCCTTTGATGCTGGAGACATCAGTTCCTCATTGGATTGTGGACCTATGCTTGGTCCCTCTGGAAGTGATGTAGGGGATGGGCCTGTTTCCATTGACATGTTGGGGTTCAGGCTCTGGCTGAGCCTCTTGTGTAGGGTTATCGGCTGTTGCCGGTTCAGGTTCGGTCGGGGCCCTCTGGTGTTGGGATTGCAAGTACTGGATTCAGTGAGGGCAATGGGTCTGGTGCTGGTTGTTCTGCCGGTTCCGGTTCTGGGACTGGCTCTGTTTGGGTCTCTGGGACTGGATCCACAACTGCTGTTGCAGACATTGGCCTGGGGTCCGGGTCCATCACCTCTGACCGGGTCCTGGTAGAAGTTTCCGGAACAGAGTTAGGTGTGACGGCTTGTTTAGCCTGGCTGCGGGTGACCATTCCCACCCTCTTGGCTCGCTTCACATGATTGGCCAAGTCTTCCCCCAGCAGGTATAACAGGCCAGGGGAAGGGACGTTAAGCAACGGTGGTTAAAGCATGAAGGGACAGAGGAATCTTTAGCGTATCTGGTATGTAAATATCTTGTGACTCCGGCTGCAACAGTGTCATCAGATTGCGTCTTCTCACTTGCAGCATTACCTCCTGCAAATGGAAACAAACTTGTTCGTCTAAGCGATTGGCTGAACAAGAAGTAGAACTGAGTGGACTTACAGGCTCTGAAATTGTACATTGTTTTATTTAATTTATTTATATACTGAATGCGGGTATGTTTTACATAATTCTACATTTGTAAGTTCAACTTTCATGATAAAGGGATTGCACTACAGTACTTGTAATGGTTGAATTGAAAAATACTATTTCTTTTGGGGGGGTTTACAGGCAAATACTTGTAATAAAAAATAAAGTGAGCACTGTAGACTTTGTATTCTGTGTTGTAATTGAAATCAATATATTTGCAAATGGAGACAACATCCACAAATATTTAGAGAAATGGTATTCTATTATTGTTTAACAGTTCAAATAATCATGTGATTAATCAGGATTAATTTTTTTAATCACTTGAAATCCCTCATTCCAATTGATTTCTTTGTTAAAATTATATGATAAAAAAGAGAAAGGAAGTAATTTTTCACTAATAGTAGCTGTGACACTTTTGTCTTTTTCTGTCGGATTTTGGAAGCACGTCATTTTTCAGTGAGCCAAGGAGGCAAGACAGATCAGACTCCTGAAAGAGGTACCATGGTGGGGAAAGGCTGAGAGCCACTGGAATATAGGACCAACAGAAAGAGCACACTGGAGAACAGACAATGGTGGGGGGACCACTTCAGCGGTTTACTGGACTATAACTGGGGGACAAGAACAGCACCCTGCAGTCCTTCAGGAAGCCAAAAGGAGAGCATGCTTTGCATTCATGAAAAGGGGGATTTCATCAGTGGTGGCTGGTGGCCCTGGGAGAATGCTTTAGCCATGGATTTTACCTGTTAAAGTTAAATTCAGCCTATCTGAATCCTGTTATACCTGATGATTGGTTTGTAACCTGTTGGTCTTATTACTTCTCTCACTATCTCTTCAATCTTAACTAATAAACTCCTGTTTGTTTTCACTAAAAATACATCTCAGTGCTGTGATGTTCTGTTGGCACTGATCCTCAGATGAATCAAAGAAGCTGGTGTTGTCCTGATGACCTACCTGGGAATGTCTGAGTGTCCAGTGGAGAGGGGGTGGCCACTACAGAAGGACACATCACAGGGGCTGGAGACAAGGTTGCGCCCAGTGTTAGTCTGCAAGGCAAAGTTAGGACTGGCAGAGCCCTGATGAGTTTTTGTGGGGAGGTAAAAGGCTGGGAGTGACGGGGAACTGACACCCATTGAAGCAGAAGCACGACTCCCTCGCACTGAGACAGGGGTGGAAACAAGGAGATTCACTGTCCAGGGTGTTGGGACGGTGCTGAATTATTATGAATTACTGTGCTTCTTATTAATGAATGTGGTGAACATGAATGTGGTACGGCTTGACATGTTTGAATTTGCTAGAGGATTCTGGGAGCAGGGCCTCCTTAGTTTCAAATGGTTAAAGTGGAAATTCTCTATTCTGCGTATCTGTTCTGTTACCGACCTTTGTCAGTCAATATGCCGGCTCACTAGGTAAAGAAAATGTATAGACACAAGATCAGTGAGCTTGGCACGAGCTGACCCGGGGCAAAATGACCCCTTTGGAAGGCATTTAACTGACAGCTTGAGTGAATGATTGATGAGAGCGCAAACATGGGGTTATGTCTGGTTGGTACCCCTTCTGCAGTCCTTTCCAAAGTATTAATTAGGAGAAAATTAGTAATAAAATGTCCACAGGGCATGTAACTCCTTTGAAAACCACTGCCTCGGGGGAATCCTTGATAGATCAGGTGACTGAGAATAGAAGACAATGAAAGAGATAAATCCTCATCTAGATTGATAGTTATACCCGCTTTGCTAGCCAATCAGAATACTGTGTGGGGCCAGTATAAATACTGAGGGTTTGTGCTTGGGGAATTGAGGCTCACTAGGGAGACGTGCATTAGATAACCTTATACTGCGTCTGTGATTCTTTCTCAAATAAACTGTTTTGCATGGAGTCTACTGATTCTGACTTGTTGACGGGTACCGGGAACATTCTGCCCAGCTGTGAGCAGTTAAAGATCCATTTCAACATTTGGTAGTAGAGGATAGTGACCGTGCCAATGACGAAGTCAACTGTTTCTGAACTGGTTGGATAAGCTAAAATCTTGTCTTAAGATATTAGACTCAGTGACCGGGGAACTGAGGATTGGATCAGATTGGGATCAGATTGGTTACAGATTATTGGGAGAGAGGGAAATACACAGGCACGTGGAGTTGAATTCGTGCTATCTTCAAGTCTATGATGTTTTGCAAGTGCGAGCAAGGCGGGTTTACTCCTGAGAAGAAGGGGGACACCCTGAGGCCTCCAGCTATGGTTGATGAGTGCTTGTTAAGACAGGTGTTTAAAAGCTTGGGGTCTGATCCATGTGTGACTGCTGCAGTCTCTACACTGCACAAGAAAGTTCTGGACAACTTCTTGTTGGGGAATCAACAGGGCTATTCCCCCAAGAAAGTCCAAACAGCAGCACGAGTCACCTGTGTCATGTCTCAGGCTGTAAATAAGTTCACAGAAAAGCACCATGCCTGTGAGTATGAAAAGGAAAATTTGGAACAGGAATTGGAAAAACTAAAATTGCAACATGAAAACCAGAAACAAAATTTGGATAGTTGGATGGGGGTGGGGGTCCCAGGCATGGTCAGGGAGCGGGGGGGTTAGATGGGGTTGGGGGTCCCGGGGGGCAGTCAGGGAGCGGGGGGGGGGGTTGGATGGGGGTCGCGGTCCCAGGGGGCAGTCAGGGGGCAAGGGGAGTGGATAGGAGGTGGGAGATCTGGGGGTCAATCAAGGGGCAGGGAGAGGGGCGGGCTTGGATAGGGGGCAGGGGCCGGGTCACGCCTGGCTGGGGAAGCACAGCCTCCCCCAGCCTTCCCTGCCTGTCCCTCCATACAGTTTTGGTATCTGATGTGTCCCTCAGGCCAAAAAGTTTGCCCACCCCTGCTATAGACTCATTGTCACCCTCTTGCTCTGACCCAGGGGCTATTTAATTATTTAGCCAATGTGGAGCAGCTTGATCAAAAAAGATTGAGGGGGATCCTCACATCAGAATATCCCAGACCCCTGTGGTTAGGGCAGTTACCTGAGATGTGGCAAAGCTCTGTTCAAACCCTTCCTCCCCATCAGGCAGAGCGGAGAGTAGAACCTGTATCTCCCAGACGCCAGGCGAGTGTCCTAACCACTGGGCTCTATGTTATAAAGGAGCCTCTACCAGCACCTCCTCTGGGTTTTGTCTGAGCCCTGATCCAAAACGGGTGCTCAGCGCACTGCTACAGGATTGGGCCCCACAGGCAAGAGAGGCTTTCCACTGCCGGCCTTCTGCTTGGAGTATCCTTCTGGGGTTTAGACGTGAGGCAGGTGTCTGGATGCTGAGAAGGAGGCAGCAGGGCCCAGGCCCAGAAACAGAAATTCAGGAACCTTGGGAAATTTTCCCATTGAAATGTTGGTGCTGAGTGAGTTTAGGCCCCTGCAGAGTTAGGAGCAGCCAGGCAGAGGTTTTCTGGATTTCAGTGGCACCTAATTCTGGGAGTCAGGGGTTGAAACCTGGGCTTTAGCCACCTAAGTCCCACTGGGGATCTGGGTCTTCACCGAGCTGTGCCTCAGTTTCCCATCTGTGAAATGGGGAGAACGTCACTGACCTTCACTGTAAAGTGATTGAGCTCTACAGATGAGAAGTGCTATGTACGGGCTAGGGGAGCACGAGGGTGATGAAATTGCCAATGAGTCTCCACATGTCCATGACCTGCCACCACAGGGAAAGACAGAAGCTTAGAGGCAGGAAATTATTTCTCATTGGCTAAGGTCTGCATTGGCCCTTGTAGCCACTGAATAGGGGGCCCATTGAACCAGCCCTCTCCCTGCCTCAGTTTCCCCATCTATACAATGCCTGTGTGTCTCTTCGCATTACAATCTGCGGAGGACGAGGGCCCCATGGTGCTGAGCTCTGAGCAGACGCTGAGCAAATAGACCCGGAAAGCTTACGATTCAGTGTCCTGATCCTGAAAGGTCTCAGCGTCCCAGTGATGCCAAAGGAACCGGAGTGGGGAAAGTTACAGCCACCATTTACCGCGAAAGTGGCAGAGCAGAAAAAGGCCACCCCAGCTGTCTGACTGAATGTCTCTAAGTAACCAGCTGCACACGGTGTATCTGACAGCCAGGGGAGATAAATTACAGGTACGATATGTACCATTCCAGTCTCTTTCCTTTCCGTAACCCTGTACCAAAGCACTGAATCTGCTCTGCTCTGCAACGCTGAGTGAAGACTCAGGTACCTGAGACAGCAGCAGGGGAAAGGTGTTTGAGGGATGCCTGCAAATCTCAAGCCGCGCAGAGATCAGCAAAAGGGCAGCACTTCACTCCGCTGAGCTGCAACGTCTAGTAACCACGTTGTTAACCTGCTGCGGCGCTGGACCCGGGTAACTAGCTGCATCCGCAGCAGCATCTCTGCACAGCACGGCTTCCCCGCCACAGCTGAATTCCCTCTCCGTGTCCCCGATGGCGGCTTCCCAGACTGCCCCAGGCCTCCTCCGTCTGTCCCCACATCCCCTCCTGCAGCCGCAATGGGCAAGTGGCCTGAGAGGTCTCTGTTTATCCCACACCACGTACCCTGCAGGCCCCTAGTGCGAGCTCCCTGCACGCCCGCTGCCCTCGGGCATTAGGACCCAGCCCTCACCTGGGGGACAGGAGCTTGGTCTCCCTGCAGTCCCTGGTCTCTCTGCCGGGACGGACAAACAGGGAGAAAATGGGAGCAGGCCTTGCTGGGCGTGGTTGTGTGACAGGGTCACCTGCCCCCTAGGGCCCAGGCTCAGATCCCAGCACATTCCACAGGCCCCTGAGCCGCCAGCAGATGGACTCTCAGCCTCCGTCCCTGTGGTGGTGGGGGAGGCTCTGGGTCATTGCCCTGGGGGAGCTGCTGGGGGAGGGAGGAGATTTAGCTCCTCACAGACAATTTTAACAGTTCTAAAGCTTCAACTTTTTGAATCTCGGTGTCTAGTGTCATTAATTAGTTCTGGCCTGACCAAAATATTGTCTGATCCGCCCCATAATTTCCCACAACTGTGAAAATTTAAATTGGAATGAAAGGCTTAAACCCCAGATTGTTGTGCAACGGTGAAAGTTTAAATCAATAAATATAAAAATTGCTCAAAATAAACATTATCTGTCACAATTCTATATTATAAAAAATGTCTGCCAAGCCTGACTATCACTCCTTAGACACACAGCTGCTACTCCTCCAGGTTCATCCTCACAGGGGGATGCCTCAGTGACCCTCCCCACCAGCACAGGGGCTGATTGGAGGCCGGGAGCCCTTTGGGGTTTTAATTACAGGCTAATTTCACTGAAAGTTACCTGTCAGGGGTGTGACTGTTCATTTTTTCACTAAAGCCTCCCGGGGTGAAATTGGTCGGGTTCTTCCTGCCCAGCAAACAGCATGAGTCACTTTCAGGCAAGGGAACCCCCCCTCCCCGGCTGCTGCAGGCGGGGAATAGTGTGAACTCAGGAAATGGAAACAAAGCCTGTCCCACTGCCCGGAGGGAGCCATGGCTGCAGCGAGCCCCCGAGCCCCGTGGAAAGTCTCCAGGAGGAAGCGACATGTCCCGTCTGTCTGGAGTATTTCACAGACCCTGTCACTCTGGAGTGTGGGCACAATCTCTGCGGAGCCTGCATCGCCCAGTGCTGGGAGGGACCCGACACAGCCACCTCCTGCCCTCAGTGCAGAGAAACTGTGCAACAGAGAAACCTCAGGCCCAACAGGCAGCTGGCAAATGTCCTAGAAATCGCCAAGCGGCTGAGTTTCCAGACAGCGAAGGGAGCAGGAGGGGGTGGGGTGTGTGGGGAACACCAGGAGGCTCTGAAACTGTTCTGTGAAGAGGATCAAACCCCCAACTGTGTGGTGTGCGACAGATCCCGGGCTCACCGCGCTCACACAGTGGTTCCCATACAGGAAGCTGCCCAGGAGTACAAGGTACAGAGCTGCTGCCCAGTCTAATGGGTAATAACTTTGGATGTTAATTACAGGTTAATGGTGTAACCCTGTCATTCAGCTGTGTGTAGCCTTCATTGCATGAAAGCTGATTGGGGGAGTTACAAGCTGTGGCTGGTATTACTGGTTGTATCACAGTGTTGATTGTTATTTGCATCCCCTGGAGACCCCAGATGAGATCTGACCTTGATTTTTTTTTTTTGTGGGGGCCTTGCACAAAACCCAGTGAGGGCCAATCCCTGCCCCGAGTCATTTACAGTCTAACTGGACAAGACAGACAAAGGGTGGGAGGGGAAACTGAGGCAAAGTGAGAGGAAGTGACTTGTCCAAGGTGACTCAGCAGATCAGTGGCAGAGCTGGATTTAAAAACCTGCTTTTCCAAGGCCCACTTCAGTGCTCTAATCACTAGCTACTCTGCCCCTTTCAGCAGCACTGAGCAGTGATGAAGTACAGACAGTAGGAGGAAAAGACTCCTTGATACAGTTCCTAGGCCCGGCAGGGAGAGGAGGTGTCCCACTGTGATTCTGAACTCCTGTCCTGCTCCACGAGGGGTTAAACTCAGATGCTCCCGGCCTGCACTAGAGGAGATCCCTGGGCTGAACATGGTGTGGGACCCCGAGCACCTTCAGTCCACACCCACAAGGGCTCCAGTGAGCGCAGGTCCATGCCACATGCCACTGGGATCAGACTTATCTTCAGCAAAACTAACCCCTTGGCAGTGCGGACCAGTGCCAGTCTGACCTGTTCTCCTGTGTTCATGGGCAAGGACCAGCCAACATGGGTCCGTTAGTCCCACCAGGCAGCCCTTTGAAATCTGCCAGAATCCACCGCTTCTGGGATCTTTGCTAGGGACTTTGGGGTAGCTACCCAGAGGCCATTGCAGGGAAAGGGGCTAGGACAGCACGAGGGCAAACCCCAGCTGTTCCTAACACAAATCAACACATCTAATGGGGTTTGCCCTAGTCCTTAGATCAGTGCTGACCATCCCGTCCCATCCCCCAGGGTACAGGGCTGAAAGTCAATGGAGTTGGACTCCTTTGAGCATCCCAGCCGACATGGCTGCCCCCGGTGGCTTCTGGGATTGGTATCACTGTTTGTTAAATCTTCTCAAAAACAGCTTTATAGATTCACCGCCATGGGACACCAGTTTTCCACTGGTTCAACTCAATGGAGAAAGTGGATGGAATAACTTCAAACAATCTGAATACAAAACACGGCCAATTTCCGTAAATAAGGTTTCATTTCCTTGGTGTCTCGGATGTCCTACCTCGAGAAAGACCCACTGTTGTACACACTATTGTTGTAACTGTGTTGGTCCTGGGGTATTAGAAAGACAAGGTAGGTGAAGTAATATCTGCTCAAGGGCAGCTTCTGTGGTGAACGAGAAGCTTTCAGGCTTACACAGAGCTCTTCTTCAGGCCTGGGAAAGAGTGTGTTCCCCAGAACTGAGTTGTGTGTAACTCTTTTACCAACAGGAGCTGGGCCAGCAGAAGGTATTGCCTTACCCACCTAGTCAATCTAGGAAGACTGACTGTTGTGTAGAATTTTGGGTAGAAAAACACCTCATCCACCCCCTACAACCCTGAAAATAAACCCACCAAATCATATCTGTCTGTCAGGAAAAAATACAAGCCCATTTGAAGACTCTGAGGGAAGAGAGAGAAAAGCTGCTGGGATTGAAAGTGACTGGAGAGGAGAGAAGCCGGGAGTATCTGGTCGGTGCCTGTTGTTCTTCGCCTGCTGGGACATGGAGCTGGGAGGGATGTTTATTGGTAGATTTCTCTGTGGCCTTGTGTGTGTTTCTCCATGATCATGGGATACTGTGTGTGTGTGCACGCAGATGTGCATATCACAAATGTTCTCTCCCTAGAGAAGGACAACAGCGTCTTCTGCAGGATCTAAGATGCATTTTAAGTAATGAGTTAATTACTACCCCTTGTGGCTTTCATAAAATTTCTTCCAAACCGCGCTGACTATATCCCAGTAGACATGGAGACAGCCCTTGCAGAGAGATTGGGCCCAGATGGGAAGCTGTAAGAAAATCCTCTCCTTTGTGATCACAGTGTCGAGTCAAGTGTCAGGATGTGAAGAATGGTGGGTTTGGAACCTCAGTCCACAGAGACTCTCATTACAAGCCGACCGCTCTCCAGAGCCAGTGGGGGAGGGGCTAGTGGAACTCTGGCCCACCAGCGGATCTGCCTACGAAGCTCCTGATTGGAGCAGACGTTCGGCTGCATGAATTACGCCAGCGGGAGTCACGGGAAGTTCTCCAAACAACTGAGTGAACTCCCGATCTGCTGCTGGACTGGACCCTGACGCTGGCTTGGCCCGGTGTTGTTCCTGACTCAGGTTTGACCTGCAGTACTGCTGTCTGACTTTGGCTTGACCCTTCACATGGCTGCCTGACTCCGACTCCAGTCCTGATCCCCCATGTGACTCCAAACACTGATTCTGGCTCAGCCTTTGGCATGACTTCTGAGCTCGACTGTAGCCCCAACCCTTGGTGAGATCCTGACTTTGACTCCAGCTCTGACTTCGGCTGTAATTCCTGACTTCTGACTGCAGCTCTGAGCACTAGGCCTGACGCCTCATGGACTGGTCCTTACACAGATGTGTTAGAGATGGTAAAGAAACTCTCTCTTGTAAGACTGTATGAAAGGTCATCAGGCTCCATCCATGTTCCTGACCAGCCCTTTCCTTATTTCTTCTAGAAACAGACAGAAACCGAGAGGCAGAAGATTGTGTCTGAATTTCAGCAACTGCGGCAGTTCCTGGAGGAACAAGAGCGACTCCTGGTGGCCCAGCTGGAAAAGCTGGACAAGGAGATTGTGAAGACACAGAATGAAAATATCACCAAACTCTCAGAGGGGATTTCCCATCTCAGTGAGCTGATCAGTGAGATGGAGGGGAAGTGTCAGAAGCCAGCAAGTGAATTCCTGCAAGTGAGACTGAGCTAGAAACATCCCAAATCCCAACACAGGGACAGGACAGCTCCTGAAGTACGGGCACCAGGGTCCAGCAATCAGAGATCTCAGTGTAACTCAATGTGTGCATTGCTGAAATGTGAATGACTATTGTTCTTTGCAGACTCACAGACACATTGATATTAGAGAAGGAAAAGCCCCATTAGCTCAGTGAAACCATGGCCCTGGGGCCAGGGCAGGGCTGATTTTCCCTGCATTTGCAAAATCCCTTTCCTGGAATCCCAAGTGTGTGTCAGGTGGTACTGAGATTTTTTTTAATCTCTCTCTCCCCTCTAGGATGTCAGAAGCACCTTGAGTAGGTACGTGGCTCTCTCTCACTCCCACACATACTTGGCAATGCTGGGAAAGAGCATGGAGATGATGTTTTTAACGCATCTCCACAGCAACATGTATGGGGATTTTGGATACAAATCTCTCAGATAAACTTAATGCTGAGGTTCTCACCCTGGTACAGAAGACTCTGGAATTGTCCATTCAGTGGGAAAGACTGACCTCAAGTGTTTCCTTGAGATGTCACATCCCTGGGGGAGTGGCTGCCTCAGGATTGTGGGGATGGAATATGGGCTTGTTACTACTGGGGCCCTGGTTACCATTCAGCCCAAGGCAGCAGTGGTCAAGAGTCTTTCCCACCTGAGTCTTTCCCAGCCTGAGGACAGTTTGGAGAGCTGTGTGGAATGAGCTGGGGACGGGGGAGTTGGTGTCTCAGTTTAGTTCCTAGTGGACAGATTTCTACAGCACTTTACATAGAAACCTCCTGTCCCTCAGAGCGTGGAGGCCAAGGAGTGAATTGGCCATGGAGACTCAATTCCTCTTTTGTCCCCAGAGCTGATCTCTTCAGACCAGAGTTGAAGAATATTAAGGAGTCCTTAGAAGGGAAGGTTGTACGGCCATGGGCTGTGTTGCACCTGCTCTGAGGCTGGGAGAAGTCGAGGAATTCGAACTCCAGGCCCATTAGAGCAGCGACTCACTCGCCAGAACTTATCATGAGTCACACAATGAAATATAATCACGGGAAATTGTTTCTCTCTAGGTGTGAGAAGGGGAAGTTCCAGCAGCCAGAGGAGATTCCTCCTGAACTGGAAGAGCAAGTCAGCGATTTCTCCCAGAAAACTATTGTGCTAATGGAGACTCTGAGGAAGTTCAAAGGTACCCAGAAGGGATCTAGGAATGGAACTTGGGAAGAGCCTCTGAGACTGTGGGAAGAGAAAGGTGCTGGTCAATTGGTTCACACTTAGATGATGCTTCTATTAAATTGTTGGGTGAGAAGGCCAGACATTTGGGTCCAAGACACTCAGGTTGATTAATTCAAACCTTTGTTTGCACCAGAAACACGCTTTTCAATTACAGTTAGAAAGTAAGAAATGACTCATAGGGTATGTCTACACTACGAAATTAGGTCGAATTTATAGAAGTCGGTTTTTTAGAAATCGGTTTTATATATTCGAGTGTGTGTGTCCCCACAGAAAATGCTGTAAGTGCATTAAGTGCATTAACTCGGCGGAGTGCTTCCACAATACCGAGGCTATAGTCGACTTCCGGAGTGTTGCACTGTGGGTAGCTATCCCACAGTTCCCGCAGTCTCCGCTGCCCATTGGAATTCTGGGTTGAGATCCCAATGCCTGATGGGGCTAAAACATTGTCGCGGGTGGTTCTGGGTACATATCGTCAGGCCCCCGTTCCCTCCCTCCCTCTGTGAAAGCAGCAGCAGCAATCGTTTCGCGCCTTTTTTCTTGAGTTACCTGTGCAGACGCCATACCACGGCAAGCATGGAGCCCGCTCAGGTAACCGTCACCCTATGTCTCCTGGGTGCTGGCAGACGTGGTACTGCATTGCTACACAGCAGCAGTTTATTGCCTTTTGGCAGCAGACAGTGCAGTATGACTGGTAGCCATCATCGACGTAGTCCTGGGTGCTCTTTTAACCGGGCACCTGGGCAAACATGGGAGTGACTCAGCCAGGTCATTTCTCTTGTTTCGTCTCGTGGCGATTCAGGCCTACCGGCAGCGCACTGTCTTTTAACCTCCAGCCAGCAGAAGATGATGGCTAGTCGTCATACTGCACCATTTTCTGCCGAGCACCCAGGAGATGACGATGGCTAGTGGTCGTACTGCACAGTCTGCTGCCAGCAAGGTGTATAAAGATAGATGAAGTGGCTCAAAACAAGAAATAGACCAGATTTTTTTTGTATTCATTTTCTCCTCCCTCCCTTCCTCTGTGAAATCAACGGCCTGCTAAACCCAATTTTGAGTTCTATCCTTGAGGTTTTGAGTTCTATCCTTGAGGGGGCCATTCAGTTTCTCGCAAACCCACCCCCTTTGTTGATTTTAATTCTCTGTAAGCCAACCCTGTAAGACATGTCATCAGTTGCCCCTCCCTCCATTAAAGCAACGGCAGACAATCGTTCCATGCCTTTTTTCTGTGCAGACCCCATACCAAGGCAAGCATGGAGGCCGCTCAGATCACATTGGCAATTAGGAGCACATTAAACACCACACACATTATCCAGCAGTATATGCAGCACCAGAACCTGGCAGAGCGATATCGGGCGAGGAGGCGACGTCAGCACGGTGACGTGAGTGATGAGGACATGGACACAGACTTCTCTGAAAGCATGGGCCCTGCCAATGCATGCATCATGGTGCTAATGGGGCAGGTTCATGCGGTGGAACGCCGATTCTGGGCTCGGGAAACAAGCACAGACTGGTGGGACCGCATAGTGTTGCAGGTCTGGGACAATTCCCAGTGGCTGTGAAACTTTCGCATGCATAAGGGCACTTTCATGGAACTTTGTGACTTGCTTTCCCCTGCCCTGAAGCACATGAATACCAAGATGAGAGCAGTCCTCACAGTTGAGAAGCGAGTGGCGATAGCCCTGTGGAAGCTTGCAACGCCAGACAGCTACCGGTCAGTTGGGAATCAATTTGGAGTGGGCAAATCTACTGTTGGGGCTGCTGTGATGCAAGTAGCCCACGCAATCAAAGATCTGCTGATATCAAGGGTAGTGACCCTGGGAAATGTGCAGGTCATAGTGGATGGCTTTGCTGCAATGGGATTCCCTAACTGTGGTGGGGCCATAGAGGGAACTCATATCTCTATCTTGGCACCAGAGCACCAAGCCGCCCAGTACATAAACCGCAAGGGGTACTTTTCAATAGTGCGGCAAGCTCTGGTGGATCACAAGGGACGTTTCACCAGCATCAACGTGGGATGGCTGGGAAAGGTACATGACGCTCGCATCTTCAGGAACTCTGGTCTGTTTCAAAAGCTGCAGGAAGGGACTTTATTCCCAGACCAGAAAATAACCGTTGGGGATGTTGAAATGCCTATAGTTATCCTTGGGGACCCAGCCTACCCCTTAATGCCATGGCTCATGAAGCCGTACACAGGCAGCCTGGACAATAGTCAGGAGCTGTTCAACTACAGGCTGAGCAAGTGCAGAATGGTGGTAGAATGTGCATTTGGACGTTTAAAGGCGCGCTGGCGCAGTTTACTGACTTGCTTAGACCTCAGCGAAACCAATATTCCCACTGTTATTACTGCTTGCTGTGCGCTCCACAATATCTGTGAGAGTAAGGGGGAGACGTTTATGGCGGGGTGGGAGGTTGAGGCAAATCACCTGGCTGCTGGTTACGCGCAGCCAGACACCAGGGCGGTTAGAAGAGCACAGGAGGGCGCTGTGCACATCAGAGAAGCTTTGAAAACCAGTTTCATGACTGGCCACGCTACGGTGTGAAAGTTCTGTTTGTTTCTCCTTGATGAAACCCCCCGCCCCTTGGTTCACTCTACTTCCCTGTAAGCTAACCACCCTCCCCTCCTCCCTTCGATCACCACTTGCAGAGGCAATAAAGTCATTGTTGCTTCACATTCATGCATTCTTTATTCATTTATCACACCGCGTTCTTGGGTGTCTGGGTGAGGAGGCTATGGAACTTGGGGAGGAGGGTGGTTGGTTACACAGGGGCTGTAGCGGCCGTCTGTGCTCCAGCTGCCTTTGCTGCAGCTCAGCCATACACTGGAGCATATTACTTTGATACTGCAGCAGCCTCAGCATTGAATCCTGCCTCCTCTCATCATGCTGCCACCACCTTTCAGCTTCAGCTCTCTCTTCAGCCCACCACTTACTCTCTTCAGCCCGCCACCTCTCCTCCCAGTCATTTTGTGCTTTCCTGCACTCTGACATGATTTGCCTCCATGCATTCGTCTGTGCTCTGTCAGTATGGGCGGACAGCCTGAGCTCAAAGAACATTTCATCGCGAGTGCGTTTTTTTCGCCTTCTAATCTTCGCTAGCCTCTGGGAAGGGGAAGATCCTGTGATCATTGAAACACATGCAGCTGGTGGAGAAAAAAAAAGGGACAGTGGTATTTAAAAAGACACATTTTATAGAACAATGGCTACACTCTTTCAGGGTAAACCTTGCTGTTAACATTACATACATAGCACATGTGCTTTCGTTACAAGGTCGCATTTTGCCTCCCCCCACCGCGTGGCTAATCCCTCCCCCCCCTTCCCCCCTCCCCGTGGCTAACAGCGGGGAACATTTCTGTTCAGCCACAGGCAAACAGCCCAGCAGGAACGGGCACCTCTGAGTGTCCCCTGAAGAAAAGCACCCTATTTCAACCAGGTGACCATAAATTATCTCACTCTCCTGAGGATAACACAGAGAGATAAAGAACGGATGTTGTTTGAACGCCAGCAAACATACACTGCAATGCTTTGTTCTGCAATGATTCCCAAGTACGTGTTACTGGCCTGGAGTGGTAAAGTGTCCTACCATGAAGGACGCAATAAGGCTGCCCTCCCCAGAAACCTTTTGCAAAGGCTTTGGGAGTACATCCAGGAGAGCCGCGAATGCCAGGGCAAATTAATCATTACACATGCTTGCTTTTAAACCATGTATAGTATTTTAAAAGGTACACTCACCAGAGGTCCCTTCTCCGCCTGCTGGGTCCAGGAGGCAGCCTTGGGTGGGTTCGGGTGGTACTGGCTCCAGGTCCAGGATGAGAAACAGTTCCTGGCTGTCGGGAAAACCGGTTTCTCCCCTTGCTTGCTGTGAGCTATCTACAACCTCCTCCTCATCATCATCTTCTTCGTCCCCAAAACCTGCTTCTGTGTTGCCTCTATCTCCATTGAAGGAGTCAAACAACACGGCTGGGGTAGTGGTGGCTGAACCCCCTAAAATGGCATGCAGCTCATCATAGAAGCGGCATGTTTGGGGCTCTGACCTGAAGCGGCCATTCGCCTCTCTGGTTTTCTGGTAGGCTTGCCTCAGCTCCTTAAATTTCACGTGGCACTGCTTCGAGTCCCTGTTATGGCCTCTGTCCTTCATGCCCTGGGAGATTTTGACAAAGGTTTTGGCATTTCGAAAACTGGAACAGAGTTCTGATAGCACGGATTCCTCTCCCCAAACAGTGATCAGATCCCGTACCTCCCGTTCGGTCCATGCTGGAGCTCTTTTGCGATTCTGGGACTCCATCATGGTCACCTCTGCTGATGAGCTCTGCATGGTCATCTGCAGCTTGCCACGCTGGCCAAACAGGAAATGAGATTCAAAAGTTCGCGGGCCTTTTCCTGTCTACCTGACCAGTGCATCTGCGTTGAGAGTGCTGTCCAGAGCGGTCACAATGGAGCACTCTGGGATAGTTCCCGGAGGCCAATACCATCTAATTGTGTCCACAGTACCCCAAATTCGAGCCGACAAGGCCGATTTAAGCGCTAATCCACTTGTCAGGGGTGGAGTAAGGAAATCGATTTTAAGAGCCCTTTAAGTCGAAAAAAAGGGCTTCATCGTGTGGACGGGTGCAGGTTTACATCGATTTAACGCTGCTAAATTCGACCTAAAGTCCTAGTGTAGACCAGGGCTTAGAAGAGAAAAATGGCTTCTGAATTTTCTGTATTTTGGGGAATTTATCTCACAAACAAAATTTATCAAGAGACAGCGGGCTCCAGAGAGTCACAGGAACAGCCCTGCAATCCACAAAGCTGAGTGAGGGGCCTAGATTCCCCATGCAATTCCCCTATGCTCAGCATCTCTAAATGGCTACCTTAGGCAGCTCCCTGCCTAATATGCTGGCTTTTGTGTAACCTATTCTAAGACACTTACATCGCCCCATAACTCAGGCTTTCTGGCTCACAGTGTCATTCCAGTGATTTTCTAGGCAGCTAGTTTAGATGCAGTGACATTCAGCATTGTAATACCTGAGTCCCTTCATGGATCTCACTCTTTGTCTCCAAATAAGAAGGAGAGAGCAAAGTCCTCCAGCATGCAGCAGCCTCATGAGGCTGGGGGCCCTGCCTGCTTTCCTGGTCCCAGATGGCCCCCAGGACTCCTAAGGGAAGGATGAGCTAGTGAGGGACACTGCAGTTAGGTTGGTCATTTTGTGCTATGTGATCTGAACTCTCTTGGGCTTTATCTGGTTAAGTGAAAGAGCAATAGTGTGTTAGATTGTGCAAAGAGTCTGTCTCTGTTTGTCTCTGTGTCTTGACTTGTCAGCAAGTTAAGGAAGTATGGGCTGGATGAATGCACTACAAGGTGGGTAGAAAGCTGGCTAGATTGTCGGGCTCAACGGGTAGTTATCAATGGCTCTATGTCTAGTTGGCAGCCGGTATCAAGTGGAGTGCCCCAAGGGTCGGTCCTGGGGCCGGTTTTGTTCAATATCTTCATAAATGATCTGGAGGATGGTGTGGATTGCACTCTCAGCAAATTTGCGGATGATACTAAACTGGGAGGAGTGGTAGATACGCTGGAGGGGAGGGATAGGATACAGAAGGACCTAGACAAATTGGAGGATTGGGCCAAAAGAAATCTGATGAGGTTCAATAAGGATAAGTGCAGGGTCCTGCACTTAGGACGGAAGAACCCAATGCACAGCTACAGACTAGGGACCGAATGGCTAGGCAGCAGTTCTGCGGAAAAGGACCTAGGGGTGACAGTGGACGAGAAGCTGGATATGAGTCAGCAGTGTGCCCTTGTTGCCAAGAAGGCCAATGGCATTTTGGGATGTATAAGTAGGGGCATAGCGAGCAGATCGAGGGACGTGATCGTTCCCCTCTATTCGACATTGGTGAGGCCTCATCTGGAGTACTGTGTCCAGTTTTGGGCCCCACACTTCAAGAAGGATGTGGATAAATTGGAGAGAGTCCAGCGAAGGGCAACAAAAATGATTAGGGGTCTGGAACACATGAGTTATGAGGAGAGGCTGAGGGAGCTGGGATTGTTTAGCCTGCAGAAGAGAAGAATGAGGGGGGATTTGATAGCTGCTTTCAACTACCTGAAAGGGGGTTCCAAAGAGGATAGCTCTAGACTGTTCTCAATGGTAGCAGATGACAGAACGAGGAGTAATGGTCTCAAGCTGCAGTGGGGGAGGTTTAGATTGGATATTAGGAAAAACTTTTTCACTGAGAGGGTGGTGAAACACTGGAATGCGTTACCTAGGGAGGTGGTAGAATCTCCTTCCTTAGAGGTTTTTAAGGTCAGGCTTGACAAAGCCCTGGCTGGGATGATTTAACTGGGAATTGGTCCTGCTTTGAGCAGGGGGTTGGACTAGATGACCTTCTGGGGTCCCTTCCAACCCTTATATTCTATGATTCTATGATTCTATGAAATGCTTCACAACTACTGTGTGCCTCCAGAGAGAGTTCAGCTGAAACCAGCATGCTCTCCCCTTGGCGTGGAGTTTGGGAGATGCGTGTTTAAGCACGCGACAGTCTGGAGGGTCAGCTCTACACCAGGGGATTAGGCAATGGGTTTCACAGCTGAGATAGGGGTAGAGTCCCTAGAGAATGTGCCCAGGGACCCCAAGATTGGGGCAGTGGATGGGCTCTGTTCCGGTCCCAGAGTCTTGACTTCTCTGCAGATCCTAGGGCTCAGATGCTTGCATTCCCCTTACAACAGTCCACTGGCACCTAACCAGGTCTGGGATACACACACACACCAGTAAACAGAAACCTTCTCATGGCCCAGCATCCAAACATCCTTAACTCTGACCATGTGGGTTCTGGTGAATATTTCTACATGTCTGAAATATTAAATTCAAAGATATGAATGGAGAGATCTCCCCCTCAGGGCTGTCACATCCCTTTGCCTTGGGCTGAGGGGGGCTCTTTCCTGGATGCTTCTCCCTGTTTCTGTATTTAGGGAGAGGCTCTACCTCCAAGGCTGCCACCTCCTCCTTCCTTTGCCTTGGGGTGGGAAGGTTTCTATTAATGGTTCTTCCTGGGCAGGGGAGAGGTTGTCTCCTGTTCCACATCTTCCACCGTTCTCTGTGGGCAGGATGGAGCAGCTGGTTGCTTTAACCAGATACCTGTGGCCAGGAGCTGCACAGGCTGGGGAGTGACACATCCCAGTAAACCCCAAACTCTCCTCCTAGGGGCAGGATATTCTCTATGGGGACAGATTTCCTGCTTCCATATTTATAAAGCATCCCCACTCTGAACTGACCTAGCACACAGAGAGCCATTTCACAACTGGAGCAGACCCCCACTAGACCCCACCCCCAGCTGGGGCACCTCCGACGCCCTAACACTGACCAACAATTAGCAGAGGACACTGGGTGCCACCCCCCCGTCCCCAGCCCAGCTGGGCCAATCCCTCCAACTCCCCCGAACCCTGCTGCAGCCTCTGCCTGCCCCCCCCCGCCACAAAGCCTGTGTGTCCTCTCGCCCCCACAAAGCCTGTGTGTCCCCCCCAGGTGCACTGCAACTGCCAGGGGAGCAGGGCAAAGGCAGGTAAATCGATACTGCCCCACTGCAGCTACTGCTGTTCCCCCTCCCTCAAATCAAGAACCCCCCTGCAGTGAGCCAGGCGCAGCCACGTGGGGGTGGGGAGTGCAGGATTGAGGCAGCCAGTAGCCCCCACCCCCATACGAACAAGTCAAGGCCCCTGCACCCGAGCCCGGCGCCCGCAGCCACGCGGCGCTGCAGGAGGAGCGAGGGGCGGGGCCAGCAGCACCCAGGGGATCCCGAAAGCAAAACCAAACATTGCGCAGGTGCAGTAACGAGCCTTTACAGCTTTTTTTAAAGCCGATTGGGGAACCGGGAGCCAATCGCGCTCTCGGGAGGGAAATTAAAACCCAACCCAACCAAACAAGGCAGAAGCCCCGCCCCCAGGGGCCCGCCCCAGGTCACGCACCAGGCTCCTCCCAGGACGGAACCGGCCACATGAATTTCAGGAGAGAAGCCGAGTGAGGCCGGCCTGGCTCTGCCTGGGCCGCTCCTGCAGCAGGAACCAGGGGTTTCCCTTCCTGGCGCTGACTCGGCTGCTGCTGGGCGGGGAGGAGCCCACGGGGAACATTCCAGCCTGCAGGCGTCGCTGTGACATGGGCCCCTCGGGCCCTGTGGCGGGTGGGCGTCCCCCGAGGGCGATGCCCTTGAAGGACCAGAGTCTGTGTGTCTAAGGAGGGATAGTCAGGCTTGGCAGAAATCACTGAGATATATGTATAGAATATTAATGGATAGCATTACAGCTAGTTTTAAGCATTTTTTCCCTTATTTATTGAGTTAAATTTTGACAATTGCACAAAAATTTCGGTTTTAGCGTTTCTTTCCAATTGTTCTCCATTTCAGTTTTCACAGTTGCGGGAAATTATGGGGGGATACATCAATAGCGAGTCAGAGCACAGTGATCTAATGCCCCTAGACACCGAGATTCAAAAAGTTGAAGCTTTACAACCATGAAAACACAGATGGTCACATCTTTGCAGAGTCACTCGCCTTCAATCAAACTCGAATAAGTTCTCAAGCAGCCTTGTTCTTACTTTGCATATCTGTAATTATCATTTATTATCAATTGAAATATTTTTTCATTGGTCTGTGTGTAAGCAAAAGCAAGGTTTGCCAACATTTATGAATAAAAGCTCATCCTTCCAAGCCTTGTGATAATAAACTCAGAGGCTAAAAGCTTGGTTAAGCTGGAATCAGTGTTTTCAAGACCCAATTCTCATTTACACTAATGCTGCTTTGGCTCAGTGGAAAGGGGCTGCAGCATCGCCAACTTTCATGATTTTATCACGAGTCTTGCAATATTTGGTGTGTCTGATGAAGCCCCAGCTCCTGGACGCATGTGAGGAGGTGAGACTCTCGGCTTTTGTTTTCTAAACAAAGGAAGTATCTAGCTTTCTTTGTTGCAGAGAAACACTTAAAAATTTCACCCCAGTGCAGTATAAACCTCTGAGACACCAAAAGGCAAATAAAATAATACTAATATTTACTATTTATTATTATTATTAAATCTCATAATTTTGGGGAAGGGGGGCTGGCCTGCTTAAGATTTTTAAAGTACTGTGCCAGTGAGAATTCACACCATAAATCTCTATCAGTTACCCAAGGGAAGCCCCCTAAATGAGTGCCATCATTTATCTAAAACAGCACAGTGAGCTGACAGGGAAATGGACAGAGAGGACAAGCTATGGGAATGCACATGGAGCCGGGCTGTAGGCCCCAAGCAGGACATGAGCGCAGTCCCCCCAGGCAATTCCGGGCCCCAGGGCAGAACAGTCAATGGGCCCGTGCTGGTACCCGCATGCACAAGCTGCACCCACATGGACTCCGTCTGCTGGATATTTGGGTGGTGCTGCACCTTTGCTGGCTGGTGCCCAGCGAGATGCCAGCTGCCCTGCAGGGGGCGTTCTTCCGGCATGGCCAGGGATTCCACATGCCCACCCGGCTGCCTTCGCCATAACCGATACCACCTCACACACCATAGGTGCTGGCTTTTGGTTGTGCTGGTGAGTGCCGCATCCCGGCTCCCTTCCCCAAGGCCAAGCCCCCACTTTGCTCCACTCCACCTCTTCCTGCCCCCGCTCTGTCCCCTCCCCCTAGGTCCCCTTCCCCGAGTGACTCCTGCACACTGCTCACTCCTTTCTGCCCTCTCCTGCCTGAAGGATGAGAAGTGTGTGTGTTTGGCCCAGCCTCCCCCCAAAACTGACAATTTTCAGCATATTTATACACAAACTTCCTTCATATTCTAGTTATTGAATGTGTGTCTATCATTGGTATCCTAACAATGTCATCATTATTAAAATAGTAATGAATGACATCATTACGTTATCATGAATTACAGTGTATTAAAAACATTACACTCAGCTACAAGCTGTCTTCAGTAATACCACTGTTGGCTGTGGGAAGAAGGTGGATGGGAGGCACAAGCAGTGGGGAGCCTTTCCCCTCTCCCTTCTTCTTTTCTCCTCTCCCTTCCTATCGGTCTCCCTGCCCCTTTCCCTCCCTCTTATTTCTTCTCTAAGTCCTTGCTCCCTCCCCTTCCTGGTGTTTCCCACTCTTTTCTTCCCACCCATGTCCTTTTATCCATCTCTCTCTGCTCCCCACCTCCTGGTGGCTCTGTCTAGTGCCCGCAGAGGAGGTTCCCCCGCCTCGGGTAGGAAGGGTGGCCTAGTGGTTCAGGCACAGGCTTGGGGCTCAGGTGTCCTGGGTTTGGTTCTCTGCTCTGCCACTGACTCCCTGCTGAGTCTTGGGAAAGTCACTTCACCTCTGGGTGCCCTAGATCCCACCTGCCAAATGATGCTACTGCTGACCCTGCCTCCTAGGCTGAATCCCTTCATGGCTGTGTAGTGACGGGGCAAATGGTGATACCAAGGTGAGTAGATTTGGGCTGAATTTCTCCACAGCCTGAGAGTGAGAGGCAGCTCCATGCAGGGGGCACGGGAGAGGGAGGGGCTCAGGCCAGCTCCGCATACAGGGGGGTCAGGGTTTCAGCCCTGCACCTTGTTCTGCCAGGGTCATGGGCTTCTTCTTTCCCCCCACCCCGCCCAGCGTGGCTCCTGACGCGAGGCGTTTCCTTCCCCTAATGTGCCACTGCACCCTTCCAGCGCGTGCGCCGAGGAGCCCTGCAGCCTGCTGGGGCGATTTCAAAGGGCCCAGGGCTCCCAGCCGCTGCCAGCACTAGCAGGCACTGGCAGCAGCCGCGACTGGAGGCCCCGGATGTCAGGGGGTGGGTTCCTGTTTGTGGGTTGCAAAGCAGAGACAGACATCCCTCTGCATCCCAGATTTAGGCACCTATTCATGAGAGGGGTGTGGCTCAGGACACCCCTTCCCCCCCTCGTCGGCATCTCCCATTGGTTACCTTACATGGCTCCCCGCCTACTGAGCTGGCTTTTGTGAATCCCACTGTAAGGTGCCTGTGTTGCCCATGCATTGTCTCGGGAGTTTAGGCCCCTGACTCAGCTCTGAGGGTCACAGTGCTGCTGTTCCTGTGATTGTCTCGCTGCCTAAAAATTACTCACTGTGATGCTCAGCATTGCAACACCCGAGTCCCTTCATGGATTGCGCCCTGTGTAATCAGTCATCTCTCCGCAGAGCGCAGCTGAGCAATTCCTGATTGACACGGGTGTGCACAGGACAGAGACCCAGCCCAGGCTGGAGAGTGACACATCACACAGTAAAATCCGAACTCTCTTCCAGGAGGTGCGACATTCCCTGTCGGGGTTGAGAGGACACAACCAAGTTGGGAAGCAAATCCCATGACGCTGCCCCCAGCAACTGCAGCTGGGACATTAAAGTGGAACAAACAAGGAGAATTGTTTGTAATGGTTTATTTACAGTAAATAGCTGCAAAATAGCAAAGTAAAAGGAGCAGAGAAGGAGCTTTAATGATCGCAGGAGCCTGGCCAGGAGATCCCCAGCTACTGAGAACAGTTTTCTTTATGGCACTAAAATAGCACCAACGGCCAGGAATTAATATAGGGAATTAATGAGTGACAGTCTCACTTTCAGCAACACGTCATAAATCTCCCCATCCCGCCCACATTCCCTTTCTTTTCATACTGTCCTTTTCTATTCATTATTGTTCTAGCCCTCACTTTCCAGCCCTGGTTATTTTCTTGTGTCTCTCCTCCCTGTCACAGATCATCCCCCTTGGCTGCTCTCTTCTTTCCCTGATTTTATCCCTTCCCCAATTGCTGATCCCAGGCTGGGAGACCCCAATGGGATCTAAGGACACATCTGTACAAACCGCTCCCTGCTGCTGCTGCTTCTCCCCAGCCCCCCAACCCCTGATTGATTCATGCTGGGTCCCTGCCCAGCCCCCACCTCTGCCCCTCAGGGCCCCTCTGCCCCTCCTGCAGCCCCAGGGGTTCCTCCCCCTCCCCCTCCCATGCCTGGGGCTGCAGGGAGGGAGGGGGAGGAGCTTCCAGGGGCCATAGAGATGAGGGGCCAGGGGCTGGGTAGATGGGAGTCCTCCAAGGTCATAGAGTCTGGGGTCCGTGAGGCTAGAGAGGCTGATTTCCGGTTCCCCCCTCTGCTGTGGGGCTCAGGGACGCAGTCGGAGCCGGGATCCCGGCCCCACCCAGAGCCAGGGGCGGATTCTCTCCCCAGGGACGGGGCCCGGCGGGAAAGTGAAGATCGGGGCCTCGTCACCAGCATCGATAAATGTCACCTGCCCCCGGTCACAGTCCAGACAAACCCGGATCCTGCTGGGGGCCCGGCTCAGGGGCAGGGGGGTCACAGGGGAGGTGAGAGCCCGGAACTGATCCCCGCACCGCTCCACTGCCCAGATCCCCCCCTCAGGGCTGAGGCTGATCCCTCCCTTCCTCCCCACGGACTCTCTGGCCACCCCCACAGCCCAGTATCCCCCACCCCCCACCTCCACCTCCCAGCAATGTCTCCCCGCGGTGAATCCCCCACAGCCCAGCACACATTCCCAATAGTCAAATCTCTCAGGGTTGTCGGGCAGATCCTGCCGCGTGTCTCCCCAGCTCACACTTTTCCCACCCTCAGACAGGACGAGTTGGGGATGAGCCGTGTCTGGATCCAGAGTCACATTCGCTGGGGAGAGAGAATCAGAGCGTGAGGGGCAGAGCTCGGCCCTGGGGGAGGGTTTGATGGCGTCAGTGACAGAATCTGCCCCAGCTGGGGAGTGACTCAGGGAATCTCCTTCCTCCAGGATTTACCCATCGTCACCTCAGAGATCTCAGCACCGGGCTGGGGAGAGTCACTCCCCTGACAGAGACGGGTCAGTGACGGTGAAAGGAGCAGATGGGCCAGGCCTGGGACTCAGAATCTTTCCCCTCCTGCCCCCACCTCTGCCCGGGGAGGGGACTAGAGACTCTGGCAGCCCCAGCAGATGGTACAACTCAGTGAATATTGACAGCGCCTCCCCCCACCCCACCTTCACTCTCACTGTGTCCCAGCTGCCCCTGTGCTGGACTTTGCTATGGGGCCTCCCCACTGCACCTGGACTGCTCTGAAATGTCACAGCTCGGACAGCAACAGGCCACACGGTACCAGGATTGAACCTGCCCAGAATGTCACTGCTCAGCAGCAGTCGCAGCACGCAAGTACATTAGCCTGGGGCAGGGAGTAAGGGGGCTAAACAAGGGAAGGGGTTCATGGTGGAAGCTACAAGTGTCAGGGGGCCAGGACAGATTAAGGTTTTGTGAGGCCCTGGGCCGCAGCAAGTGAAGGCCCCTTCCTACCCCTTCTGCCTGCAGAACCCCCCCTCCCCACACTCCTGCTGGGGAAATGGGGCCGGAGTGCAGGGGCGTGCCCTGCTCTGCCCACCTGGTGCTCCAGCTGCAGAGCAGGGCAAGACCCCGCACCCCGACGCCATTCTCTGGCTGGAGTTCTGGGCGGATGGAGTGGGGCAAGCCCCCCGAGCCCTGACCCCACTCTCTGGCAGGAGCACTGGGCAGGCAGAGCGGGTTGGGGCACAGAGGCGCCCATTTTTCTGGGGCTCCTGGGCACAGGCCACATTGGCCCAGTGGCAAATCCGCCACTAGGGAGGAGGTACGGAATAGGTGGCTGGTGGAAAGAGGGGGCGGGTCATGCCAGTAATGGGGAGGCTGACTTGACGTCCTGTTTACCAGAGACGGGACCATGCTGGGGTCATGGTGGATGGAGAGAGGAGAAAAGACACAAGCTCCCAGCGGTGATCACAGGAGCTTCCCAGACCTGTATAATGGAGCCAGGGGAGCCCCTGTCTGTGATCAAGGCTCAGTTCCTCTGCTTGAGACAGGAGCAAGGGTCTCACACAGACACAGTCCCTGCTCACCCAGTCAGTGTGGGGTCACTGCAGAGCTCCTGGCTTTCTTCATGGGGGAAAAGATGAAGGAAGAAACAAAGGGACACTGGAGATCGGACATCAGCACGGGGAGACAGAACAAACTCCCCCTGGAGAAGTGGCTGTGGAGGTGCATGTCCCACTGGTTCCGTACAAGGGGTGGCAGCGGCTGTCACAGATCTCTGCAGGGTACAGTGCACATGCGAGCGGTGGAGGGGCAGGAAGCATAGATTCAATATGCTATGGATTCAGTATGGTGTGGTAGGACATAGGCACAAACCTCACCTCACCTTGTGATGCGCCGTGAAATGAAGGGTTCTGGGGAGATCTGCCCTGAACAATCACATCCACTCCCATATACAAAGAAAATGAGGCACATTGCCTCATGGGAACAGATATTTGGACATTGATAAAATATGATCTTTAATTACCTTCTTCTATAGGTGCCACGGATCTTCTCCACCCTAAAACCAGCAACATAATTAGAGAGGAGAGCAGATCTGAACACGTATTGCATGATTCAATATTGTACAAACTAATACACTGAGGGAAAAGGAAAGTTATTCGTTCATCAGAACCTCCACTGGACTGCATGAGTGTCTCTCTCCCAGGGTGGATCTTCACTGCAGGGTTAGTCCAGAATCTTACCTGGCCGTTGCCCCAACCTGTTTAATGCACAAGCACAAAAGCTCTGACTCAAGTTTGGTGGTGCTTTGCACCCAGGTTAGCTGGCAAGACTTTGGGTAGAAGCTAGAGCCCAGGTATCACTTTACTTCAGGTTGGTTACATGCCTACTCTGCAGTGTGGAGGGAAGATAATCATCTCAGGTGCTGATAGTCCACCAGGGCCTTCACACAATTCCTCCTGGGCCATAGTTTTTTGGCCAATACCTACTTTACTACTGTATTGCTTATCAATTTTTCAAATTAGCTTTTGGTGTGAAATTCATCCAGTTTAGTCTTTCCCCACGTTTTATAAAGTTACATGAACAAACAAACCTCAAAAGAATGATGAGGATGATGCTGATAAAAAAGCAAACAAATAACTAAAAAGGTTTCCTATTGCAACAATTTTAAAATTTAAATTTAAAAGCAAACAACCCCACCACAATTAAACAAACAGCCACATGAGTCTCCAAAATGGTACAAAAAGTTTCATTTTAGAGGAAAGATAATGATACTTACTTATCTCGTTATCTCGTTTCTCTGAAAAGGAAAGAGAAATAAATCGAATTTTTTTAGGCATTTCCCTTTTCTTACGTTTTATTTGTCTTTATCATCGATACGACAGTAAAAACTGAGAGAAATCAACATCTTCTTCAGGACATCAGACAAGAGGATCCAGTGGTCCCTTCTGGTCTCACACACATGTGACTCTATTACATCTCAGTTTTTCAAATTAGCTTTTGGTATGAAATCTCTCCACTTTAGTGGTTCCCCACATTTTATACAATCACACTAACCCTTCCACAAAATAATAATAATAAAAAGCAAGTAAACAAAAAAAGGTTTCATATTACAACACAATTGTAGAAGTTAAATTTTACAGTGAACTCCACAACATTTTAACAAACTGCCCCATGAAGATCCAATTACAAAAAAAAAAATCCTTTTCAGAGTGTGGATAATGACACTTACCAATTTCTCTATCTCGTTTGCCTAAAAATTAAACAGAGAGACACATAATGTTTGTTAGGTGTTTTCCTTTTTTTATGGTTTATTTCTCTTTATCATCACTGTGACAGGTAAGACGGATTATTTCTATTCAATCTCTTCTTCAGGAAATCAGACAAGACCAGTGGTGCCCAAACTTTTCCGATCACTCCCCCCTTGCAGTAATGGAAGCTGTCTGCGCCCCCCCTTCCGTTACTGCACAGTTGACTCAGCAGAGGTGCTTGGGCTGAAGGGGGAGCTGGGGGCAGAACTGGGGATAGGGGAGGAGCAGAGGTGGCCTGGGGGAGGGGAGGGAATTTGGTAGGAACTGACCTGGGGGCGGAGCAGGGGGAGGACTGGAACTGTGGCAGGAGCCGGAGCTTAGTGGGGGGCAGGGGGCGGAGCGCAGCTGCAGATGAGTTAGGATCTGGGCTGGGGGCAGAGCGGGGCTGGGTGGGGCTCCCTCCCCTCTCCCCTTGGGGGCTGGCAGGGATCCTGCCTTGCACCTGTTCAGGGCCGGTTTAAGAGAGGGGATTTAGGGGCTGCAGGCAAAGGGGGGCTCCCGCGAAAAGATCTCCAGACTGCCAAAAGTGCAGATCTTTTTTCAGGGCCGCTTTAGCCCAGGGCTGTGGGCTTCAGCCACTAAAGCCCCTGCATTCCAGCCCAGCCCGGCGCTGGCGAGGAGGCGGCTCTACACGCTGGCATGTCATTCTCCCCTCTGCTGGGCTGGAGCTGCGAGTGCCGGAAAGCTCAGTCCCACAGGCTTCCTTGACTTGCAGACACCGCCCCCGCAGCTCCCATTGGCCAGGAATCACAGACAATGGGAGCTGTGTGGGGTGGTGCCTGCAGGCGAGCACAGGACAGAGCATGGAGCCACGTGCCCCCCCTCCCCGGGGCCTGCACCACCAAAGGGGAGCTGTCCCAGGTAAGGGACCTCCTGCCCCAGCCCTGAGCCCCCTCCTGCACCCTAACACCCTCCCAGACCCCACACTCCCAACCTCCTGCCCTGAGCCCCTTCCCACACTCCAGTCCCCTTGGTGCCAGCCTGGAGCCCGCTCCTGAATCTGAAAGCCCTCATCCCCAGCCACACCCTAGAGTCCACAACCCCAGTCAGAGCCCTCACCCTGCCCCAATCCACAGCCCCCTCCTGCACTCTGAATCCCTCATTTTTGGCCCTACCCCAGAGCCTAGGGGGCCCCACAAACTCTCATAGTCCCAGGCCCCCAGAAGAGTTAATTGCGGACCTGTGCCCACTTGAATTTCCTCCACGTGCCCCTAGGGGCCTGCCCCACAGTCTGAAGACCTCTGAACTAGAGGATCCAGTCATCCCTTCTGGTCTTAAACAGTAAGACTCTTTAACTGTATTGCTTATCAATTTTTCAAATTAACTTTTAGTGTGAAATTCATCCTCTCTAGTCTTTCCCCATGTTTTATAAAGATATATTAAAGTTGACCCCCCCCCCCATCTTCCCAAAAGACTGATAATAATAACCAAGTAAGCAAACTAAAAGGCTTCGTACTGCAGCAATGTTAAGTTAAATTTAAAATCAAACACCTCCACCACTGCTACACAAATTCCCACGTTAGAATCCAAAGAGGTACAAGAAGTTTCTTGTCATAGGAAGGATAATGACACTTACTTATTTCTTTATCTCGTTTGTCTAAAAATGAGAGAGAAATAAATAGATATTTTTGTTAGGTGTTTCCCTTTCCTTATGTTTTATTTCTCTTTATCATCAATATGACAGTGAAGGCTGAGAGAAATCAACCTCCTTTTCAGGACATCAGAGAAGAGGATCCAGGGCTCTCTTCTGCTCTTAAACTCAGTGACTCTATTGCTTATCAGTTTTTCAAATTAGATTTTGGTGTGAAATCTACCCAATTTAGCACTTCCCCACATTATATACAATTACATTAAACCCCACAAGAAAGAATAATAATAAAAAGCAAGTAAGCAAACAAGGGCATTTGTATTGCAACAAAATTGTAAAAGTTAAAGTTTATATCAAATAACTCCAAACCATTTAAACAAACTCCCACATGAAGATCCAATTCTCGGCCCCCGCCAAAAAAAAATCCTTTTCAGAGTGTGGATAATGACACTTACCAATTTCTCTCTCTCGTTTGCCTAAAAATTAAACAGAGAGACACATAATGTTTGTTAGGTGTTTTCCTTTTTTTATGGTTTATTTCTCTTTATCATCACTGTGACAGGTACGACGGATTATTTCTATTCAATCTCTTCTTCAGGAAATCAGACAAGACCAGTGGTGCCCAAACTTTTCCGATCACTCCCCCCTTGCAGTAATGGAATCTGTCGGCGCCCCCCCTTCCGTTACTGCACAGTTGACTCAGCAGAGGTGCTTGGGCTGAAGGGGGAGCTGGGGGCAGAACTGGGGATGGGGGAGGAGCAGAGGTGGCCTGGGGGAGGGGAGGGAATTTGGTAGGAACTGACCTGGGGGCGGAGCAGGGGGAGGACTGGAACTGTGGCAGGAGCCGGAGCTTAGTGGGGGGCAGGGGGCGGAGCGCAGCTGCAGATGGGATAGGATCTGGGCTGGGGGCAGAGCGGGGCTGGGTGGGGCTCCCTCCCCTCTCCCCATGGGGGCTGGCAGGGACTGAAAGATTCTGTTCAGGGCTGGTTTAAGAGAGGGGATTTAGGGGCTGCAGGCAAAGGGGGGTTCCCGCGAAAAGATCTCCAGACCACCAAAAGTGCAGATCTTTTTGCAGGGCCGCCTTAGCCCAGGGCTGTGGGCTGCAGCCACTAAAGCCCCTGCATTCCAGCCCAGCCCGGCGTTGGCGAGGAGGCGGCTCTACACGCTGGCATGTCATTCCCCCCTCCGCTGGGCTGGAGCTGCGAGTGCCGGGAAGCTCAGTCCCACAGGCTTCCTTGACTTGCAGACACCGCCCCCGCAGCTCCCATTGGCCAGGAATCACAGACAATGGGAGCTGTGTGGGGTGGTGCCTGCAGGCGAGCACAGGACAGAGCATGGAGCCACCTGCCTCTCCTCCCCAGGGCTTGCACCACCTAAGGGGAGCTGTCCCAGGTAAGGGACCTCCTGCCCCAGCCCTGAGCCCCCTCCTGCACCCTAACTCCCTCCCAGACCCCACACTCCCAACCTCCTGCCCTGAGCCCTCTCCTATACTCCAATCCCCTTGGCGCCAGCCTGGAGCCCCCTCCTGCATCTGAAAGCCCTCATCCCCAGCCACACCATAGAGTCCACAACCCCAGCCAGAGCCTTCACCCCCTTCCACACCCACACCCTGCCCCAATCTACAGCCCCCTCCTGCACTCTGAATCCCTCATTTTTAGCCATACCCCAGAGCCTAGGGGGCCCCACAAACTCTAATAGTCCCCGACCCCCAGAAGAGTTAATCCGGCCCTGCGCCCGCTTGAACATTCCTCCACTTGCCCCTAGGGGCCTGCCCCACAGTCTGCAGACCTCTGAACTAGAGGATCCAGTCATCCCTTCTGGTCTTAAACACTATGACTCTATAACTGTATTGCTTATCAATTTTTCAAATTAACTTTTGGTGTGAAATTCATCCTGTCTAGTCTTTCCCCATGTTTTATAAAGCTATATTAAAGTTGACACCCCCCCACACACACCTTCCCAAAAGCCTGATGATGATGAGAAATACCCATATTGTTGGTTAGGAGTTTCCCTTTTCTTATGTTTTATTTCTCTTGATTATCAATACGACAGTTAAGACTGAGAGATTATTTCTATTCAAACTCCTCTTATGGAGATCAAACTAGATCAGTGGTGCCCAAACTTTTCCTGTCACGCGCCCCACTTACCAGTAGTAGAGTCTGTCTCAGCCCCTCCTCCCCCCGCCCATTAAACCACAGTTGGCTGAGTCCAGGAGCTTGGGCTGAAAGCAGAGCTGGGGATAAGGGAAGAGTTGGAAATAGAGGGCTGGGAGTGGCGAGGGATTGTGGGCAGGGTTGGGCTGGAGGCAGGGCAGGCGGGGAGTGGAGCTGTAATTGGGTGGGAGCTGGGCTGGGGGAAAAGTGGAGCATTCTTCTTTTTTTAGGACCAGATCAGCAGATCACACGTTCTTTTTATGTTAAATTCCTAAATTGCCCTTATTTATTAATTAGAATGAAACCCGTTATTTACAGTATATTTCTCCCTCTGATATTTACCTTTCATTTTAAAGAGAGAAACAGTGAGGCCAATGAAACCAAACAAAACCACCAGGGTCACACTCAGAGCCACCATCCAGGGATTTACCCTCGGGAAAAAGGGATCTGAAAAACAAAACACCCAGGGCTTGCCTTAGTTTGGAATTGGTGACTAAAAGCAGATTTTTTGTCACACAAATACAGAAATAGTGCCCAGCAGGATTTGTGTGAGCTAAGAGTGAAAGAATGGCCCTGCCCACATGACACAAAAGACCAGAAACTCATTTTAAATATGGCTCCAATCAACACAGCTTTACCACTCATTTATCCTTGAAAACACAGCCCTGATTTGATTCATTGCTACTCAGAGGGCCATAGAGATCAGGGGCAAATTCTCTGCTCATAAAACCCCATTGATTCCAATAGGGTTATACCAGAAAAGGATTTGGCCCATAACAGTAAGCAATATTGAGAAACTGCCAGATTAATTAGCATATTTTTGAAAAATCCACTGTTACCTCCTAATATTGGGAAAAACCATAATCACAATTTGTCCAAACACTTGTGCAGCAAATTAACTAATTTCCATTTGCTCTTCTTGTGTTCACAGTGATTCGGTCATCTAAACAGGATGGAATTTTCAAATGTGCCTGGTGTCTTTTCCACACATGGTTTGTGCTCTGATTTAGTGAACCTGGGCCAACCCTCTTATGGGGTCATTCTTAAATTGGTTCAAGAGTTGACAACATATCAGGGTTGCACCAATTTAAATAAATTGATGCACAAAACCTTAAATCATAAATCAGCTTCATAGTGCTCTATCTCCATTTAGTTGAAATCGATAAAAAAGTGACTGAAGCTAAATCTATTAAGGGCACTCTGAAATTTATACAAGGAGTTTTCACACAAGCGGGTGGCATCGCTTAACTAGTTAATCAGTGCATCTTTTGTGTGTAGACAAGGGGTAAAATGAGTCCTCTAGTGGATCCACACCAAAGTAATTAAGGAGCACAAGTCCCATTGAACATCAGAAAAACAATATCACATGACTTAGGTGACATTTCACACAAGTAATGAAGTTGGTGAAGTGAACAGATCACTAGAGCCCTGCGTGGATACAAAATTGGTATCCGCATCCAATCTGCAACCCCCCGAAAATGATGAGGTTATCTGCAGATACATATCTGTGGGTTTACAGGGCTCTACAGATCACAATGAAGCCAGAGTACAAAATTTATCACATTCCAAAAAATTAAGGTGAATTTAAGGTTACAGGAACCTACTGAATCAGTGGATTGAGTGGAAGTTTCCTCTAAAAATGTGTATAGTCTGAATACTCACAATTAAGGGGATCAAGTTGCCTAAACTGTGACCCTGTAAAGACACCAGCCTCCCATATTCTGTGTTTGTACGTGGATTATGAAATATCCACCACATATGTTTCAGTTCTTTTCTTCCTATATTTTGTTTGGTTTCTAGAGGTGGTGAGTTCAGTGTGGGGTTTGGATGGTGACTGACCTGCTATATAAACTGCTGATTCCTTTTCTTGATTGAGAACGGTGTTCCTGATGCAACAGGACAAGTTTTGGTTTGAATGTTCTGTTACAATGAGAGCAGTTTCTGTTTCAAACAGGTTGTTATCTCCTGTGGATGTTTTTTCAGAGAGTGATGGTAAACGTCGCCCATTGAAATCTTTCCACAGCACCTCAGGCTCTGGGTACCAACCAGCTGATCTACAAACCACCCGAATCCCTCCATCTTGGTGACCCTCAACAGAGATGAGAGGAGCAGAGCCCAGACCTAAGGGGAAAATATATAAGGGTGTCAATTCCATGAATTAATTTATAAAGCAGAAGGGATGAGGGACAGTTTGGGGATCCCTCACTCACATGAGAATGTACTAATTCATGCGGGTAGTCAGTACAAGGGATAAGTGAATACTGGAATGTCTGATATCCCAGTGCTCATGGACACATAAAAATGTGAACAAATATATAAAATAATTTCACTGAGTCAGCGGGAGATATTGTTGGCCAAGACAGGAGCAACTGAGTGCTGAGCACCTTTGGAGATATGACCACGTAGATACCTGAATAGGATCTGAACATTTGAAACTCTGATAAATATATCTATCTAATGCACTAATTATTTTTTTAAAATCAAATTGGCTTCATGGTTACATTGTTAAAGCAGCAAGGGAGAAATGCTTAGTCTTGACTAAGAGTGGTAAATACATAATTCCCCCTTCCCACTAGGACACTCTGCAATCCATATACATCATATGATTATGGTATGATTTTGATATAATTATGTAGAATCTTGTGCAAGATGTGTCAAATAAGGTGTCAATGGAAAAGTTATGATTTGCTGAATAAGATTATCCTATTCGAGTGCATGTATCATTTTTGTATCTGGAGTTATGAATATTGACTATCCATCTGTATTTTAAATGTTATTGTTCTGGGTAACACCCACAACTAGCCTTTCAGGTACAACAGTGAAGAAGTTAGACAGGGCGAATGGCCCATCAGCGAAAACAATGAGCCATGGAAAAGTCTTGTCCTCACCGGGGGACACTTCAGACAGCCTATGAATAATGGCTGCCATGACTCATCAAGAATGCAGGTGCATGTGACTAGATAACATGATACTGAATTCCTTTTTAGTACCTATATTTTTCCACAAACTGGGCTGGGAACCTGGCTTGGAACAAAGGGGTTCCTGCCATATGAAAGAAACTGTAAAAGGTTGAAGTGACATCACCAATGGGCCTCACTTTCCACATAACTCAACTCCTGGATATATCTCTGGAAGAGCACAGACTTTGAACTGGGGAAGTGCTGGTCCCAGGTGGGAAAGATGGAAACCCTGCCTATGTATGAAACATCTACAAACTGCTTGTACTATTTAACAGGGTGAGACACTGTTTGATTCAAACCCTGTGTGGTATATTAGGCTTAGACTGAGTTTTTGTCTAAGCCTAATATCTGTTTGATCTGTTTGCTTTGACTTATAATCTATCTTTCTGTAGTTAATAAATCTCTCTCTTTTTTTTTTTTTTTAAATTTAACGTAAAACAGTGTGGTTTCAGAGAAGTGTTTGGGCAAAATCTCAGCTCAGTTAACAAAGATTTTGTGAATATTCCTCTCCACACTGAGGGAGGGGAAAACTGGGTAATTGTAATGATCTTTACTAGTCAGACTTTTGACCAGGGTGGGTCGTAGGTTGGGGTGCTGGGGTGTATTTTGGCTGAAGCCTCGCTATTGTTGGTTCATGAGTGCCTGTCCAGATGCATTCATGAACACAGCTGGGTGTGGTCCCGCCTCCTGATGTTGGTGTGAGTGCAAGTGTGGAGGGCTTTACAGCTTGTCATAATGTCACAGTGCAAGAGGGAACCCAGATTGGTGAGATAGAGGGCTCAGCTGTACCCCAGTTACCGGTGGTACCTGGGGGGAACCCCCCACCCCCACCATCACCATTATACAGTGTCAGCAAATAAGAACACTCCATTTCATTTTAACTACACCCCGAAGCAACAACCAACCCATCAGAAGGCCATAAATGTCTGTCAGTCCCACCTTAGCCACACATCCTAGAAATGACTGCAGAGCAACTGGAAGGCCATAGTTGTCAAGAAGTCCTTTCCCTCTTAACTGAAGTCCCCTTTGGGGAATCAATCAAGATTGGGCAAGAAAGTGCCTTGGCCATCCTGAAAATGTGTTTAATAACATGTTGGGAAAGTTTTCAGCATATTTTCCCAAGTATGAAAGTGGCTGTTTGCTGAAATTTAGATATGCTGTGTTATTGTAAAGTATTTCACAAGCTTGAATAGGAAAGACCACACAAAGCTAAAACTGACACAAGGCACTGACCTGCTATCCGCAGTTCCAATACAGCTTCTTCATAAAAAGTATCATCTTGAACAAAACAGATGTATTGTCCTTCATCAGAGTGTCTGATATTGAGAAGCCTCAAGGGAACATTTCCATCTGTGAGTCCGGCTTTCAAAAGCTCTGTCCTTCCCCGATACTCTGGCACCTGCCCTTCATACTGATCCTTCCCATCACGGTACAGGTGCACAACGGTTAAAAACTCGGAGTGGAACCATCTCACCTCCATGTTTGCAGCGCTCATCCGGGGGGACAGGTGACAGGGTAACACAATGTCCTTACCCACAATGGCAGTGACAGGGTGATCAGGTCCAATCACTGTGAATTTTGCTGGAAATCCACCAGGACAGCAAAAACAACAAAAAGCAGGTCAGAGGAAAATGGCAATTTGATATGAAGGACACAGCCAAGAGGTTCCATTTCAGACAAACTTTCCAAACTTCAGCCAGGGACAGACACCTGGCATGGAACATTTCAGCCTGAATGCCTAAAAGAAAGCAGCGCTCATGGGCAGGGGGACTGGGGCTCTGTTATAAGAATACTCAGCCTGCGTGTATGGCACAGCACACAGCACTGAGATGAGGCATGGAGCTGACAACAGATCATGGGACAGAGAGTGGGAAGCTGAGAATTGGTAGGTTCAGTGCATGACAGAGGCACACAGTGCTGACATGGGGTGAGAAGCTGAAGACAGGTGTATTCAGTCCATGTCACAGTCACACATCAGAGAAACTGAGGCAGAAAGCTGAGAATGGACATGCTCAGTGAATAGTTGAGAGAAACTTACTATTCAACATCCCGTTTTTGTAAGTGCTCTCAAATTGACACGCTTACTGACATTGCCATGAAATTTGCTGGGCCTCAGCAGGAATAAGAGTAGGGTTGGTGAGCCATATTTGGTGTTCTTTCACCAAGGTGTTCCTGATGTATGGCCCTATTGCTAGAGCCAATTTTGGGGCTACTATGGTTCAATACTTCACATGCTCAAGAGACCAAATAACCAAACTTCGTGAACATTATCGCGTAAAGATAAAACGGTGCACTACAGAAAGGAGATATCCATACCCTCCTCCTGGGAAGCAATTCTTATCACTCAGCATGCCCCCCAAACCCACTTATACCGTGGCTGTTTACAAGTGAAAAAGCACTTTATACATCACCTGAGACCCAACCCACCAGTTCCTTAACTTGTTGTTCGGTACCTTCCTTAACCCTTTTTTTGGATTCCACATTCCAAACCAGGTGGGTGTAGAGGTACATCCCAACCACTGCTAGGACAAACCATTCATGGCTTTGATAGGCTTCTTATTTTCTATTGTGAACACTACCTTCAGAGTTGTAAAGTGGGATATTCAATATTGGTGAACAGAATTGTGGGGAGAACATAAAACACTCAAGTTAACTTCCCAACTCTCTCCCTCTCTCTCTCTCTCATATTTATGTTACGGGACTACCGTGCATATAATGCCTAATAATACAGTGTATACTACACCTAACATATATGGATTAGCTAACAGGCCCAATTAAAAAAAGTCACACAACATCATTATATTCTGGTTTTTCTTTTGTTTTTGTGCACATTAGTCTCAAATTATGGCTCTGATCTTTCTGGTTTTTTTTTTTTTTTTTACATCTGAAACCCACTAAGTTATTTGATTTTCTTATTTCTTATTGTTATTATTAAACTCTTCAATAAGTGTCCTCCGAATTCCCTGGGCATCTTTGACAATCTTTTAAAAATACTTGTGTGAAGAAACAGACTTGTGCACTATCCCAGGAGCAAATAAAATCACCCAGGAGCAACACAATCAGGGCAAAAATTGAATAATGAAGGTGCTGATCTTGCTGTGGGGTGAAGTTTATACACTGTGAGTTGTTACACTGACTTTGAGTGAAGCATGTTGTTAAGGCACTTCAGGGGCTTAAATTAATCCCCTAAGATTCAGCAGACACAGTGCGGATTCCTACCTGATTCCATCTTGTGAACATAAGAAGTAAGGAGGAAAACAATAAACCCAGGGAGAGGGGAGCTGGCCCTGGAGCTGTGGCAGAATGAGAGAACCTTCATCTTCTTCACTGTAACTTGACCTAGAAAACAGGAAGAAGGAGGAAAAAACTTTCCATAGTGAGCATAACACTGACTAACATTAAATTATTAAAAAGTCAAACATTAAAGAAGGCACAGTGAATAAAAAAGGGACAAATGCATTGTTAAGTGAACTCCCTCATATTTGGAGTGAGAACAGCCATTGCATTAAAATGGAAAGTGTGTTTCCTTTATGGGCCTGATTTTTTCCCATCTCTACAAAATCCACATTAAAAAAAGAAAGTCAGAACAGTGGAGAAGTTGGCAGTAATTCCATCAATGGAGAAAAAAGTTTTAAGGAATGAGAAAGTGTGTGTGTGAGAGAGAGAAAGATTCGTGTGTTGTCTTGTGTTGTCTGCAGTGGCACTTGAACAGTTTTTAAAGTGTGGGTGCTGAAAGCCAGTGAAACTGCCCCCACACTTTTCACCTCATGCCCCCCTTACCTCTCTCCATGGCCTCCACCCCCTCCCCTCAGAGCTGGGGCTGGGACCAGGGCTGTGTCTCCAGGAGTGCAGGGACACAGACAGGGGTCAAGGGGCTGAGGCTGGTGGCGGACATGGGGCCAAGAGTGGGAAACTGCCATGTCAGCAGAGGCAGAAAACTAGACTGATGGCCGCTGGGTTTGGTGCAGGAAATTTTCTGTATTCAAAATAGAGGAAGTTACAGATCTCTCCCAAGAACAGTCTTGGACCCACTGCTCTTGAATAAAATTCAGCAAAACAAAGAAATGACGAATTCAACAATTCCCCCCCCCCCCCCGCTGGTAATAGCCCATCCAAAGTGACCACTCTCTTCACAATGTGTATGATAATCAAGGTGGGCCATTTCCTGCACAAATCCAGGTTCTCTCACCCCCTCACCCCCCTCCAAAAACCACACACACAAACTCAATCTCCTGCTGGTAATCGCTTATCCAAAGTGACCACTCTCCTTACAATGTGCATGATAATCAAGGTGGGCCATTTCCAGCATAGATCCAGGTTTTCTCACCCCCCCACCCCCATACACACACAAACTCACTCTCCTGCTGGTAATAGCTCATCCAAAGTGACCACTCTCCCTACAATCTGCATGGTAATCAAGGTGGGTCATTTCCAGCACAGATCCAGGCTTTCTCAACACCCCCCCCCCCCCCGGAACACACACACACACACACACACACACACACACACACACACACACACATAAACTCACTCTCCTGCTGGCAATAGCTCATCCAAACTGACCACTCTCCAAGTTTAAATCCAAGTTTAACCAGAACATCTGGGGGGGAGGGTAGGAAAAAACAAGGGGAAATAGGCTACCTTGCATAATGACTTAGCCACTCCCAGTCTTTATTTAAGCCTAAATTAATAGTATCCAATTTGCAAATGAATTCCAATTCAGCAGTTTCTCGCTGGAGTCTGGATTTTAAGTTTTTTTGTTGTAAGATAGTGACCTTCATGTCGATGATTGCGTAACCAGAGAGATTGAAGTGTTCTCCGACTGGTTTTTGAATGTTATAATTCTTGACATCTGATTTGTATCCATTTATTCTTTTACGTAGAGACTGTCCAGTTTGACCAATGTACATGGCAGAGGGGCATTGCTGGCACATGATGGCATATATCACATTGGTGCATGTGCAGGTGAACGAGCCTCTGATAGTGTGGCTGATGTTATTAGGCCCTGTGATGGTGTCCCCTGAATAGATATGTGGGCACAGTTGGCAACGGGCTTTGTTGCAAGGATAAGTTCCTGGGTTAGTGGTTCTGTTGTGTGGTATGTGGTTGTTGGTGAGTATTTGCTTCAGGTTGCGGGGCTGTCTGTAGGCAAGGACTGGCCTGTCTCCCAAGATTTGTGAGAGTGTTGGGTCATCCTTCAGGATAGGTTGTAGATCCTTAATAATGCGTTGGAGGGGTTTTAGTTGGGGGCTGAAGGTGACGGCTAGTGGCGTTCTGTTATTTTCTTTGTTAGGCCTGTCCTGTTGTAGGTGACTTCTGGGAACTCTTCTGGCTCTATCAATCTGTTTCTTCACTTCCGCAGGTGGGTATTGTAGTTGTAAAAAAGCTTGATAGAGATCTTGTAGGTGTCCCTCTCACATTCCCTTTCCTTCTCCCTGTTCCTTCATTGTCTCTTTTTCTACTCAGCATTTTTCTAGCCCTCACTTGTGATACCTGTTTATTTTCCTCTCCCACTCTCCTCTCCTCCCTCCCACAGATCATCCCCCTTGGCTGCTCCATTCTTTCCCCTGATTTTATCCCTTCTCCTCCTGCTGCCCCAATGAGATCTAAGGACACAGATCTGTACAAAACGCTCCCTGCTGCTGCAGAGCTTCCAGCTTCTCCCAAAACCCTGATTGATTAATTCTGTACCACCCTCACCTCTGCCTGTCCCCAACCCGATTGTTCATTCTACCTCCTGCCCAGCCCCCACATCTGCCTCTCAGGGCCCTCTGGCAGCTCCAAGGGGCTCTTCTTCCTCCCCCTCCCGTCCCTGAGGCTGCAGGGAGGGCAGGGAGGAGATTCTAGGGGTCATAGAGATGAGGAGCCAGAGGGTTGGGTAGCCAGAAGTCCTCTACGGTCATAAAGACTAGGGCATGCGAGGATAGAAAGGCTGATTTTGGGGCCCCCAGTGGGATATTCCACCCGCTGTCTCAGGGACATAAGCTGAGCCTTGATCCCCCCACCCCCAACCAGAACCAGGGTCGGATTCTCTCCCGAGGGATGGAGCCTGGTGGGAAAGTGAAGATCGGGGCCCCATCACCAGCATCACTAAATGTCACCTGCCACCGGTCACAGTCCAGACAAACCCGGATCCTGCTGGGGACCTGGCTCAGGGGCAGAGGGGCCTCAGGGGAGGTGAGAGCCCGGAACTGCCCCCCGCACTGCCCCACAGCCCAGATCCCCTGCTCAGGGCTAAGGCTGATCCATCCCTTCCTCCTCACAGACTCTCTGGCCACCCCCACAGCCCAGAGTTCCCCATCCCCCACCTCCACCTCCCAGCAATGTGTCTCTGCGGTGAATCCCTCACAGCCCAGCACACAGGCCCGAGAATCAAATCTCTCAGGGTTGTCGGGCAGATTCTGCCATGTGTCTCCCCATCTCACACTTTTCCCATCCTCAGGCAGGACGAGTTGGGACTGAGCCGTGTCTGGATCCAGCGTCACATTCACTAGGAAGAGAGAGAATCAGAGCGTGAGGGGCAGAGCTCAGCCCTGGGGGAGGCTGGGACCATTTCTCACACTCCCCAGCAGCCCTATTCTGGCTGGGACAGGCCTGGATCCCAGGGAGCTGCCTCTGTCCTGGGCTCCTAAGACTGAGCAGGGATGTCACTGCACTTCCTCAGTCTTTTTCTCTTCAGCTGCCAGCTCCCTCTGCTGGGGCTGCTCCATTCCCAGCGGCAGAGACACAGCCAGGAAGGTGTCAGAAGTTTTTATTGAGGAGGGAACAGAGGAGGCAAGAACCAGCTTTAAACCCCAGAGGGAAGCTCCCTCCCCAATGCAGAGACGGGTCCGTGATGGAGTGAAAGGATCTTTCCCCTCCTGCGCCCACCTCTCCCCAGGGAGGGGACAAGAGACTCTGGCAGCCCCAGCAGATGGTACAACTCAGTGAACATTGGCAGAGCCTCCCCGCACCCCACCTTCAATCTCACTGTGGCCCAGCTCCCCCTGTGCTGGACTTTGCTGTGGGGCCTCCCCACTGCACCCGGCCTGCTCTGAAATGTCACAGCTCGGACAGCAACAGGCCACACGGTACCAGGACTGAACCTGCCCAGAATGTCGCTGCTCAGCAGCAATCACAGCACAAAGGTCCAGTAGCCTGGGGGAGGGAGGGGTCAGCACCACTGAAGGGGGTTCATGGTGGAACGAGGCAGAAGCAATGCGTGTGGGGGGAGCAGGGGCAAACTAGGGTTTTGTGAGGCCCTGGGCCAGAGCAAGTGGGGGCTTCTCCCGACCTCTTCTCCCTGAAGTCCGCCATTCCCCCCTGCGCTTCTTCCAGGGAAATGGGGTCAGGGCACAGGGGCTTGCCACACTCCACCCACCTGGCGCTCCAGCCGGATAGCAGGGCAAGCCCCTGCACCCCCAACTTCACTCCCCGGCTGAAGTGCCAGGTGGGTGGAGTGGGGCAAGCCCTTGAGCTCTGACCCTGCTCCTTGGCAGGACTGTTGGGCAGGCAGAACAGGTTGGGGCCCAGAGGCGTCCATTTTTCTGGGGCCGCCCAATTGGCTGGGGCCCCTGGGCACAGGCCCTGTTAGCCCAGTGGCTAATCCGCCACTAGGAGGATGTGTGGAACAGGTGGCAGGTGGAAATAAGGAGAGGGTCATGCCAGTGATGTGGAGACTGAAGTGACGTCCTGTTTACCAGAGACAGGAGCATACCTGGGTCACGATGGATGGAGAGAAGAGAAAAGAGACAAGCTCACAGTTCTGATCACAGGAGCTTCCTACATCTTTATAATGGATCCAAGGGAACCCTTCTCTGTGATCAAGGCTTGAGGCTGGAGCAAGGGTCTCACACAGACACAGTCCCTGCTCACCCCGTCAGTGTGGGGTCACTGCAGAGCTCCTGGCTTTCTTCAATGGGAAAAAGATGAAGGAAGAAACAGGGAGACACTGGAGATCAGCCATCAGCACAGGAAGATTAAACAAACTCCCCCTGGAGAAGTGGCTGTGGACTGGATCTGTACAATGAGTAGGAGCTGCGGTCACAGATCTCTGCAGGGTGCAGCGCACATGCTGGCAGTGGAGGGGAAGGAAGAGTAGATGCGATATGATGTCGATTCAGTATGGTGTGGTAGGACATAGGCACAAACCCTGCCTCATGATGCGCAGTGAAATGCAGGGTGCTGGGGAGGTCTGCCCTGAACGATCACATCAACCCCCACATTCGAGGAAAAAAGGGGCACATTGCCTCATGGGAACAGATATTTGGACATTGATAAAATATGATCTTAAATTACCTTCTTCTGTAGGTGCCACAGATCTTCTCCACCCTAAAACCAGCCACATAATTAGAGATGAGAGCGGATCTGAACACGTATTGCATGATTCAATATTGTACATACTAATGACTGATGGAAAAAGAAAGTTCTTCCAGACATATACTAAAATGTAAAGCATCAGAACCTCCATTAGGTCTCTCTCCCAGGGTGGATCTTCACTGCAGAGTTAGCCCAGGATCTTACTTGTCTGCTTCCCCAAACTGTTACTTGTGCAAGCCCAAAAACTCTGACTCAAGTTTGGTGGTGTTTTACACCCAGGCTAGCTGGCAAGACTTTGGGTACAGGCTATTGCCCAGGGTCCACTTTAATTCAGGTTGGTTACGTCCCACACTTTGCAGTGTGGAGGGAGGTTAATCATCTCAGGGGCTGATAGTTCACCAGAGCCTTCTGACAATTCCTCCCGGGCCATATTTTTTTGGCCACTACCCACTTTACTACTGTATTGCTTACCAATTTGTCAAATTAGCTTTTGGTGTGAAATTCATCCAGTTTAGTCTTTCCCCATATTTTATAAAGTTACATGAAAAAGCAACCACCCACATCCCCCAAAGGAATGACAGTAAAAAAGCAAACAAACAAAAAAGGGTTTCCAATGGCAACAACTTTAAAAATTAAATTTAAAAGCAAACATCTCCACCACAATTAAACAAACTGCCACACAAAGATCAAATTTTGTTACAAAAACTTTCTTGTCAGAGCAAGGACAATGATACTTACTTATTTCTTTATCTCGTATGGCTAAAAATTAAACAGAAATAAATACATATTTTTGTTCGGCATTTCCCTTTTCTTATTTTTTAGCTTTCTTTATCACCAATATGACAGTGAAGGCTGAAAGACATCAAACTCATCCTCAAAATGTCAGACTAGAGGGCCCAGTGGTCCCTTCTGGTCTTAAACTCTGTGACTCTATGTGACTCTATTATCAGTTTTTCAAAATAGCTTTTGGTGTGAAATCTCTCCAATTTACCATTACCCCATATTTTACAGAATTACAGTAACCCTTCCCAGAATAATAATAAAAAGAAAGGAGAGAAACCAAAAGATGTCATATTGCAACAAAAGCGTAAACGTTAAATTTAAAATTGAACAACTCTACAACAATGAAACAAGCTCCCACATGAGGATCCAATTTGATACCAAAAATAAATAAATGCTTGTCTGAGGAAGGACAATGACACTTACCAATTTCTTTTTTCTCGTTTGTCTAAAAATTAAACAGAAATACACATATTGTTTGTTAGAAGTGTCCCTTTACTTATATTTTATTTCTCTTTATCATCAATACTAATGTTAAGGCTGAGAGATTGTTTCTATTCAACCTCCTCTTCAGGACAGTAAGGTGAGAGGATCCAGTGGCCCTTTCTGGTTTTAAACTCTGTGACTCTATAATTAATTCCTTCTCAGTTTTTCATTGGTGTGAAATTTATCCACTTTAGTCTTTCCCCAGATAGTATAGAGTTACATTCCAAAACAACCCACCATCCTCCCCCAAAAGAAGAAGAAGAAGAAGAAAATAATAATAATTAATAATAAATCATTCATAATAAAGCAACAAGCAAACAAACAAAAGGTTTCATATTGCAAGAACTTTAAAAGTTACATTTAAAAACGTTCTTGTCAGAGCAAGGACAATGATACTTACTTATTTCTTTATCTCGTAGGTCTAAAAATTAAACAGAAATAAATACATATTTTTGTTCAGCATTTCCCTTTTCTTATTTTTCAGTTTTCTTTATCACCAATATGACTGTGAAGGCTGAAAGACATCAAACTCATCCTCAAAATGTCAGACTAGAGGACCCAGTGGTCCCTTCTGGTCTTAAACTCTGTTACTCTATGACTCTACTGATCATCAATTTCTCATATTAACTTTTTGCAAGAAATTTATCCAGTTTAGTCTTTCCCTACATTTTGTTACGTTACAATACCCCCCACAAAAGAATAATAATAAAAAGCAAGTAAGCAAACAAAAAAAAAGTTTAATATTGCAACAAAATTGTAAAAGTTAAATTTAAAAGCACACAACCCCACCACAATTAAACCAGCTCCCACATGAGGATCCAATTTGGTATGAAAATTTTCTTGTCAGAGAAAGGATAATGACACTTACCAATTTCTGTATCTCTTTTGCCTGAAAATCAAACCGACAGACACATATTGTTTGTTAGGACTTCCCCTTTTCTTATGTTTTATTTCGCTTTCTCATCAATATGAAAATTAAGGCTGAGAGATATTTTTTTCTATTCAATCTCCGCTGGAGGAGGTCAGATTAGAGGATCCAGTCATTTCTTCTGTTCTTAAACTGTGTGACTCTATGATTCTATGGCTTATCAATTTTTCATATTAGCTTTTGCTGTGAAATTCATTCAGTTTAGTCTTTCCCCACA
This sequence comes from Caretta caretta, assembly GCF_965140235.1. Lineage (NCBI taxonomy): Eukaryota > Metazoa > Chordata > Testudines > Cheloniidae > Caretta > Caretta caretta. The sequence goes on from NC_134219.1 coordinate 42,241,750, forward strand.
TTGATTAAAGTTACATTACAAAACAAACCCCTGTCTGCCCCCAAAATAATTCTAGTAATAATAAAAAGCAAGCAAACAAACATAAAAGATTTCATATTGCAACAATTTTGAAAGTTCCATTTGAAAACAAACTTCCACATGAGGATCCAAACTGGTACAAAAAGTTTCTTGTCAGAGGAAGGAGAATGACACTTACTTATTTCTTTATCTCGTAGGTCTAAAAATTAAAGAGAAATAATATATACATTTGTTAGGCATTTCCCTTTTCTTAGGTTTTATTTCTCTTCTTCAGGACGTCAGACAAGAGAGGGACAAGTGGTTCCTTCTGGTCTTAAACTCTGTGACTCTATTGTTTATCAGTTTTTCAAATTAAATTTTGGTGTGAAATCTCTCCAATTTAGTGCCTCCTTCCCACATTTTATCACGTTACTGTAACCTCCCTCAACCAAAAAATAATAATAAATAAAAAAACAAACACGCAGACAAACAAAAACAGGTTAAATGTTGCAACTGAATTGTAAATGTTCAAATGAAAATCAAACAACTCCACAACAATTAAACAAACTCCCACATGAGGATCCAATTTCATACAAAAAAATTTCTTGTCAGAGGAAGGATAATGACACTTACCAATTTCTATATTTCGTTTGCCTAAAAATGAAGCAGAAATACACAAATTGTTTGTTAGGTGTTTCCCTTTTCTTATGTTTTATTTCTCATTATCATCAATGTGATAAATAAGGCTTAGAAATATTTTCTATTCCGCTGCCTCTTAAGGAGGTCAGACTAGATGATCTGGTCGTCCCTTCTGCTCATAAACTCTGTGATTCTGTTAGAATCATAGAATCCTAGGACTGGAAGTCTAATCCCCTGCACTCGTGGCAGGACTAAATATTATCTAGACCATCCCCGACAGGTGTTTGTCTAACCTGCTCTTAAAAGTCTCCAAACATGGAGATTCCACATCCTCCTTTATTCCATTTATTACTTACTCTGCCAGTTAGGAAGTTTTTCCTAATGTCTAACCCAAACCTTCCTCATGGTTCCTACTTCCCTCCTCCTTGTAACAACCTTTGATGTACTTGAAAACTGTTATCCCGTCCCCCCTCAGCCTTCTCTTCTCCAAACTAAACAAACCCAATTACTCTATTGCTTACTAGTTAATCAAATTAGCTTTTTGCGTGAAACTTATCCAGGTTAGTCATTTCCCCCATTTTATAAATTCATATTACCTCCCCCCATGAGAATAATCATAAAAAACAAGTAAGCAACCAAAAAAAAACCAGGTTTAATAATGCAAAAATAAATAAAAAGGGTAAATGTAAAAGCAAACAACTCCACAACAATTAAACAATCTGCCTATGATGGAGTACAGCAGTTTAGAACCATGCCCTTGGGACGACATGGGGCCCCTGCCACTTTCCAGCAGCCAATGGACAGAGTGCTGCGGCTGCAGGGATCCGACACGGCCACCTACACGGACGATATCATCATCTGCAGGGAGAGCTGGGCGGAGCGTATGGAGCATGTCCCTGAGGTATCTGGGGCTCTCAAAGAGGCGGGTTTGACGGCTAACCCAACCAAGTGTCAGCTGGCCACCCAAGAAGTCACTTACCTAGGGTAGGATGTCAGGGGAGTGGGGGGCGGGGTGGGGGAGGGGGAGATACGACCTTTGGTACAAAATTCTTAGTGGGCTGCCCCCTCCCTTTCACAAAGTAGCAAGTCCGGTGGTTTATGGGATTAGCAGGATACTATTGACGGTTCATCCCAAACTTTGCTACCATGGCTGCCCAGTTGACAGACCAGGTTAAGGACACTGCACCCATGTCAGGCATTGGGAGAAGAAGAACACCCTGTTCTCTATCCCAGCAGGAAGCTATTTCCACAGGAGGTAGCCTAATCAGTCATCAAGAAGGAGGCCCTGGAGGTGAAATGAGCCATTGATGCCCTTACTTGTAGGGTTAGCCCTTCCACCTAGTAACTGACTGTGCACCAATCCACTGGCTGCACTCAATGACAGGCCATAATCCAGGCATTATTCAGTGGCTTCACTCAATGCAGCCATACAGCTTTCGGGTGGTAAAAGCGTGGACTTATTTTTCACAGGATGGTGGGGACATGAACTGGCCCCAGGACACCCCAGCCCAGGGTCTGAGAGGGAGGGTGGGCGAGGGAGTATACAAACCCCACACTGCGTCTGACGGGGTGAAAGGACAGTACTGGGCCCAGGTAGCCCCGCACATCCAGCCCTGCAGAGCATGCTTCAATTGGAGAGAGGGCTGGAAAGGGAGCAACCCAGCTCAGACGGGAGAGGCTGGGGAGGAGGACAGACCTGCCCTGAAGGCTCCTGACAAAGGACTGACCGTATACTTAGCCCCATCAGGGCTGATGGTTTCATTGCCTTTTCTTTTTCTTTTCACCTTATTTTGGATTGGAACCGGGGGAGACCAGCAGTTGGTTGGAAGTGACCCAGGGAGGGCAACTCGGAAGACAACTTTGGGGACCAGACATTGTTGACCCTCCTAAGGCCCTGGCTCAGAGCCCAGAAGAGTGGGTGGGCCCAGGCTCCCCTTCCACTGCCCACCTCCCTGCCCTCCTGATTCAAAGAGGGCCAGGACTGCAAGATCTGCCCACTGGGAGGGGGCACTAAGTGTGCTAACCACTAGGTCACATAACCCACCGATGACCCTATCACGCTCCTATAGGGGGATCCAATTGTGTACAAAAAATTTCTTCTCAGAAGGAAGAAAATGACACTTACCAATTTCTAGATCTCGTTTCACTAAAACATAAACAGAAATATGTATACATTTTTTTATGAGCTTTTCTTGCCTTATGTGTTATTTCTCATTATCATCAATACAAAGTTAAGGCTGGGTGATTATTTTTACTCAACTTCCTTGTTTCTATTGCTTCCCCATCAAAAGGGAAAGTTTATCTAATTTAGACTTACCCCAAATTTTATTAAACTTGTTTAACACACCCTGTCCTGGGGCACAGCCCCATCCCAGTCAGGAAAAGACGAAAACTCCTCTGGGCTCAAGTGGCCTCATTCCTGCAGGGCCTGCTCCACTTGGAGGAAATGATCTCAAAAGAGAGAGGTTGTCACAGGAAGGGGGCCGCAACCAGCAAAAAGGCTGCTGGAACTCAGAGGAGCTGATTTCTGCAACAGAACCACTGTGAGGAAGAGAACGTGTGACCCTCTGCCACTCACAAGGGCCCGTCAGACCAGGTACAAGCAGGGATGTGTGCAGAAATTTAAATGTGACCCCTTTTGGAGGGGCACATTCTGTACCCATCCCTGGAGCTCGCTCCCCTCACTGTTCTGGCCAGGGAAGGACTTTGCTCTTTCCCCTATGCCCACCTTGGCAGAGCACTCTTCCCTCCCACACAGGAGCTTGCTCTTTCCCCCACACCAGCAGGAGTTCGCTTTACCTTGCCTCCGCCCTGGCCCTGGCAGCAGGTCACTCTTCCCTGCCTCTGCAGCCCTGGGGTTGTAGAACCTCTGTGCCCTCGATGATTATTTGGGGCCCCGTGCCTCTGCTTGACCCCCCTCCCTCCCATGCATGACCCTGGGTACAAGCTGACAGCAGGAGGAGCGGCTGAAGATAAATCCTGTCATGGGGTTCAGCTGTTCTTAAACTTCTGTCATGAATTCACTTGATCGATGCTACACTCCCTGGTGACTGGACTTGCCATTATTTTCTCAGATGCTCCATCGATATGTGGTCTAAGGCCCAGACAACTAAGCAGCACCCAGACTTATGTCTTCTAGCCTGCCCTGAGAGCAAACAGTCCTTTTACCCCAATGGATAGCAATGTCACATTAGAGGAAACTGAGGCACAAAAAGTTCATTAAAATAATGCAGAAAATTCCCATTTCAGCACACCTTCATTGACAAGCCAGATCTCTATAGATTCTTCTCAAAGACTCTGAGACTGAGGCTGGTTTGCATTGAAAACTTACACTCCTCGTACACGTAGCTATGCTGACCTAACCCCCTAATTCAAAGGACTTTTAAGGGGAAAGGGTCTTTGGAAACATCCAAACAGGCCCTGAAATGGTCCAACCTGTTACACATTCTAACCCTCCCCCACCCAACAAACACACAGAAATAAAAATAAATCCGAGAGACCAACAAGCGTATATGCAATTGTGTAACTTGGTCAAAGTCTGTATTTGTGGAAAAAAGGGAAATTGAAACTTACCAACTTCTTCAGTAAGTTTCGCTGAAAAGTACAGAAATAAATGTAAATTAATATCATCTCCTTGCTTCATTAAAAGTGTTTGAAGACGACTTCCTATAGGTACACAATTCATTAGGAAGGAAGTCTGATTGATTTGGAAATCAGGCAGATATTCTTTATGGATGAAGTTCAGCAGGTTAAGGACAGCTGTGCCTGAGTTATGTGACAGTGGGTATGATTTTTTAATTTCCTCACTGAGGAAGAAATGTGTTTCTTTACTGATTTACCACAAGGGCATTTCTACAGGGCCTCTCACTGTAATGTCCGGGTGCACTACACTTTATTAGCAGAAAAGAGATTTGAAGGACAAATATGAGAGGCTAGGCTTTGCAGAACCTTCTCTCAAGTGGGACCAGAGACAGACAGTGGTAATCTCCTGAGAACTAGCAGCAGAGGGAGATGAAGGACCAAGCAGAACACAGATGTATCTGCTATGATCCGATTCTCTGACTCAGTTCTATTGCCCAAGACTCTCCTCTCTCCTATTCTACTCCCCACCCCCTACACACACAGTCCTCTTCCGCTCTCCCCCCCACAGCCCTCCCCACCACCCTCTATCAATAAATTCACATGCATTCTTCTTCTTTATACAGGACAAGGTCAGCAGATCACACCTTCTTTTAATATTAAATTCCTAAATTGCTCTAATTTATTTCTTAGAACAAAATCTTTATTTACAGTATATTTCTTCCTCTGATATTTACCTTTCATTTTAAAGAGATAAACAGTGAGGCCAATGAAAGCAAACAAAACCACCAGGATCACACTCAAAGTCGCCATCAAGGGATTCACCCTGGGGAAAAAGAGATCTGAAAAACAAAACACCAGAACTTGTCTTAATTTGGCTGATTACAGTCAGATGTTTTTATTTCATACAAATACATAAATGGTGCCCAGCAGGATTTGTGCAAGACAAGAGTGAAAGAATGGCCATGTGTACACTACACAAAAATGTGTAGACCGCTGGGTTTCCTCTGGCCCCTTCCTAAGGGCCAGAACATACACACTCCAGGGAGGCCCTGTTCCTGCCTAAGGGCCGGAACCCCTGGACTATTTGGGGTTCAGCCCCATTACACCGGTTGGGATGCTAACATCAGTTTGCTAATTTCCCCTGAGACTAGGCAGCAATCCCAGTGGTATAGTGAGGCGGTGTGGCTTCCCTCCAATCCAGAGTGGGAGGGACGACCACCGCACCACTACACGAGGGTAAAATGAGTCCATTTGTGGATCTTGACCAAAGTGATGTAAGAAGCACAAGTCCAACTGAATGTCATTAGAAACAACATCACATGACGTAGGTGACGTTTCCCACAACAAGCAATGAACAATGAGTTGGTGCAGCAACAAGATCACAAAGAAGCCACATGACAAAACTTACCACATTCAAAAAAATCACTGAGGTGAAGTTAAGGTTGCAGGATCATATTGTGTCAGTGGATTGAGTGAAAATTTCTTCTAAAAAATGCTGGAAGATTTTTGTGTGTGTGCATACATGCGTGCAGGCTAGTATCAGGAAAGTCAGACTTCACCTTAAATTTACATGAAATCCCAAACTTTGATTTTCTGAATACTCACAACTAAGGGAATCAAATTACCTAAACTGTGATCCCGTAAATATACCAGTCTCCTATTTTCTGTGTTTGTACGTGGATTCTGAAATATCCACCACAGATGTTTCCGTTCTTTTCTTCCTACGTTTTGTTTGGTTTCTGGTGGTGGTGAGTTCAGTGTGGGGTTTGGATGGTGACTGACCTGCTATATAAACGGCTGATTCCTTGTCTTGATTGAGAACGGTGTTCCTGATGCAACAGGACAAGTTTTGGTTTGAATGTTCTGTTACAATGAGAACAGTTTCTGTTTCAAACAGGTTGTTATCGCCACGGGATTTTGTTTCAGAGAGTGATGGTAAACGCTGCCCATTGAAATCTTTCCACAGCACCTCAGGCTCTGGGTACCAGCCAGCTGATCGACAAACCACCCGGATCCCTCCATCCTGGTGACCCTCCACAGAGATGAGAGGAGCAGAGCCCAGACCTAAGGGGAAAACACATAAAGGTGTCAATTCCATGAATTAATTTATAAAGCAGAAGGGATGAGGGACAGTTTGTGGATCCCTTACTCACACTAGAAAGCACTTGTTCACGGGGGTAGTCAGGAGAAGGGATAAATGAATACTGGATAAATGAAGGGATAAATGAATACTCAGTCTTGTCTAAGAGTGGTTAATATGTAGCTCCCCATCACCACCGTCACCACTATAGAGTCTCAGCAAATAAGGCTGCATTTGATTTTAACTACACCCCTACATAACAACCAACCCATAAGAAGGCCATAAAAGTCTGGCAGCCCCACCTTAGCCACACACCCTAGAAACGACTGCAGAGCAATTGGAAGGCTTTATGTGTCCAGAAGGCCTTTCCCTCTTAATTAAAGACCCCTTTGGGAGTCAATCAAGACTGGGCAAGAAAGTGCCTTGCCCATCCTGAAAATGTGTTTAATAACACGTTGGGAAAGTTTTCAGCATATTTTCCCAAGTATGAAAGTGGCTGTTTGCTGAAAGTTAGATACACTGTGTTATTGCAAAATATTTCACAAGTAAGGAGTCACAGCTGGTGTGATAGGAAAGAACAAAGCCTGCAGACCACACACAGTTAAAACTGACACAAGTTACTGACCTGCTACCCGCAGTTCCAATACGGTTTCTTCATAAAAAGTACCATCTTGAACAAAGCAGTGGTATTGTCCTTCATCAGAGGGTCTGATATTGAGAATCCTCAAGGGAACATTTCCATCTGTGAGTCCGGCTTTCAAAAGCTCTGTCCTTCCCTCATACTCTGGCATCTGCCCTTCATACTGATCCTTCCCATCACGGTACAGGTGCACAAAGGATAAAAATTCAGGTCGGAACCATCTCACCTCCATGTTTGCAGCGCTCATCCGGGGGGACAGGTGACAGGGTAACACAGCTTCCTGACCCAGGATGGCAGCGACAGGGTCAGGGGGTCCAATCACTGTGAATTTTGCTGGAAAATGCACCGGGACAGCAATAACAACAACAACGAACTTGGTGAGGCAGAGAACTGGGAATGGACGTGCTCGGCGTATAGTTGAGACAAGCTATTGAAGTAGCCCCTTTTTCTAAGTGCTCTCAAATTGACACGCTTACTGACATTGGCATGAGATTTGCTGGTCCTCACCAGGAACAAGGGGAGGGTTGGTGGGCCATATCTGGTGTTCTTCCACCAAGGTGCTCCTGAGATCTAGGCCTATTGCTCTAGGCAATTGTTGTACTATTGTGGTTCAATACTTCATATGATCAAGAGACCAATTAACCAAACTTTGCCAAATGTATTGCCTAAGGACAAATCAGTACACTGTGAAAAGGAGACATACATATCCTCCTTCTGGAAAGCAATCCTTACCTTGCAGTGTGCTCATCTTACACAGAAATTGTGCTTCAAAAATACACCACCAAAACCACTTATATTTATACCAGGGGTGTTCGCAAGTGAAAAAGCACTTTATCCATCACCCCATCCAACCCCCCACTTCTTAATCTTGTTCTGTACGTTCCTTCTTGCTGTTTCGGACAGAACATTCCAAACCAGGTGGGAGCAGACGTACATCCCAGCCACTGCTAGGACATGCCATTCATGTCTCTTGGCTTTGATAGGCTTCTGATGTTCTATCGTGAACACTAACTTAACTTTAGCAAAGTTTGGTGGGATATTTGATGTGGGTGAACAGAATTGTTAGAAGAGCATAATACATTCCGTTAATTTCCCAGCACCATATGTAAAGAGAGAATTACTGTGCATATAATACCTAATAATAAGGTGGTGTATACTACACCTAACATATATGTATTAACTAACAGGCCCAATAAAAAAAGTCACATGACATAGAATATCAGGGTTGGAAGGGACCTCAGGAGGTCATCTAGTCCAACCCCCTGCTCAAAGGGGGACCAATCCCCAATTTTTGCCCCAGATCCCTAAATGGCCACCTCATGGATTAAACTCACAACCCTGGGTTTAGCAGCCCAATGCTCAAACCACTGAGCTCCCTCCCCCAAATAGACTCCTAGTGGAATCAAAACTAGCTCTGATATTCCACAGTGGAGAGAGGAGGCGGTGCAATTGTCATGTAGGGCCCTCACCAGGGGCCCACACCATCAGGTATTAATACCTGTCCCCAGCCTCTCTCAAATATTCTAGTTCTTATTACATTTTTGTGCACATGTGGGCTCTAACTATGGCTCCGATCTCTGGATATCTCAGATCCTCTAAGATAATTTATGTACTTTATGAATTATTCTTGTTATTGTTAAACTCTTCAACAAGTGTCCAGTCAATGCTCTGGGCATCCTTGACAACCTTTTCAAGAGACTCGTGTGAAGAAACAGACCTGAGCCCTATCCCAGGAGCAAATAAAATAACCCCGCAGCAGCAACAGAATGAGAGCAAACAATGGATAATGAAGGTGCTGATCTTGCTGCGTGGTTACATTTACACACTGGGAGTAGTTACATTGACTTTGGGTATGTCTACACTACGAAATTAGGTCGAATTTATAGAAGTCGTTTTTTTAGAAATCGGTTTTATATATTCGAGTGTGTGTGTCCCCACAGAAAATGCTCTAAGTGCATTAAGTGCATTAACTCGGCGGAGCGCTTCCACAGTACCGAGGCAAGCGTCGACTTCCGGAGCGTTGCACTGTGGGTAGCTATCCCACAGTTCCCGCAGTCTCCGCTGCCCATTGGAATTCTGGGTTGAGATCCCAATGCCTGATGGGGCTAAAACATTGTCGCGGGTGGTTCTGGGTACATATCGTCATCCCCCCGTTCCCTCCCTCCCCCCCCCCCCCGTGAAAGCAAGGGCAGACAATCATTTCGCGCCTTTTTTCCTGAGTTACCTGTGCAGACGCCATACCACGGCAAGCATGGAGCCCGCTCAGCTCACTTTGGCAATTAGGAGCACATTAACCACCACATGCATTATCCAGCAGTATATGCAGCACCAGAACATGGCAACGCGATACCGGGCGAGGAGGCGACGTCAGTGCGGTCCCGTGAGTGATCAGGACATGGACACAGATTTCTCTGAAAGCATGGGCCCTGACAATGCATGCATCATGGTGCTAATGGGGCAGGTTCATGCTGTGGAACGCCGATTCTGGGCTCGGGAAACAAGCACAGACTGGTGGGACCGCATAGTGTTGCAGGTCTGGGACGATTCCCAGTGGCTGCGAAACTTTCGCATGCGTAGGGGCACTTTCATGGAACTTTGTGACTTGCTTTCCCCTGCCCTGAAGCGCATGAATACCAAGATGAGAGCAGCCCTCACAGTTGAGAAGCGAGTGGCGATAGCCCTGTGGAAGCTTGCAACGCCAGACAGCTACCGGTCAGTTGGGAATCAATTTGGAGTGGGCAAATCTACTGTGGGGGCTGCTGTGATGCAAGTAGCCCACGCAATCAAAGATCTGCTGATATCAAGGGTAGTGACCCTGGGAAATGTGCAGGTCATAGTGGATGGCTTTGCTGCAATGGGATTCCCTAACTGTGGTGGGGCTATAGACGGAACCCATATCCCTATCTTGGCACCGGAGCACCAAGCCGCCGAGTACATAAACCGCAAAGGGTACTTTTCGATAGTGCTGCAAGCTCTGGTGGATCACAAGGGACGTTTCACCAACATCAACGTGGGATGGCCGGGAAAGGTGCATGATGCTCGCATCTTCAGGAACTCTGGTCTGTTTCAAAAGCTGCAGGAAGGGACTTTATTCCCAGACCAGAAAATAACTGTTGGGGATGTTGAAATGCCTATATGTATCCTTGGGGACCCAGCCTACCCCTTAATGCCATGGCTCATGAAGCCGTACACAGGCAGCCTGGACAGTAGTCAGGAGCTGTTCAACTACAGGCTGAACAAGTGCAGAATGGTGGTAGAATGTGCATTTGGACGTTTAAAGGCGCGCTGGCGCAGTTTACTGACTCGCTTAGACCTCAGCGAAACCAATATTCCCACTGTTATTACTGCTTGCTGTGTGCTCCACAATATCTGTGAGAGTAAGGGGGAGACGTTTATGGCGGGGTGGGAGGTTGAGGCAAATCGCCTAGCTGCTGGTTACGCGCAGCCAGACACCAGGGCGGTTAGAAGAGCACAGGAGGGCGCGGTACGCATCAGAGAAGCTTTGAAAACCAGTTTCATGACTGGCCAGGCTACGGTGTGAAAGTTCTGTTTGTTTCTCCTTGATGAAACCCCCCGCCCCTTGGTTCACTCTACTTCCCTGTAAGCTAACCACCCTCCCCTCCTCCCTTTAATCATTGCTTGCAGAGGCAATAAAGTCATTGCTGCTTCACAGTCATGCATTCGTTATTCATTCATCACACAAACAGGGAGATGACGACCAAGGTATCCCAGGAGGGGTGGTGGAGGAGGGAAGGAAAATGCCACACAGCACTTTAAGCACAGCACTTTAAAAGTTTACAACTTTAAAATTTATTGAATGACAGCCTTCTTTTTTTTGGGCAATCCTCTGTGGTGGAGTGGCTGGTTGGCCGGAGGCCCCCCCACCGCGTTCTTGGGAGTCTGGGTGTGGAGACTATGGAACTTGGGGAGGAGGGCGGTTGGTTACAGAGGGGCAGCAGTGGCAGTCTGTGCTCCAGCTGCCTTTGCTGCAGCTCAACCATACACTGGAGCATACTGGTTTGGTCCTGCAGCAGCCTCAGCATTGAATCCTGCCTCCTCTCATCACGCTGCCGCCACATTTGAGCTTCAGCCCTGTCTTCAGCCCGCCACTTACTCTCTTCAGCCCGCCACTTACTCTCTTCAGCCCTCCACCTCTTCTCCCGGTCATTTTGTGCTTTCCTGCACTCTGACATTATTTGCCTCCACGCATTCGTCTGTGCTCTGTCAGTGTGGGAGGACAGCATGAGCTCGGAGAACATTTCATCGCGAGTGCGTTTTTTTTTCTTTCTAAGCTTCACTAGCCTCTGGGAAGGAGAAGATCCTGTGATCATTGAAACACATGCAGCTGGTGGAGAAAAAAAAAGGGACAGCGGTATTTAAAAAGACACATTTTATAAAACAGTCGCTACACTCTTTCAGGGTAAACCTTGCTGTTAACATTACATACATAGCACATGTGCTTTCGTTACAAGGTCGCATTTTGCCTCCTCCCACGGCGTGAACTCTATTTCAACCAGGTGACCATGAATTATATCTCACTCTCCTGAGGATAACACAGAGAGATAAAGAACGGATTTGGTTGAATGCCAGCAAACATACACTGCAATGCTTTGTTCTACAGTGATTCCCGAGTACGTGTTACTGGCCTGGAGTGGTAAAGTGTCCTACCATGAAGGACGAAATAAGGCTGCCCTCCCCAGAAACCTTTTGCAAAGGCTTTAGGACTACATCTAGGAGAACCGCAAATGCCAGGGCAAAGTAATCCTTTCACATGCTTGCTTTTAAACCATGTATAGCATTTTAAAAGGTACACTCACCAGAGGTCCCTTCTCCGCCTGCTGAGTCCAGGAGGCAGCCTTGGGTGGGTTCGGGGGGTACTGGCTCCAGGTCCAGGGTGAGAAACAGTTCCTGGCTGTCGGGAAAACCGGTTTCTCCGCTTGCTTGCTGTGAGCTATCTACAACCTCCTCATCATCATCATCTTCTTCGTCCCCAAAACCTACTTCCGTATTGCCTCCATCTCCATTGAAGGAGTCAAACAACACGGCTGGGGTAGTGGTGGCTGAACCCCCTAAAATGGCATGCAGCTCATCATAGAAGCGGCATGTTTGGGGCTCTGACCCAGAGCGGCTGTTCGCCACTCTGGTTTTCTGGTAGGCTTGCCTCAGCTCTTTCAGTTTCACGCGGCACTGCTTCAGGTCCCTGTTATGGCCTCTGTCCTTCATGCCCTGGGAGATTTTCAGAAAGGCTTTGGCATTTCGAAAACTGGAACGGAGTTCTGATAGCACGGATTCCTCTCCCCAAACAGCGATCAGATCCCGTACCTCCCGTTCGGTCCATGCTGGAGCTCTTTTGCGATTCTGGGACTCCATCATGGTCACCTGTGCTGATGAGCTCTGCATGGTCACCTGCAGCTTGCCACGCTGGCCAAACAGGAAATGAGATTCAAAAGTTCGCGGTTCTTTTCCTGTCTACCTGGCCAGTGCATCTGAGTTGAGAGTGCTGTCCAGAGCGGTCAGAATGGAGCACTCTGGGATAGCTCCCGGAGGCCAATACCATCGAATTGTGTCCACAGTACCCCAAATTCGAGCCGGCAACGTCGATTTAAGCGCTAATCCACTTGTCAGGGGTGGAGTAAGGAAATCGATTTTAAGAGCCCTTTAAGTCGAAATAAAGGGCTTCATTGTGTGGACGGGTGCAGGTTTAAATCGATTTAACGCTGCTAAATTCGACCTAAAGTCCTAGTGTAGACCAGGGCTTTGAGTGGAGCATGTTGTTCAGACACTTCAGGAGCCTAAATAAATTCTCTAAGAAACAGCAGCCACGGGGCGGATTCCTACCTGATCCCATCCCGTGAACAGAACAGGTAAGGAAGCAAATGATAAACCCAGGGAGAAGGGAGCTGGCTTGGGAGCTGTGGCAGGATGAGAGAACCTTCATCTGCACTGTAACTTGATTTAGACAACGGGAAGAAGGAGGAAAGAAAACTCATCTTAGTGAACATAACACTGAGACTAACAGGAAATCATTAAAGTCAAACATTAAAGAGGACACATGAAATAAGAAAGGAATAAATGCATTATTAAGTGAACTTTTTCATATTATGTAGTTAGAACAGCCATTTAAATAAATTGAATATGCGTTTCCTTTATGAGTCTGAATTTGTCCCATCCCTACAAAATCCACATTAAAAATTCAGATCGGTGTAGAAGTTGGTAGTAATTCCGTCAATGGAGAAAAAAGTTTTAAGGAATGAGAAACTGTGTGTTTGTCAGGTTTCAGAGAAGCAGCCGTGTTAATCTGTATTCGCAAAAAGAAAAGGAGGACTTGTGGCACCTTAGAGACTAACAAATTTATTTGAGCATACGCTTTCATGGGCTACAGCTCACTTCATCGGATGCATGTGTGTTTGTGTGTGAGACAGAAAGATTCTTTGTTTTTGTTTGTTTTTTACCCATTTCTTTTCTTTCAACATATCAGAGGCAAAATGATTCAGTCCCATAAACAGAATTATCAGGTATCAGAGGTAACAGAGAAAGAGGCTGCCCATAAAGTTGGATTTGCAAGCGTTTGTAACTTACTTTTCAAAACAGAAATCTACAATAAGTTAATTCATAGCCAGACTCCCTTTGAATGCATTGAGAGCAGGATCAGGTCCAGTTTTCCTGAATAAAATATAAAGAGGAAAGACAAAAAATTCTTACATCGAATAACCACAATAGTCTGGTGTTAAATTCCAATGAAAGGGGAGGAAACAAAATAGCTCAGATAAAATTTGGAATATATAGTTCAAAAGCAAAGTTTATATTCAGAGTCAGATACATTTATCTGGGATTACTGGATCATTTTGCAGCTATGTATTCACTCAAAGACTAAATGTCTCGTAGGAGATATCTAAGAGCAGTGGAGAGAGTACTCAAGTGACAGAAGCTCACCTACCTGATGACTCCTGGAAATCAGCTTTGGGACAGTTTTGAGCTCTCCCTGGCATCTCCGGGTTTTCTACAATCCTCATCCATTCTCCTCTGGGTGGTTTACATTTTCAGTGATGATTTCAGGTTTCAGAGTAACAGCCCTGTTAGTCTGTATTCGCAAAAAGAAAAGGAGGACTTGTGGCACCTTAGAGACTAACCAATTTATTTGAGCATGAGCTTTCGTGAGCTACAGCTCACTTCATCGGATGCATACTGTGGAAACTGCAGAAGACATTATATACACAGAGACCATGAAACAATACCTCCTCCCACCCCACTCTCCTGCTGGTAATAGCTTATCTAAAGTGATCACTCTCCTTACAATGTGTATGAGAAAACCTGGATTTGTGCTGGAAATGGCCCAACTTGATTATCATACACATTGTAAATGAGTTCTAATAGTTGATGGATTAGGGACCCAATCTTATGGGGTTCCACAGGCTTCTGTATAGATTATTTAGGTTAATCTTTCTATCTACCCAATGGGACTCAGTGCTCAGTCTAGAAGACACCATCAGAGATGCTTAATTTTTCAGTTCTCAAACTGTGGATTTGGGTCTCCAGAGGTAACATGCTTGTTAACAGCAAAAATGTTTTAAAATAAATAAATAATATGTAAAGGTGAGAAATAACTGACCTCACCTCTATTGTCCCTTTGCAATTTTGTGTACATGGAGTCAATCCCTTTGTACCTCTCTCTAAAAGTGCAAAGTTTCAAAAAGTTCAATGACTAGAAGACTGTTGGGGGCAGAATAGATCTGGACAAGGAGAAGAAGTCTGGAGATAAATGTGAGAAGTGAGGGACATATGCTTTTTTGTTAAAATATTATATGTTTGCTGTTGAAGAAAAAAATCCAGAATACTTAACGTTGTTTTCGTTAAATAAAACAATTGAAATGTCTGTCTGGTGATGTTCTCCTCCTAATACAGCCTGGCAAGAAAATCCTCCAATTATTAATGATTAACCTGTTGAATTGGAGATCGTTCACCTCCCAATGACAATAAATATCTGCTTCAATTACCTTTGGTAAATGAAATAACCAATCATTCATTTTCTAATATAGCTGTAAAACTAATCCGAAAAGTTTTCAAAATAAATCACTGTTTAAAAATGTATAGTGTGTACCTTCTAAAAATGAAGCCTACATCTATCTCTGAGTTGTGAAGAATATGTATTAAGGTTGTAACAACAAACAAGAATGCACATTTATATAGAAAACCATGATTAAATCGAGACTTCCTGACTAGTGATTTAAATCATGATTTAAATCAAATGCACCCTGCCCGCTGTGCTCTTGCCCCTGGCCCCTTCATTCCCCAGGGGGCCCCACAAATATGTTTGGCGCCGGGCCCACAAAAAGCTAATCCGGCCCTGTTTAATACAATCATAATAACCATTATATTTTTCATCTGCTGTGCCAAATGAAAACTCCCCTTTTAATTACTTCTGTAATAAACAGCCCTTGTACGCTACACTGGAGTTTATGGTGAAGGGAGTGTCTTTATTGCTGTAAGGTCGAAGGTTAAAGCCAAACCTCTCTCTGTTCTCAGGTACAAATCAAACAGGGACCAAACTGCGTAAGTTGTTAGTTCTAAGTTCTGACTGGTCAGCTGACATAGTGCTCCCCTTGTGACAGGATCCCCCGCGTGCAAACTGGATCCGGGGTACCACTGTGGCCCCTTACGTCTCCAGCCTGGGCTGTCTCTCACAATGCTTTGAAGCAGTAAACCCCATTGGGAGCTGTCATCACTCAGCACAAAAATAGGTGGAACCCCACACCCAGCTGGATTGCCTGAATGCTCCCAGAGCCACTCACACATCACACAGAGAAAGACACCAGCCAATATCCCCCAGCTCCCCAGCCTTGCACCCCAGTGTGAGTTTATTGCCCAGTGTGGAGAGGACATGCACCAG
This sequence comes from Caretta caretta, assembly GCF_965140235.1. Lineage (NCBI taxonomy): Eukaryota > Metazoa > Chordata > Testudines > Cheloniidae > Caretta > Caretta caretta. The sequence continues at coordinate 42,257,575 of NC_134219.1, forward strand.
CCAGAAATGGAAATCCAGCTGAGGTGAGAAAGGAGAGCTTGCCAGAGATGTGGCTTGTTACCGGGGCTGCTGTAAAGTTGGATACAATGTTGCACTATTTAATGCACTACACTGTGGAATTTGTATGTTCTTGCAGCTGGATGGTGTGAGCTGAAATTATTTTCCTTAAGGGGAAGGCTGTCATTGCTCCTTGTTTTGCTGGGGAATGCATGGCTGGAGATCTGTAGCCATCAGTCACTCGCCTTCATACTGCTGCTGTTTCATGTGGCTGGGCCCTGCAGCCAGAACTCTTTTATAGCAGAGTGGATCTGAGATCAGGATCAAGAGGGAATCTGGGGAGTGGCCTTCTGGAGCCAGAACAGGAGCTGCAGCTGCGATGGGAAAGGCGTGCTGGGCAGAGGCATCCTGGGGAAGCAGCTGGTTACTTCCTGAGCAACCAGATACAATGTTGTTACAGATCCTGACTCACATTGTGATGAGATACATTGTTACCCCTGTGTAAGGCAAACTGGTTACATGGTTGTAAACTTGCTTCTAACCAGCCTTGCTGCTTCATGGCATCCAGATGCTGTCAGCTCTGGTGCATGGGCTCAGGGGGAGGATCCCACTGCTGCTGGGTTTTTGTTGCTGGTGAACGTATTGCCTGAGAATTGCAGTCTTCAATCAGATACATGTGACATGCAGTTATTTTTGGCCAACAGAAGTGGCCTCCAGGGGCTGAGGTGGAAGTTGGAGAGATGAATCCCTCATCCCATGTCACTTGCAGCTGACTGTGCCAATGAGACAGTTCCCAGACTGTTTAGTGTAACAGCGGGATGGGAGAGTGGGAATACTCTCCAACAAGGACACACACACACAAAACAAGGGTTGGGGGAAAGTGAAACAAGCTAGAGGCCATGAGTACAAATCATCCCACTTCTACTGAGTGTGGTTTCAGAGTAACAGCCGTGTTAGTCTGTATTCGCAAAAAGAAAAGGAGTATTTGCGGCACCTTAGAGACTATTGGTTAAATAAATTGGTTAGTCTCTAAGGTGCCACAAGTCCTCCTTTTCTTTGAGTGTTGTTTGTGTTTGCAGGCACCTCCCAGCCCTTATACTGACCATGACCTCCTATTCACAGACCTAGAAGGCAACCTAGGATTGGACACCTTTGCAGCCCATTTTGCTAATAAGTGAACAGAGGTTGCACAAGGTCACTGAAGTCAAAGCGGGGAACAGAATCGGGGTCTCCAAATGGAATCCCAGGTCTTAGCTCCTCAGCCCCACGGCCTTGGCTGAAAGTGTCAAGTATCTGTTCATTGGTTCACCTGTTGCTAACGGTTACACCACACCAGAGCCAGCAACAGGAGACCAGAGCCCTGATCGCAAATGTTCTGCTGATGACTGGCAAATACTGGTCTAAGCCATTAGCACAGCCTGTGTCATGTTCCCTCCAGCAGCTGGCCCACACACAGCCCAACAATTATTCCCAGAGCTGAAGTGGTGTGGTGGGGATCTGAAGAGACATGATTTAAATCAGCGGTTTTCAAAAGCTGGGTTGCGGCTCCGCTGGGTTCACCCCTGGCAGGGAAGGTGGCCGCTTCTTTATCTGCATCCCGCAAGGTTTCATCTACATTTAATGGGTTATTTAGTTGCGAAGAAATATACAATGGAAATGTAATTACAGGGGTATATGCAATCTACATGTAAGATAACAACAAACAGCCTTTATTAGTTTTCATGAAGTTTCCACATCAGACATCTTCTCATCTTAACACAACCCTAAATTGAAGTGTGTGTTAATCTAATTACCAAGGCCTACAGAATGGAAAGGTAATGTAATAATAAACAACAAGATTTAGACAAGTAAAAACAATACACTTAACATCTCTGGTTTGATCTCTGTCTGCACCAGTGAATTGGCCTGAATACACATTGATACACTTAACCCTTCTTTGATATTCGGACACAAGTGAACTAGTGCTCTGCTCTGAGCTGGTCTGTCAGAGTCACATAGGCAATGTATTTTGCACACTGTAATTGCCTTTGAATTACAAGTTCCCAACTGGCAAGAAGGAAGATCAGCATCATGTGGCCAGCAGAGCTCCCAAATTACTGGATTAGTGGAAAATTCACTATTTTCCCTGATTTCCATTGCTTTTGCTGTCGTGCTTCAAAAGGAGACAGCTATTCACAGACACACGTGTGACTCTTCTGCCAGCAAACATGCAGCAAAGTCAGCATTAGAAGCCTTGACTTCAAATGTCACCTCTCTTTTTTGTTCTTTATATTTCCATGCACATCACAACTCGTGTCACAAATACAACACGAGATCCCCTGCCCGAGATAGCAGAGAAGTATCAGACACTTTCTCCCCCTGATTACAAAGTATTTGAGAGGCTGCACAAGGTCACTTCAGGTGGAACTGGGAAAAGAACCCAGCTCTCCAATATGGAAAACCCAGGTGCTAGCCACTCATTCCTACTGCCTTTGGGTTGAATGCATAAAATAGATATGATCTGGTTAGCACCACTGCACAACAGAGCCAGGCACAGAACCTTGGAGCTCTGACCTCTAATCTGGCTCGTAAGCATTTGTGTACCTGATGGAACAGTGTGTCAAGTCCCCCAACAGGGATTGGCCTCAGAAATAATGGTGGGGGACCGGGGAGGTCATGTTACAAATCCTGCTGCTGTGGGAGTGGGGACTGAGGGGTTCCATGGGGTATTAAAAAAAGAAAACTAAAATATATAATTTAATTCACCCGCTCGTTGAAAATGTTATAAGCAATTGATTGAGGGGCAATGTGCCCTGAAATCCTGGTATTCCAGATTGAAAACATCAGTCTCAAAATATGGGCTGGGATTTTCTCAGGAGCCAAGTCCCCATTGAATTCCTGCCCTGAAGCCCTGGGGATTGCACTGGTTGGACAGACGTGGTCTAAGAAGCATTAGGGCCAAGCCCCATTAGACAGGCTGATTTGTTGTTAGAATGGTTGGGCTTTGCCCTAGTGCTGTCCTGAACACTCTCAGCAGCAATGCCTTCCGGGTAGGTATCTACAGTCCCAGTCCCTAGAAAGATCACCGAAGCAGTGGATCCTGAGAGATTTGAAGATGCTGCACTGTGGGACTCATGGAACCGCTGTGGTTGGTCCTTGCCCATGTACACCGCAGAACAGGTCAGACTGACCCAGGTCAGCACAGCCCAGGAGTTAGTTTTGCTGCAATCCAGTGTAATCCCAGTGGTAAATGACATGGACCCCTGAGCTGTCTGGAGCCCTTTTGTGTGTGGATTCAAGGTGCTGGGGGAGGGGGGACGGAGGAGGTTTGTGCATTATTTAGCACAGTCACCTCCTGTGCCGGCATCTGAGTTTAACCCCTTCATCCCAATGAGAAACCTCATCTCCCTGCTGGGCCTGGGATGTTTGTCAAAGAGTCTAAGGTGCCACAAGTACTCCTTTTCTTTTTCCTTCCTAATGGCCGCACTTCATCACTGCTCAGTGCTGTTGTGGGGTGGCAGGCTGGTCTAGCAGTTTGGGCACTGGAGTGGACCTTCGGATATCTTGGTTGTATTCCCAATTCTGCCACTGACCTACTGCATGACCTTGGACAAGTCACTGCCCTCTCTGTGCCTCAGTTTCCCTTCCCCACCTCTTGTCTACTTCGTCTGCAAACTGTTCAAGGTGGGCATTGTCCCTCATTGTGTTTTATGCAGGGCCCAGATCTCATTTGGGGGCTGTGGGGACTGCTGTGATCCAAATAAAACTAATAATAAGTTCTATGATACAAATCAGTAAGATCAACAGCTTGTAACTTCCCCATCTCCAGCCTGAAGGCAGCATTCTCACATAGACCGGCCTGCAGCTCTTGTGATTCAAGCCTCACTGATCATTTAACCGCTTCTGTTCTGTAAAAAGCAATTTTCCAATGTGCTGGGGGGAGGGGACTTGACACCTGGCTCTGCCCAGGCCCCACCCCGACTCCACCCCTTTTCCCAAGGCCCCACCCCAAGTCTACTCACCCCATTCTGCCCCATCTCCGTAGGGTGCCAATGCTTACTCCTCCTCCTCTCCCCTCAATAGCCCCCACAGCTGAGCTTGACAGGAGGGAGGCATGGAGAGGCACTGATCAGCAGGGCCTGACAGCAGTACCCACGCGGTTGGCACCTATGATAAAAAAGTTCCCTTATTTCACCAGGGGAAGCTGGTTTTAATAAGGATTCCACTTCTTAGATAAAAGTCTCCCATGTCAGGTATCTTGAAAGACTATTTTTTGCCCTTCTTGCCACTCTCCCAGATCATCTATTTTTCAGTAGTATCTCCCATTCAATGAAGGCTTTGGAGAGCTGAATGATGCAGATACACTTGCAACAGGCAACTTCCGGTGAAATGAACCTTGTAACCAAAGTTATTACCATTACATTTGACAGCAACTCCCTACCTTGTACTCCTGCGCAGCTTCCTCTGTAGGAACCACCATGTGAGCTCTGTGCACTTGGGATCTGTCGCACACCACACAGATGGGGGTTTGATCCTCTTCACAGAACAGTTTCAGAGCCTCCTGGTGTTCCCCACACACCCTGCCCCCTTCTGCTCCTTTCGCTGCCTGAAAAGTCAGCCCCTTTGGCTATTTCTACATTTGCCAGCTGCCTGTTGGGCCTGAGGTTTCTCTGTTGCACAGTTTCTCTGCACTGAGGGCAGGAGGCGGCTGTGTCAGGTCCCTCCCAGCACTGGGCGATGCAGGCGCGGCAGAAATTGTGCCCACACTCCAGAGTGACAGGGTCTGTGAAATACTCCAGACAGACGGGACATGTCGCTTCCTCCTGGAGACTTTCCACGGGGCTCTCTGCAGCCATGGCTCCCTCTGGGCAGTGGGACAAGGTTACTTTCACTTTCCTGAGGTCAGGAAGGTAGGGGCAGGCTGGGGGTGGGGGTGCTGTACCAGCACTGATGGTGAAAAAAATCCAAATAAAAACAAAAAACAAAAGCCTGGCCCCCCAACTGCCCCAGCCAGGGCCCCCACAATGGCAGAGCCAGACCCCCACGCCTCCACCCCACTCTGGGCCCCATGCGACACCCCCCCCCCACACACACACACACACTGTCCATGCTAAGGCCTCCACCATACACCCCCACACACTGTATATACCAGCACCCCCTACTCATTCTGCATTCAAATCCCTCCCCCCATACACTCTGGGGACCCCCTGAAGCAACACCTCTCTGTGCCCCGCCAGAAACCCACACAGCCAGTGTCCCCTTTGCCCCTCTTACCCCCTCCCCCCCACACGATACCACCAGTCCAGTGTGCCCACCAGGACCCACCAACCAACACTAAGAGAAAGACAGGCCAACACACCGAGCAGAACTTTTAATATTTTTTTAAAAAAAGAAACAGAAAAAAAAAGCAGGGGAGCCGACCTGAGGTGCAGCCAGTACACACCCAGAGAAGATCCCCAGTAGACACCCCCTCCCAGGCTGGTGCACCCCAGATAACCAAAGACTGACCAATAATTAGCACAGGGCAGTGGGTGCCACTCCCCTCCCCCCACCAGCCCAGTCGAGCCACCCCCAGCCCAGCTGTGCCAACCCCCCAACTCGCGCAAACCCTGCTGCAGCCTCCGCCTGCCCCTCCCCCACACAGCCTGTGTGTCCCCCCGACCCCAGCTGCCCCACAACAGCCCCCCCGCCCCGGTGCACTGCAACTGCCAGGCCAGCAGGGCAAGGGCAGGTTAAATCAATGCTGCTCTGCTGCAGGTACTGCTATCCCCCCCTCAAACCACAACGCCCGCCCCCCCCCAACCAACAACCTCCCTGCCATGAACCAGGCGCAGCAAAGCAAGCTGGTGCCTGGGGTGGCCCTGCTGAAGGGCGGCACTCCGGCAGCAGCCCCGGCGGCAATTCGGCGGCAGCCCCTCTCCGTTGTTTCCCAAGGCTGCAATTCACTTCACCTCTGGGTGTCCTCGATCCCACCTGCCACATGGGGCTAATGCTGACCCTGCCTCCTAGGCTGAATCCATTCATGGCTGTGTGGTGATGGGGGAAATGGCGATACCAAGGTGAGTAGATTTGGGCTGAATTACTCCACAGTCTGAGAGTGAGAGCCAGCTCCCTGCAGGGGGCACGGGAGAGTGAGGGACTCAGGCCAGCTCCGCATAGAGGGGGGTCAGGGCTTTAGCCCTGCAGCTTCTGCCGCTAGGGCATCTGGGGGTCCTGAACTGGGGGCTTCAGCCCCACGTCTTCTCCCAGGGTCCAGGGCTTCTCCCACCCACCCTGCGCGGCTTCTGCCGGGGTCCGTGGCAGTGTTCCCTGTAATTTTTTATGTCCATGTGCGGAATGACTTTTGTTATGTGCACCAATATGGAGGTGTGTGGTAGGGCTGGGGCCAAGCGGTCTCAGGGGGGCTCAGGGCTGGGGCATAGGGTTCGAGTGTGGGGCAGGTGAGGGCTCTGGCTGTGCATGTGGGGTTAGGGGGTCAGGCTGGTGATGAAGGGTTTGGGGTGCTGGCTGCCCCGGGTACTACCCCCAGCCCTCTCTCACCGAAGCAGCTTGGGGCCACTTGAGAGGTGCCTCTCCATGGTCACAGCATCTCCAGTGGCTCAGCCGGGGGCATCTGTCCCCCAGCCAGAGCAGGTCTGGGCTAGGCTTGGTGGGGGTCAGGGAAGGGGCGTAGCTGAGAGAGAATTTAGGTCCGGGGTTTCTCCTTTATCCCCACCCTGCCCAGTGCATCTCCTGCTGGGGTCTGGAGCTTCTCCTCCCCCTAATCTGCCACTGCACCCATCCAGCCTGTGCGCATAGGAGCCCTGCAGCATGCCTGGGTGATTTCAAACGGCCTGGGGCTCCCGGCCACCGCTACCAGGACCACCGCAGTGGTGGCAGCCAGGGTCCCCAGGCCGTTTGAAATCTCCTGGGCCCCTAGGCAATTGCCCACTTGCCCCCCCGCCCCCAGTGGCCCCTGGTGGGTGAAAGGTGTAACTGCAGCACGTCTCTGGCGGAATGTATTTTCTGCAGAGAAAAAGAAAATTCTGGATGGCACATGAATTCTGTGCCTACGCAGGGGCACAGAATCCCCTGAGCAGTGTTTGATGGCTTGTGTTGCTCTCCCTTTTATCTAATCCCCGGTAAATGCAGTTTCACCCCTTTTAATTATTTATTTTATTACTCTCATTGTTCTTAGTTCACCATCACTTTGGGTAAGACTGTGTAGAGGTATGTCATTGTGCTACCTGGTTCACGATTGACTTACTTCGCCCATGTTCACTAAGGGCACTGGCCTATTGTTGGTTTAAAGCCCCTTAAACGGATGAATGTAGCAGCTTCCCTTTGTCCAGGTTAACGGTTACACATGAGAGCAAGACACAATAGCAAAGAGAAGACCCGAGGCCACTCTGGAATTTTTGTGTTGTGTGTGTGTGTGTGTGTGTGTGCGTCCACACGCGCACCCAGTCACAAGTTGACTGAGAGAGTTTGGAGCAGTGAGCAAAGGAAGATTTCTGAGGTTTTTTTGGATGGGTGGGATGGTTTGGTGCCTCCTTAGATAATGGAAACAGAACTTCCTACATACTTTGTAAATACACTAGATTGTATGAAAGATACCAGACTCATCATCAAATTCTGCTCTCAACTAGAACAGTGCGCAGGGCCTTCAACATCAGCCATCCACTCGGGTCAACCTAATAACACACTCTTGTATGAAATCTCTCTCAGAGGCAAATTTCTACTGTAATTTTAACTAAACATAGATATACAGTAGTGATAACCCCAAGAAATCATATGGTACATCATGCCTCAAAGAATTATGATTTAAAACCAAATATGTTTGGGGTTCTTTTCGTGTTTTGTTTCTGAGCCTTTAGGGGTGCATTAGATTCATATTTTCACTTTTTTTCCAAAACCACAAGTTAAATTTTTTTTATTGGTATACTTAGTGAAAACTGTGATTCTCAAGCAACCATTTGATTCCAGAAGCTTGTGCTTTCAGAATAAAAACACCAAATACTGCCACCCTCATGGTAAAATGGCAAGAGTCGGTAACACTGGTGATATGTATTTGGCTATCTAGACACACATGACACTGGTATCAATGACAATTGCACTGAATACAGCTAAGGACATGGTTACATTCTGTTTCTGGATACCAGGCCGTAGCTTGCAAGCTGAAATTGCAACCATTGATTGACTGTTACTGCTCCAAAAGGTTCCATATATCTGAAATGGCTTTATGTTCCTATGACAATTAATACCATTTTGGACTTCCAATATTATGAACTTTTTATACCTTTTAATTAAAAATAATAAACCTAATGTCTGTAACTAATCCTCCCATTCTGTGAACACTGAAGCATATGCTTTTTGGAGGTAGCTGCCCTGGGACATGTGTAAGGTGATCAGTAGATACTGCCAGGCTTATGGCCTGAGGACATCCTCATTTTTTGTACCTCAGTGGTGGCCACCCTATTTCAAAGCCTTCGCTGTCCTTCATTCTCACAAGTTTACTTTTTTTCCCCTTCCAAACAGGGGTATCGTTTGCTGGTGCCCCTCCAACCTTGGTTCCCCCGCCCGCAAAATTTTCATAGCTCTTTGCCAGGGGTTGTGTGAAAAACAGCCCCATCAAATTTAGCCATCGGGTTTAGCTACTAGTGGTGGTTTCTGATACTATCCATATCACGTCTTGCTTTCCTATCTGAATTAACTACCCCCAACTTTCCACATGGGTGTCTCATTCAGAGGGCCCTGCCTGCCACATCCCTCCTCACCCCCGCGAGACGCCCCCCCCGCCTGCCACTCACCACATACTTCCTCACCCCCCCCGTGAAACGCCTGCCCGCTGCTCACTGTGTGCCTCCTCACCTCCACCCTATCCCCTGTGAGATCCTTCCCCCACTGCTCTCCATGACCCTCCTTTCCTTCACCCCCCCAACAAAATCCCCCCCCAACTGCCACTTGCCCCATCCCTCCTCATCCCCCAGCCCCTGCAAGATCTCCCAGCCCACGGGTCACTGTGTCCCTCCTCTCCTCAACCCTCCCCGCAAGACTGCCCAGCGCACCCTGTCCCTCCTCTCATCCACCCCCCAACCCACAAGATGCCTCTACCCATCACTCACTGTGTCCCTCCTCTCCTCCATCTCCTTGCCCGTGAGACTCCCCATACCTCACTCATGTCCCTCCTCTACTCCATCGCCCCGTGAGATCCCCACGTTGCCATGTCCCTCCTCTCACCCATCCTCTGCCCGCAAGACCCCCAACCTGCTCCGCATCCTTCCTCACCCCTCCTCCCCGTCAAGAGCCCTCCCCCCTTGCCGCATCCCTTATCAACGCTGCCCTCACATGGGCAGGAGAGTGATGCAGTGAATGGTGGTGGCTGGGCAGGGCCTGCGGTGAAGTGGGGACAGGGCCTGGGGGGGGGCACCGGGGTGGAATGGGGTTGCAAGAGGTGGGACAGGGAACTAGCCTCCCCCAGGGGAAGCTTCACCCGCCACCCGTGTTAAGGCTGTTTTAGTGCTTGAGGGGTTCACGGTTGATACCTGGTGAGTGAAATCTAAATACAGAACAGACAACCAGTGGGGGGTTTGTGCCCTGCTTTGTAACTGCCCTGAGGTTGGACCTCATGTTCTTGAGCTGCCCACAACAATTACGGCTGGGACATGAAGATGAAGGAAACAAGAATGGTTTGTAGTGTTTTTATTTTACAATAAGTAGGTGGAAAGCAGGAAAGTAAAAGGAGCTAAGACAGAGTTTAATGACCACAGCATATTGTAAGAAGATCCACAGCTACTCAGAGCAGTTTGCTTAATGGCACTAAAATAGCACCAATGCCCAGGAATTAATATAGGAAATTAATGAGTTACAGTCTCACTTTCAGTAACACATCATAAATCCCTCTGTCCCTCTGATGTTCCCTTTCCTTCTCCCTTTTCTTTCATACTCTCCTTTTCTACTCAGCATTTTTCTAGCCCTCACTTGTGATCCCTGTTTATTTTCCTGTGTCTTTCCCACTCTCCTCTCCTCCCTCCCACAGATCATCCTCCTTGGCTGCTCCCTTCTTTCCCCTGATTTTCTGCCTTCCCCTCTTGCTGCCCCACCGAGATCTAATCCCACAGATCTGCACAAAATGCGCCCAGCTGCTGCAGAGCTTCCAGCTTCTCCCAAAACCCTGATTGATTCATGCTGGGTCCCTGCCCCCCCCCCGCACCTCTGCCTGTCCCCAGCCCGGCTGTTAGTTCTGCCCCCTGCCCAGCCCCCGCCTCTGCCCCTCAGGGCCCCTCTGCCCCTCCTGCAGCCCCAGGGGTTCCTCCCCCTCCCCCTCTGCCTCCTGGGGCTGCAGGGAGGGAGAGGGAGGAGCTTCCAGGGGCTGGGTAGATGGGAGTCCTCCAAGGTCATAGAGACTGGGGTCCGTGAGGCTAGAGAGGCTGATTTCCGGTTCCCCCCTCTGCTGTGGGGCTCAGGGACGCAGGCGGAGCCGGGATCCCCACCCCACCCCGAGCCAGGGGCGGATTCTCTCCCCAGGGACGGAGCCCGGCGGGAAAGTGAAGATCGGGGCCTCGGCACCAGTATCGATAAATGTCACCTGCCCCCGGCCACAGTCCAGACAAACCCGGATCCTGCTGGGGGCCCGGCTCAGGGGCAGGGGGGTCTCAGGGGAGGTGAGAGCCCAGAACTGATCCCCCCACCACTCCACTGCCCAGATCCCCCCCTCAGGGCTGAGGCTGATCCCTCCCTTCCTCCCCACAGACTCTCTGGCCACCCCCACAGCCCAGTATTGCCCATCCCCCACCTCCACCTCCCAGCAATGTCTCCCCGAGGTGAATCCCTCACAGCCCAGCACACAGGGCTCAGTGTCAAATCTCTCAGGGTTGTCGGGCAGATCCTGCCACCTGTCTCTCCATCTCACACTTTTCCCACCCTCAGACAGGACGAGGTCGGGATAAGCCGTGTCTGGATCCAGAGTCACATTCGCTGGGGAGAGAGAATCAGAGCGTGAGGGGCAGAGCTCGGCCCTGGGGGAGGGTTTGATGGCGTCAGTGACAGAATCTGCCCTAGCTGGGGAGTGACTCAGGGAATCTCCTTCCTCCAGGATGTACCCGGCTCTGAATGGGGAGCAGCTCTGAGATGTCAGCACAGTGCAGAGGAGAGTCACTCTTGAGGGAGGTGACAGAGCAAGAAGTTTTGCTGAGCTGAGACTGAGACTCTGAATGTTTCTCATCCTGCTCTTCCCCTGATGGGGACTAGAGACTCTGGAATCATAGGGAAGCCCCAGTAGATTTCCACTCATATCATTCACATGGTCACAATTAACTACTCCCTGATGAGCCCTCCCTCACTTCATTTTAAAACCTTGGCTCTCTCTTGTTGATGCCAGCATGATGCCTGCTCCATCCTGCCACATAGCCAGAGCTCTGTAGATAATGACAAGATTCAATAGATCCCTAACTAAAATTCTGTAGCTAGTCATCAGGGCCAGCCAAAGAGAATTATCAGTCCAGATTTCAGTTTTTAAAATTGGGATTTTGATTTAGAAGCAAGGAGCTTCTACAAGAGAAGGAAGTTAGGGGTGGGGAGAGGAGAAAGAGGGTTTGGACATTAATTTCATGAAGGAGAAGGTGGAAAGGATGGTTAAAAACAGCAGAAAGTTGGGATTTGGTGGAGAGAGGAAAGAGGCGAGAAGAGAAAAGATGCAGAATTTGAAGTCTGAGTAGAGTGACTCCTTGGTTTGAACTCTTGGAGCTGGTCACTCTTGTTCCTCTACCTGACACCAGGGCTGGGATCCTAATGGACAATAACTGCTCAGTCACTCGGAGCAGGGATCATTTCCAGAATCATGGGAGCAATGTGTAAGGAGGGCGGATTGTGGTAGTCCTTTCCTCTCCCTCCTTTGAGCCTCAGGACTCTGTCTTCTCTGAACAGGGACAATATTATATTACATTTTCCTTCTTGTTTTTTGTGCAGTGAAAGGGAGCAGGATCTGCCATTGATGAAATATGAGTTGTAATTACCTACATCGCTTAGGGATCTCCTCCACTCTGAAAGCAAACACATAGATGGGGATGAGAATTAAGCCAGACAAATTCAGCATCAATAGGATTCATCAACACAAGAAAAGGCTGCACCAGAGAGAGAGAGAGAAAAATGCCCTTACCTAGGTCTACTTGAAGTTTACCTAAACAATAAACAGAAATAAAAGGACATCCTGTAAAAGCTTCTCCTGGGTGAAATTAACCCCTGCCTGCCCCCCAATCATTGATCAATTGGCCTCTCTACTGTGCATTGTTTTACATCAGTACAATCCTAGGGATTGGACACAGGATAAGCCACACCAGTGCAAGTCACTTTTCACACTTGTGTAGTTGCACTAGGGGTCTGATCAGGTGCAGCTCTATAAGGAAAGGCAGAAGGCAGCCCAAAATTCTCTCAGTGGCCTTTATGCTAGCCTTGAGCTGGGTGAAAGGTCACACTTATAACTCACATGCGTCACCTACATGCCAGGGCTGTCGGCACTCAGTGCACAGAATCCTGATCTGGGTGACCACATCCTCACTTCAATCCTGGGCTGCCACCAGCCCCTCTCAGAAGTTGTTTTATGGAGCTGGCATGGAGCCATTTCTGCCATGGGCATCAAGTGCCCAGTCCCCCCAGTCACCCACTCCATGGTGCCTCCTGAAGACACATGTCCAATACTGGCTTCCTACCCATTACCGATACAATAAGTTATGCAATTAGTATTACTTATGATTTTCAAGTTGATATTGTCACATTTATTCAAAAATCTTTCTGAGCATAACATTGGTTCTACCAGGAGAAAACGGAACTTACTGATAGTGTTGAGATGTTTCCCTAAAAAAGAAAATATAAATAAAATTATGTAGGGACTTTTTCAGTGACTCTAGATTTAAAAGGATCTTTTCATTATGAGTCCTTGTGTAATAATAATGATGCTGCTCTACCAAGCCATTGCAGCTCCCCACGGACTTGCAGGTTGGGTGCCCAGTGCAGGAGAAATCAGCGACACAGAGTGTAATTTGATTTATTTACACATAGACCTGGCCTAGAACAGAGATGGTCACAAACAGCACACAGGCAATTGTTTCTTCTAAGAACTTCACCTAGCACCAGGGCTTGGTTCCCAGGGAACGCCAAGAATTGATGCCAGTTGACTAATAAATCCTACTCTGTTTTGAGAAGGCTGTTTCACGTCACTGCAAAAACTTGCTGTGGCACATAAGTCCCTGAAGAGCATACCAGCCTCTGTTCAGGAGTCTGTCTAAGTGTAAATTAGCTGGGGAAAGCTCTTGGTGTGAAAACCCGAGTGCAGGAGCCCAGAGGCTCAGTTAAGCAGGTGATGATGTACGGGGAGACTTTGGCAAACCAGTAAAGTGCCTAAAACCACTATGGCTTATTGCTAAAAGCAGCCAAGTCAGCAGGCTGTAAATTGGCCATTCAGCAGTCTCAGTTTAACCAGGCGGGGGGGGGGGGGGGGGGTTTGGGTGCCACAGAGGGCAGCTTGACCCCGCGTCCTTCCTGATAAGAATTGTGTTGAAGTTGCTGATACATGCATCTTAGAAGATCAGGATGTGCCCCAGGAATGTCTATTGGGGCCTCAAGACTGCAAACTCTGGAAAAACCCACACCTGGTTAATTGATAATCAGAAGGAACCTCTCGCTTGACCATTGAAACTGCTTACTTAACAAGTTTGCTTTAAGGGACATGTCATTCTATTACTAATGTATAAATAAGGGGAAAAAGTTTGAGGTAGGGGGACTCTTCAGGACTGGACTCTCTCTCTGGATGCATCTTGTGTTTCCCACTGGTAGACGGGCTGTCGCTGTGCCACTCGAGAGCCACACTCAGCGTTGGTAATTATCAAGGGTTGGGGGTGTTTTACTAACCTGTTGCAGACGTGTATATAAGTGCTTGAGACTAAGTAAAGTTTAGCTTTAAATGAAAGCACTCTTGTGTTGTCCTGTTTGTGCCAGCCATCTATCGGTCAGACGGCCGTGTCTCCCCGATTTATTTCCTGACACCACCTCACACAGAGTAAAAGTTACCAAGAGCTTTGGGTTGAAAGAACCCCGGGTAACAATGAGGCTGTGAGGCCTACTCTGAAGGAAGAGTGAGATCCTTTGGATGCGAGGCAAACTGAAGGGATTCCTCCAATTGACTCTTTAAGAGCTGGAGTGTGGATCCATGACATTTGGTTCCTAGAGAATCTCAAGATTTGATACCTCAAGAATTGACTCTAACCTGAGATCAAGACAATGAGCAAACTCTCCTTGTTCCTTTCTTGTTCAATTCCCTCTTCCTGAAACTTTGCAGAACCCCAAACTAACAACAACACAGCCTGTCTTCCCCAAGACTGAACATTTGCTCACACACTAAAACAAAGTAAAAAAAAGAAAAATTTGGAAGACTCTGTGTACTGGCATTCCTGGATGGAGCCTTCCATAACAACAAAACAACAAGCCATTCCTTAATACTGTAATAATCTTTGGAACACACTAGAATTAAACAGCAGAAACTTCATAAGACAAGGATTTTCGTTCGAGCCAAGGGTACTTAAAACCCCCCAACTACATTGAATTACAGTGCGAGTTGGGAACCTAACTCCCTCAGACTCCATTGACAATCTAATTAAACTGGTGCAAACCAAGTGTAGGCTTATTTTAAGATGAATAGGAACAGGTTTAAGGTAACCTGAAATAAACTCCACTTAAATTGATGTGTCCACACAGAGGTTTGCATTGGTTTAACAAAATCCATTTAATTTCACACCTTAAGATGATGTAACTTTCTCATGTAGAAAAGTCTAAACTGTCTTTTCTATGGAGAAAATCTCATTCTGATTACACGGTATTTTCCCCATTCCAGCTTTACCTCTTAATTTGAGCAGAAAAAGAGTAAGGCCGACGAACACTAACGAAATCACCAGAGTCACACTCCACACCACCAGCCAAGGAGACATTCTTGGGAAAAAGAAATCTGAAACACAAAGCCCACATCAGTTTGGAAATAACAAACTATACTATAGTTTGGAATGACAAACAGTGTACACTTTTACTCTAGAAAAATGTATTACATCAGGGTTTGCTTGAAAAAAATGTGGGAAAAATTGCTCCCTGCAAGATAAAAATGGGCAGAAACCAATTTTAAGAGAGGTTCTGCTCACACACTTTTGATAGTATTTAACACACCATTCAATACTATGTGAAGTGCTACCAGCCTCTCCCTGTCTCCGTCTTCCCCTCTCCGGCATACAGAGGCACCAGTAGAAAAAGGGCCTGGGGGGCACCGCCAGAAAAGTGGGGGGGCCCGTATGGACCACGTTGCGCCGACGTGAGGCCTTCACGTGACCCATGTCGCCCCCTGCCTCTGCCAGCATAAATAAGTGGGCCTGGTCAAATCACCTGTTATCAAGGTGGCTCCACCCTTCTCATTATAGGGCCTTCTTTTTAGTTGCTCACTAACTTTGCCAAACTTTAGTCATCTGGGCAGAAAAGTTCCAGGCTGGGTTTCAGCCAAAATGGTTCCAATGTTTCTGGGAATGAGGTTAGAGAATTGTTTTGACATTTAAAAAAAAAAAATCTGATGACTTTTTCTAGGAGAAGCTTTAGTGCCCTGGGCTTTTGAGCAGAAACTTGATATTCAGCAGGGTGTGACCTTTGTGCCCTTTCCCTGTGAAAATCCATGCAATAATTGGCCAAGTGATAAGCCTCTGAAAAATTTTAGTTTTGTGCACACTCGGTAGAGTTCTTAGAGTTTAACAGTAAAATTCTCCGAAGGTTTTGTCCTCACAGAGCATGTTCCATCCCCTCACATCCCCTACTGCTGACCAGACTTCACATGTGACATCCCCACGCTCCAGGTCAAGGATAAAAGGGCAAAGCTGAGCTTTCCCAGCTCCAAGCTGGTGTGGGGTTGGGCACTAGAATGGACAGCAGGGGGCCTGTCTCCGCTGTGCTCTCAGTGCCCACTCTGCTGGTGTCTAGGCAGGGCGGAGGTAGAAGGGGACTGATTAGGATTTAAGAGGGGGAGGGAAGCTCAACCCGGAAGGAGGTAAAGGACTAGACTGGAACAAAGTGCTTGTTGAGACTGGTTCTGGAGTGAGAGAGAAACTGTGACTGGGAATGAGGTGGAGATGGAGACTGGGAACCAGTGAGGGAAATGGGAGTGGCAGGACTAAAAGTGAGAACTGAGACCAGATGAGGAAGAGGGAGCAGAGGGACAGACTAGAACAAGGCCTGTCAAGGAGACTGGGAACCAGTAGGGAGACAGGGAACAGGAAGGGGAGTCTCATCTGACAAGGAGCTGGAGTGTGGGGTTACAGCTGAGCTTGGCTGGGCAAAGAGACAGTGCAACCAGTTTTCGGAATGGAGAGAGGTAAATCGTGGTTTCCCCCAGGGGTCTGTTCTGGGACCATCCTATTCAACATATTCATAAATGATCTGGAAAAAGGGATAAAGAGTGAGGTGGCAAAATTTGCAGATGATACAAAATTACTAAAGATAGTTAAGACCCAGGCAGACTGCAAAGAGCTACAAAAGGATCTCTCAAAACTGGGTGACCGGGCAACAAAATGGCAGATGATATTTAATGTTGATAAATGCAAAGTAACGCACATTGGAAAGCGTAATCCTAACTATACATATGCAATGATGGTGTCTAAATTAACTGTTACCACTCAAGAAAGATCTCAGAGTCACTGTGGATAGTTCTCTGAAAACAGCCACTCAATAAGCTGCGGAAGTCAAAAAAGCGAACAGAATATTGGGAATAATTAAGAAAGGGATAGATAATAGGACAGAAAATATCATATTGCCTCTATATAAATCCATGGTACGCCCACATCTTGAACACAGTCTGCAGATGTGGTCGCCCCACCTCAAAAAATATATATTGGAATTGGAAAAGGTTCAGAAAAGGGCAACAAAGATGATTAGGGATATGGAACAGTTTCCACATGAGGAGAGATTAATAAGACTGGGACTTTTCAGCTTGGAAAAGAGAAGGCTAAGGTGAGATACGATTGAGGTCTATAAAATTATGACTGGTGTAGAGAAAGTAGATAAGGAAGTGTTGTTTACTATTTCTCATAACACAAGAACTAGGGGTCAACCAAATGAAATTAATAGGCAGCAGGTTTAAAACAAATAAAAGGGAGTATTTCTTCACACAACGCACAGTCAACCTGTGGAACTCCTTGCCAGAGGATGTTGTGAAGACCAAGACCATAAGAGGGTTCAAAAAAACTAGATAAATTCATGGAGGATAGGTCCATCAATGGCTATTAGCCAGGATAGGCAGGGATGCTGTCCTTAGCCTCTGTTTGCCAGAAGCTGAGAATGAGCAACAAGGGATCACTTGATGATTCCCTGTTCTGTTCATTCCCTCTGGGGCACCTGACATTGGCCACTGTCAGAAGCCAGGATACTGAGCTAGATGGACCTTTGGTCTGACCCCGTATGACTGCTCCTATGTTAATCTAAATTTGGTCCCTTTGTGTATATGCCTTATGACACAATCTTTAATTAAATGATCACATACTATTCCTCCCTCCCCCACAGAACTCTTGCCTCATTCAGTGCACTGGAGGCACCTGCTCTGGGGATGAATCTGGGCTGTGCAGTGAAGGAGGGTGTTGCCTGTAGGACCCTGGCCTCATTTCTTTCACAAGCTGGAAAGTGTGGAAAGAAAAAGGCAGGGAATTCCAGGAAGAGAAAGGATGGTCTCATGGGTACGGCAGTTCAGTGGCCCTTTTGGAGGAAAGGGGAAATAGTACGTAATCATGGTATTAGAAACTGTATCATAGTGCATAGAGACAAAGGGGCCAAATTTAGAAGGCACAGGGAACCTGAATTCTGGTATTTCCTAACTTTTGAATCCAATTTTCATTTAAGGTATTTTGTGTGTGTGCTATAAAATATATATATATATATATAAAATTAGTGGGTTTGTTTGATTATATTTTAATTCTGGTTGTCCTTATGCACAGTCTTCATGCTATTAAATAACCGGTGCTTCTGAACCCATCATCCAACCCAGGAGCCAACTCAGGGGAAAGTGCCTCCTCCTTTTCATGAAATTAATGCTACAGTTAAAACATGTAGGAAGAGAAATTATATGTAATCATTACGTTTCCCAACAGAAAACTTACATTTAAGTAAAATTAAAACTTTCATAACAGCAGGAAACTTCCATAGTAAAAGAAAATCTGACGATTTAAGAGTGGAAATAAATAATTATTGGGGGGGGGGGGGGGAGATAAATATTAAAATACTCTTCACTTCAGCTGGCAAAAGAGCTGATCTGTTAAATGGGTACGAAGGAACTGATCCAAATCCTATTAACATCTTTAACGGGCTTTGGATCAGGCCCACAGCATTTTGTTATGGCAACCCCCTTCCCTGCGTGAAGTTTGCTAGAGGATGAGAAATCAAATTTCAAATTAAAACATGGACCTTTTGGTGAGTGACACACTCAAATGACTGTTCCCAGGGCTCCAGACTTTCTTGGACCTGCCTTGCTTCTGACCCTTCATGAGCCAGAGACTCAGTCACAAATTTCCTCTATGTTGAGGAGATCACAGCATATCACTTCTCCCACTCTATAGTCCCTGGGGCAAGAAGCCCAGTCCTTGATCCACCAGACCACCAGGAGGTGGAAAGTCCAACCAATCAGTAAGGGCCCCAATATACCTTAACACTGCCCTGTGGTGGCTGTATGAGAAAAAAAAATCAAATTTCAGCTTAAACATACATTAATAAAAAAAAGATATAAATAAAATACCAGTTTATTCTTATATGGGACCTCAAACACCAACCATCATGGTTTTATTATAATCGTATCTATAGGGCATTTCTCTGCAGAAATGCATTTGGATTTCTTTTAAATTTAACCTTAATTCTGAATTTCCTGTGTCAAAACTGCTTGTTTCTGGGATAATTACTATATCCCTGGAATGTGTTTTACCCTAAATTGTGTTCTGAACCTTAACTTAATGTAGTTTTTTCTGCGGAAATATTTTAACTTTTGTATTATTTAGCAACCTAGATTTTATTTCTTCTCCCCGCAGTTTGGGATATCAGTGTTTGGTTTTGGTGGTAACTCACCTGATATATAAAAAGTTGAGGGTTCCTTTTCTAGGCTGAAGTAAGCGTTCCTTACCGAACAGGATAAATTCTGGTTTGAATTTTCTGTTATAATGATAGAACTTTTTATTTCAAAGAGCCCTCGTCCATCTTGGGATTTTGTTTCAGTAGAGGGAGATAAAAGCTGCCCGTTGCGATCTCTCCACAGCACCTCGGGCTCTGGGTACCATCCAGCCAACTGACACACCATTCGGATCCCTCCATCCTGATATCCCTCAACAGAGATTTGAGGTGCAGAGCCTGAAGCTAGAGTAAAATGAGTCAGTGTTAAATGATATATATATGCAGCCGAGCATATAAAAGTTTACATTTTCAAGAAAATGATTGAATTCACTTTATGACTGATATTTGCAGAAACAGGAAACTTGACTTTAATGAAACTTAAGTACTTGTTAAGCATTTTGCAGGCCTGCGGCCTTAGAGATGGAAGTGAAAGCCTTGCAGAGCGTGGGAGCGTGTAATCAGCAGCTTAGTAGGCGATGTGAAGTCGGCAAGGAATGCAAAAGAATTTCTCTTGGATTTCTTTCAGAGGAACAGCCGTGTTAGTCTGTATTCGCAAAAAGAAAAGGAGTACTTGTGGCACCTTAGAGACTAACCAATTTATTTGAGCATGAGCTTTCGTGAGCTACAGCTCACTTCATCAGATGTTTACCGTGGAAACTGCAGCAGACTTTATATACACACAGAAATTTCTGTGTGTATATAAAGTCTGCTGCAGTTTCCACGGTAAACATCTGATGAAGTGAGCTGTAGCTCACGAAAGCTCATGCTCAAATAAATTGGTTAGTCTCTAAGGTGCCACAAGTACTCCTTTTCTTCTTGGATTTCTGATTTCTAGGCTTTGAAGGTTTTTTGTTCACAGATCCAATAGATTTTTAAGGCCAGAAAGGACCACTGTGATCATCCCATCTGACCTCCTGGATCACACAGGCCATATGTCTTCCATGAACTAATTCAAGTCCAAAAGCTGTGGCTGACCGAGCACATTCCTCTTCACCAGCGGTGTTCGAGTTTGTGCAGTGGGTCCTGATATAATTGTAACTCTCGCTGAACAAAGTTTCTGTTTTGACTGTAACTGAGGTGAGGAAAATGTCCTTTTTTCATTACTGTCCCACCCGAGAACAATTTATACCTGCAGCTCACGAAAGCTTATGCTCAAATAAATTTGTTAGTCTCTAAGGTGCCACAAGTACTCCTTCTCTTTTCGCGAATACAGACTAACACGGCTGCTACTCTGAAACCCGTAGAGACTGAGGGAGCCTCACATTAGGATTTCCCATAGCTCAGTGTTTAGAGCACTCTCCTTAGAGATGGATCCTGTTTGATTCCTTTCTCCACCCTGCAGAAAGAGAGGAATTGAAGCTGGATGTTCCACAACCCAGCTGAGTGCTCTAACCACTGGACTAAAAGTTATAAGGTGGGCACCTCTTCCTCTGCTTATTTTGTGTGGAATGGGGCAGGCACCTAATTAATTCCTGCAAGAAATGCAGGGCCGGATTAACTCTTCTGTGGGCCCAGGGCTATCAGATTTTGTGGGGTCCCTCCCTGTATAAAGTCTTTGTCCTAATTTAAAACAAAATGATCACATGGGGGGGCAGAGGCTCAGGGCTTCCCCTAGGCTCTGGGATGGGGCCAAAAATGAGGGGTTCAGAGTGCAGGAAGGGGCTCCAGGCTGGGGCCAAGGGGTTTGGAGTGCAAGAGGGGGTTCAGGGCAGGAGGTTGGGGTCTGAGTGGGAGTTAGGGTGCAGGAGGAGGCTCAGGGCTGGGGCAGCGGGTTGGTTCCCTGCCTACCCTGGCCCACGCTGCTCCCAGAAGCTGCCGGCATATCCCTGGCTGCAGCCCTGGAGGGTGGGACAGGTGGCTCTGCATGCTGCTCTCACCTGCAGACTCCGCCCCCGCAGCTCCCATTGGGTGTGGTTCCCGGCCAATGGGAGACGGGGGGGAGGGGGAAGCACCTGCAGGCGAGGACAGTGCATGGACGGAGCTTCCCTCCCTGATTTCTGTGAGCCAGTGCTCACAGCTCCAGCCCAGGGGAGGGTGGGGAATGGCAGCACGTGGAGTTGCCTCCAAGTCCCCGCCAGGAAGGGCTGGATAACACAGGTGCTTTAGTGGCTGCAGCCCCGGGGCCCCTGCAAAATGATCTGGACTTTGGCAGCCCAGAGATCTTTTTTCAGGGCTCCCCCTTAGCCTGGGGCTGCAGCCCCTAAAGCCCCAGCTTTAATCCAGCCCTGAAGAAATGACTTAGGCGCCTGTGCTGTCTGGTTCCCATTCACGGATCACCAGCAGAGACAGGCACCTCCCTGCAGCCTGCACTTAGCTGTTTGTCTGTCAGTGCGGGGCCAGGGCTTAAGCCACACCTCTGGGGTTGACATTTCCCACTGGCTGGCTTAGGCACCATCCTCTCCTCCTCTGGCTGTTTTGTGCGAAGTGACTCAGAGACCTAACCCGTTGCCATAGGAAACACGTTAGGCATTTTCCATTTTCTTCCTGAATTCTAAAGGAGGGACAGAATTCGGCCTCTAAAAGAAACTGAGCTTGGACCAGGAACTAAGAACCAGCTGCTGCTATTGCTAAATATCCAGTGAGGCTCTCCCTCGCCACTGGGATAAAATGAAACCCACTATTTGTGGGTGTCTCTGTCTTCAGGGGATGAGCAACTCCCTAATGTCTAGGGATATTCTCCATTCCCTCATTTGGATTGAAAGCCCGTTGAGAGGCTGAAATGTTCCCAAGGCACAAACACCAGCACTGCTGATAGAGGAAACAGGGAAGTGAAAGGGGATTTAAGGGTAACAATTTGCAAAATGATAAACACGGAGGCCCAACTCCACAACGAGAACTGGTGTTGCAATGGTGGCCTAACTTTTAAGACGCTCTAGAAAACCACTGGAATCCACAAAACCTGAGTTAGGGGAGAGATCAGTGCCTGATAATGGGATCCACAAAATCCAGCATCTAGGGAGGAAGCTGGTACCTCCCATAGAATTTTCATCCCAGTTTTTACAGCACTTGCTGAAGATGTGGGAGACCCCTGGTTCAACTACCCCCTCTGCTTAATGGGGGGGAAAGGATGTGAACAGGGATCTTCTACTGCCCATGAGTGTGCTCTGACCACTGGGCTCTGGGATATTCTGATGTGGGGCTCTTTCATTCTCTCCTGCTGAAGCTGTTTCACTTAGGACAAATAATTATTTGCAGTCATTGGAGAAGGAGGATTAGACCTTGGGTCTCCTTCTAACATGTGAGAGCCCTGATCATTGGCCTCCAGATTATTCTCACTCTCTTTCTCTGGTCCAATGACTAATTTAGGATCTCATTTAATGACTAATTGGAGGATTTCAGGGGCACCTGAATTTTGGACTTCGGTGTCTGACATGGGGAGTTAGGTGCCTAAGTACTTTTGTGGACTTTTACAGACACCTTTTACTGACCTTCTACCTTCAGTTCCAATACAGCTTCTTCATTAAAGATACCATCTTGAACAAAACAGCAGTACTGTCCTTCATCAGAGGGTCTGACATTCACAATCCTCAAGGCAACATTCCCATCCATGATGCTGGCTTTCAAAAGCTCCGTCCTTTCATGATACTCTGGCATCTGCTGCCCATACTCATCCTTCCCATGCTGATACAGGTGCACAAATGAAGTGAACTCAGATCGGAACCATCTCACCTCCATGTTCTCAGCGCTCATCCTGGGGAACAGGTGACAGGGTAACACGATATCCTCACCCACAATGGCAGCGACAGGGTGATCAGGTCCAACCACAGTGAACCGAGCTGCCAAATGCACAAAGATAAAACAAATAAAGTAAATGTACATCATATTCCCTTTTAATCAAGGACACTCATAAATTGGAATCTCTTTGTGCGTATTTCCTATTCTGTGCCTCTATTGCAGTGCTCGGTCATTGACTAGGATGTGTCCTGAATTTATATATGAATTTTACAACAAACAATGCATTTGGATAACCATAATTTATATTCGTTTTAATGGAAGCTGAAATACTTTCTGCCATTATCCTTACAAGCAGCTCCAGACAGAATTAATTTGCATTTGCAAACATTTCAAATCATCGCCTTCTGTTTGAAACAGTTTTTAAGGTTTTTGAATGTTAGAAAACATATAAACTAAGTTAAAGAAGATTATTAGGGTACCATTCAGGAAAGAATCTTTCTTTAGGAAGGAAACTTAAGCATGTGTTTAACTTGAAGCATAAGCTTAAATGCTTTACTCCAGCGGTTCTCACACTTTTGTACTGGTGACCCATTTCACACAGCAAGCCTGAGTGTGACCTCCCTTATAAATTAAAAACACAACTTTTAAACAAATACTATTATAAATGCTGGAGGCAAAGTAGGGCTTGGGGGTGGAGATTGACAGCACGTGACCCCCGTCTAATAACCTCATAACCCCCAAGGGGTCATGACCACTCGTTTGAGAATCCCTGCTTTACTCAATCAGGAGCTAAGGTTGCCAAACAAAGCACTTAAATATTAGGAGATGCCAGATTGTGCTACTTCATTTCTGCCTCCTTTTGTGTCCGATACAGTCTTCTGTTCTATGACCTCATTACTGGCCTTTCCACAGAGCCCCTGCTTCACTCCGAGACTGCTCGACTGGCAGAAAGAAGAGAAGGTTTCCTACAGTCAGCCATTTGCATGACTTGCTTCTCACAGGGAGTACTTTGCTCACGAGCTCTGTGAAGTCAGCTGGGATGTTTGAGCTAATACTCCCCCCCGCGCCTCTCCCCATAGTTTGAAAATGGGGGACAGACAGGTGGCCAGGAGACCTTCAATGAAGAGTCTTAAATATGAGAACTCCTTTGCTCTCTGGTTCCTATGGAATCTGCGCCTGCACAGTCCAAGCTGATGAGGGTTCTGAGAAGAAAAAGAGCATGTTGAGGAGGACACTCAAGGAGGGCCATATTAAGAAACTGGATGGATGAGGTGTAGTTATGAAACCTGAAGGCCCGGGGAGACATTTTACTGTATTGTTACCCCTTTTCAACCTCAGCAGCCAGTCCAGTTTTGGGGCCTGTTGGAAGTAGACACTGACAGAGCCTGGTATTCTCTTTGCTGCAATCTTTTTTATTTACAAGGAATGTACCAAGTCCTGCTTCTCCAAATGCAGGAGGAACCAAAAGCGAAAGGAGCAGTTTTGTAGCTTCCAGCCCCAAGCCTTCCTAGCCAACAGACTCAAAAGTTCTCTCTGTCGCTTTTCCCAGCATTGCACTGTGGTCACAGCTGCTGCTTGACTTCTTTGCTTTTTTTGTCTCCGCCTCTCTGTTCTTGTCTGCTGTCAGTTCTGTGTGTTCGCTCTCTCAAATCTCACACTCACCAGGTCACAATACCCAGTGGAAAACCTCCTCCCTGTCTTTGCCACCTCCTCCCCACACCCAACACAGCCACAGTGCTAGGTGTCGTCTACACTAGCACTTTTGTGGGGCAAACTTTTGTCAGGCAGGTCACCCCCCGTGACCGACATCAACTTCACCGATAAAAGCGCTGGTGTGGACAGCACTGTGTCAGCAAGAGAGTGTCTCCTCCGCTGCTCGTTAAGGGTGGTTTAATTATGCACAGAGCAGCTACACGAGACTTCACAGTGGCGCAGCTGCAGTGGCATAGCCGTGCCGCTCTAAGGCCTGTAGTGTGGACATAGCCCTAGCCTCTGCACAGACTCTGTTTAGCCTTGTTTTAGGTGTGGCCACTTTACTCTCTTTTACAGCTATGTTCAGTGAAAGGCTGCATTCACACACCAATTTGAAGAAGGTCAACTCAATCCAAAACAAGATTTCGCCCAGCTCACAAGAATTCATTTATTTTTTACTGATGTTGAGACGCTTGGGAATTTGTGCTGATTTTTGTTCAGTTTTGTATAATGTAGTTAAATCGGGTAATTGTTGTTACATTGCACTCCATATTCTTTATGGAAATATGCTTATGAATATGACATGACAAATTTTGAATAAAGCATTTCCAGTTATGTGACATACCCTTGGAAAGGATATAATGTGCTGAATGTGTTCATCCTATTTGTATGCATGTCTCATTTCTATGTCTGAAGTTAGAAATATGAAGTGTAAACTGATGTTACTGTTACTAATGTAGTTATACCAAGTGAGGGCCATTAAGGGTACTTCAGGAACCTGATGACTCTTAAGCAAGAAACAATGGGCTGTCGATGGATTTGTTTTCCCGTAAGTCTACGGGATGCCTGTGAGGAGGAGGGCCGATGGGGGTCCCTGCATAGGCGCCGACTTCTCCTCTGCCCTGTGGGTGCTCGATTCCCCCTCTCACGGCCCCATCCCTGCACCACCCTCGCCCCACCCCAATTCCACAGCCTTCTACAAAGTCCCCGCGCACCCCGCCTTTTCCCACCCTAGCCCCGCCCCCTCCCCACCCACATTCCACCCTTCCCCCAAGCCCCGCCTCTGCCCTGCCTCTTCTCCACCTCCTCCCCCGAGTGCGCTGCATCCCCGCTCCTCCCCCTCCCTCCTGGAAAGTCCTAAGTGCCACCAAACAGCTGTTAGGCAGTGGGAGAAGCGCTGGGAGGGAGGGGGAGGAGCGGGGACATGGCGCGCTCAGAATGGGAAGAGGGGAGGAGGCGAGGCGGGGGGAGCTTGGCTGCCAGTGGGTGTGGAGCATCTGCTAATTTTTCCCTAATGGGTGCTCCAGCCCCTCAGCACCCACGGAGTTAGCGCCTATGGGTCCCTGCAAAGACACGTGTCTGTCACCTGATGCTGGAATCCATCTGGGATTTTATATTTTTCCACAAAGCGGGGGGAAAGTTTAAAGAAAGAGACAAAGGATTCCCGCCTTCTGCCAAATCTATAATAGGGTTTGAAGCCGGATAAAGAGGGAATTATGAGGACACCCCTGTTTACCACCCAAGATGCCTGCTGGAACTAACAGAGACTGAACAGATTGGGCCTCGAATAGAAACGAGTCTAGTCTGTGAAAAAAGCTTATTGGAACATCTTTGAGGGTGAGATATTACATGTAACCAGTTTCTTAGTGTATTAAGCTTAGCCTTGTGTGTTTGTTTTATTTTGCTTATTAACTTACTTTGTTCTATCTGTTACCTCTCATGATCACTTAAATCCTACCGTTTGTACTTAATAAAATCCCTTTTGTTTATTAATAAACCCAGTGTAAGTCATCATTACCTGGGAGGCAAACAGTCTGCGCATATCTCTCTTCACTTTGAGAAAGAGGGTGAACAATATGAACGTGTACAGTATAAGACGAATTTATCTGGGGTTCAGGCCCCACTGGGGCTGTGCACTGGGGTGCTGAGGCAAGTCCCTTTTAACTGAACCTTCCCAGAGCTGAGCTGATCTCAGTGTCTGTATTCTGCAGAGGGGTGCGGCCCTAGCTCTGTGTTTGTGCTGGAGGAGGCCTGGAGGGTCTGGCTCGGCAAGATAGAGGCAAGGGGTGCCCAGGCTGGCAGAAGGGTCAGGTTCAGTGGTTCAGGGAACCCGTCACAATTGTAGAAATCATACAAATGAATAAATCCTGTAAGAAGCAGCAGAAGCCACGGACATTCCTACCTGATTCCAGCTTGTGAACATAAAATGTAATGAAGAAAATGATGAAACCAGGTAGGGAGGAGCTGGCTGTGGAGCTGTGGCAGATTGAAAGACCCTTCATCTCAGTGTAACTTGATCTAGATGACAGGAGGGGGGGATAAAATAACAAAAAAAAAAATGCATTGAGTGTAACACAGTCACAATGATTTAAGGCAACCTGGATACAGAGAAAATGGAAAATTATGAACAGGATACATAATTGGCAAAACAAAACAAGACCCTGCAGCACTCAACTTAATTGCATTTCTCTGTTTCTAGGTAACTTTCAATAACCTTCTGAATGCTGCATCTGATCAAGTCTGACGTTTCATGGAATACTCCCGGCATCGATCAAAAGCTGTCTCCTGATCAAGGGAAACCAACCAATGTGCAAATCCAATATTTTTTAGCCAAAACGACAACCCACAACCGGCAAAGGTTGTTAAAAGTGGACCTATGGGAGATACAATGGGTCTGGTCATGGCGCACAACCAACCCAATCACAGTTTTCAGTCCGTTTGCCAAGGCCTTTGAGAAAAGTTTATAGTTGGAGCACCGCAGGGACACAGATCTCCAATCCTTTCCCTCCCCAAGGTACCCCTTCTTAAGCAAAAGGGTGAGAATTGCTCAACAACTACTAAGTGGTGATATCGTCTCCCTGACGCTCTCCTGAAAAACCTGGAGCAAGTCAGTCCCAAAAAGGGTCCAAAAGGCCTTGCAAAACTCAACAGGCAAACCATCATTACCAGGTGTCTTCCCTGGAGCAATTTAGGGCATGTGACACTGTATGGATTCTGGGGGACATTTGAGCATATTATGAATAATTAAATGCTTGTCAGTTGGACCCCAAACAGATGGCTGCTTGTGCATTTGATGGAGCTGCAAACCTCTCTGGAAGACATGGTGGAGTACAAGCTTTGCTCAGAGAAAAGTTTAACACTAATCTCCCCTATGCACACTGCAGAGGCCATCTACGCTACGAGCTGCAGACTCCTCAAAAGACATTTAAAAAGCTATAAATTTAATGTCTTCATTTTATTCTTTTTTCAGTAAGAGTCCAAAAAGACTGAATATCTTGGAAAATATAGAAGATACACTGGGACTGAAGTTCAAATTAGTCCAACCTGGGGAAACCCGCTGGCTTTCTCATGAGTAATCCTTGGCTGTTGTCTTAAAATTACTCCAGCCATTATTACTGGCTTTGGAAAGTATCTACCAAGATGGGATGGATCTAAGTAGTGAGGCTGGTGGGTTACTTTTGCTACTACGTTCAGAGAAGACTATCGCCATTCTCTCTCTCGTAAGTCTACTGTTGAAACCACTTGGGTCATTAAACAATGTCATCCAGGCATCTGCTACAACAGCAGTAGATCTTTGTCGAGCAACAGAAGCTACATTTGGATCAGAGAGCTATCCATTGAAAGAGCACTGGAAGAAGCAAAGACTTCAGTCCAGAAGTTGACTAATGAAAGCATTTATATTGAATCCTTAAGTGAAGAGGACAAGAAGCGTTTGTTAAGGCAACTGAAAAAGTACACAGACTTGATTCTTTTAAAAATCTACAACAGTGACTTCTAGATTCTACTCAACCACTGTGTAGCTTTTACAGATGCCTGTCCTATAAAACACTGGCAGCTGAGTGGAGTGAGACACTACCAGCAATGGGGCTGCCATGTGCTCAGGACAGAATAGAGAACTTGAACACAGAGTGGAATATCATACAACGAACTTCTTTTTTATCATCACTAGTGGCTCGACCTGATCTTTGTGCTGTGTTTCCTGGGCTGAAAGAAGTAGGAATTCATCTCTTGCTACTCCCAGTCACAACAGCTACAGTTGAGCGTTCTTTTTCATCACTGAATAGAATTGTGTGTTTTGAAAGAAGTCGCCTTCTGCCTGATCACGTGAATGAACTAATGAACATCTCAATTGAAGGAATGGAAGTTCCGGACACAGGAGAAGCCACCGAAGATGAACGCATTGCATTCAAGAAGTTCATTAACAGAGTTGTGTAAAATTATAACAAGAAACCAAGAAGGATGTAGATCAGAGGTGGGCAAACTACGGCCTGTGGGCCACATACAGCCTGCAGGACCGTCCTCCCGGCCCCTGAGCTCCCCTCCAGGGAGGCTAGCCCCCGGCCCCTCCCCCGCTCTTTCCGCTCCCCTGCGGGCACACCACCTCATGGGCAGCGCTCTGGGTGGCGGGGCTGCACGCTCCTGCAGGGCAGAGCGGCAGCGTGTCTAGCTCTGGCCGGATGGCACAGCTGCCAGACACGCTGCTCTGAGCAGCATGGTAAGGGGGCTGGGGGGTTGGATAAGGGACAGGAGGTCCCAGGGGGCAGTCAGGGGACAGGGGGTGGTTGGATGGGACGGAGGTTCGGGGGGGGGGGGCAGTTCCGATTAAGTGAGCTGTAGCTTACAAAAGCTTATGCTCAAATAAATTGGTTAGTCTCTAAGGTGCCACAAGTCCTCCTGTTCTTTTTGCGGATACAGACGAACATGGCTGCTACTCTGAAACCTGCATTGTTAGAAGTACCAGGACCAGGGCTGGCCCTACATCAAATGATGCCTCAGGTAAGGAGCATCTTTGACACCCCCCCTCCATTTGTTAAACCTTTAAATACTTTATTTTTTAATCACATTTGTAGCTCATTTCATGACTTTGATGCACGATTTCTCTCTCTCACATAAGATGATGCAAATTTGCAGACTAGGATCTGTAAATATTCTTAAAACTAAGAAGTTTCTATAAGAACAGAAATGTACTAACATCAAGAAATTGAACTGCACACCAACACTGGGTGGCCAAGTATTAAACAGCGTGACAGCAGGTTACAGACTTAGAACGTTAACAGGGCCACAATTAGGGGTATTTTATTTCAAACATTCTATTTTCCCTTTTATCGCTACCAACAAAAACAGCACCCTGAGCCTGGCACCCCCCCCCCAAGCCGGGCACCCCAGGCAGTCCCCTGTCCCTGAATCCGGCCCTGACCAGGACACAAAAGAAAAGTCATTCAAAGAGAAAAAATATTTTACATCTGCCCCCTCAATTCTGCTGCCACTGGCAGTAGCATGCTCTGCCTAGAGAGTAGGATTAGGCCTGGTAAACTAGAGAAAGTGGAGGATCTTTTAAGTGGCTGGGAACCTGATCCCAATCCTGCTGACGTCAATGGAAAGAATCCCAGTGATTTCAATGGGATTTGAATCAGCACCTCAGGGCCTTGCCAGCTTTCGGTGCTCAGGTTTGCAGTGTGGGAATCCCGTTATCACCTGAGGACTAGTTGGCAGTTCCTGCAGACTGTCATCTCCTGTTTCCTTGTCTGTGCTCTTCAAACAGGATTCTGTGACCCTAGCGCTGGGATCTGCTCTGGCTCCCAGTATATATCTGGTGCAATTCAAGGTGTTTGGTTTTTGACACAAGAAGCACTGAATGGTTTAGGACCAGGCGACCACCTCTCTCCTGATGTGATACAAGGGTGGCGGAGAGCAGCTGGGATGCTCAGTCTTACACTCTCACTGGTTTTAGTGGGAGAAGAATGGTGGTGGGAAGCTTTCAGTGAAGGATCTTCAGCGCTGCAACACCCCATTGGTCTGGCACATCTAGAGTCCATTCTCTGTCGGGAAGGGAATGGATGGAAGAGGATGTAACTGAGATAAGGTGTGTTGGGGAGTTATTAGTCCTGAAGGCTTAGGGAGGCAGGAAGGTGTTTACAAAACAAAACAAACATAACCAACCAACCAACCTGCTCCTGGTCCCTTCACCTTTGTATTTGCAACTAAAGAGAGAGAGTGATGGGCTCTTTTTATAAATATAAAACCTAATCATTTTAATGGTTTAGGTTTGTATTACCCGCAGTAAAAGAACATCCATCCAATGAGCTGGGCCCTCTTGGCAATTTTTACAAAAGACATGGATGAACAAGCAGACTGCAAATTACCCCAAGGTCAGATCAAATAGTCCAGCAACAACAGAAACACAGCTAAAGAACAACAAGTAAGGGCCCGCTCCTGCTCTGTGCTTACATTTACACACTGGGATTACTTCCATTGACTTCAATGGGACTGCTCGCAGTGCATAAAGCTCAGCCCATTTGTAAGGCACTGCAGGCCTGGGGCCTAAACAAAAACCTATAGGAAGCAGCAGAGGCCTTGAGGATTCCTACCTGGTTCCAACTTGTGAACATCAAACAGTTATAAAATAAATAATAAAACCAGGCAGAGAGGAGATGAATCCGGAGCTGTGGCAGAACGAGAGAACCTTTATCTTCATTGAAATGTCATCCAGACAACAGGAAGAATAAAAAGAACACAACAACAGTATAACTTAATGAGTAGGCTGCAGTGATTAGGACAAGCTGGATATTAGAGTTTGAGGAACAGAAAATTGCAAAGGACACATTTAATAAAAATAGGGATAAATGCATTGTTATGTGAACTCGTTTGCATATTATGCAGTGACAGCAGTCGTCCCATAGTCTGCACAAAAAAGAGCAGATCAGTGTAAAATGATATTAATGTCCCATGACCCAGGGAAAAAAAGAGAGAGAGAGAGAGAGAAGGAACTCCCCTGAATATGAATTAAGAGAATTAAGGGCAGGATTTTGAAAATCATTGAGTACTGGCCTAATTCTGCCCCACTGAAGTTAATGGGAAAACTTGAAATGACTAACAGGGGCAGCAAGGTTAGACCAATACTGAGAGGTTTAAATAATCTGACCCTAAAATAGTAGGTGTCAGCATATTTCCTTCTTGTGATTAGAATGACAGCTTTAGAATTTTTTCTTCACAACAATCCCATAACGCCCCCCCCCCCCCCCCCAGACACAGATTTTTCTGTTCCCATCATGGGAAACAATTAGCGAATGTAATAGGTAAAGTTGAATACACTGAACATAAAAAACATAGCAGGTGGGAAATATATAGGAACAGAACACGTTATGATAGTTTGTTTTTATTGCCAAAGCATGTAGGCACCAGTCACTGATCAGGACCCCTTTGAGCGAGGCACTGTACAAAACATGTAACAAAATCCAGATCTCTGCTCATGGAGGAGATCCCCTCGCTCATGGATCTCTACTGTTCCACACACACAAAAAAATACATGTGGGTTTTTTTTAAAGTTGCCTTTTGGTATCTGAGATTTTAGGTCACACTCAGGTCATATTCTCTAGCTTTTTTCTGCAATCACAAGGGCTAGAAACTTTCTTTAAACATTAAAACTGAAATTCTCTCATAATCACAGGACAAGAACAGCTGGGGTTTTAAGGAAAATATCAAATATTTCAAGACTCAAGACAAAATTATGAGAGAATTGACACCACTTGAATATATTTCAATATATTTCATTAAACAATAAATGAAAAAATGGCGTTCAGAACAATGCAGAAATAACCACAAAAGCTTTCTTGTGATTGATTTAAAAAAAAAAATTCAAAATGAATGTTATTTCGAGTAGATTTCAAACAAGTTCAGACTAAAAGGAATGAAAAGATTTTTTATTACTGTTATGTTTCTCATGCATCATTTCTTTTAAAAAATGAGAGTGAGGGCGAGAAAATGGGAAAGTCCCGAAACCCACTCCCCCAAAATCAAAGTGTTTGTGTCCATTCATTTTTTTTCCAAATTATTTCAAGCTGTTTTTTTTCAATGGAAAGTTCCATAAACATTTCAAATCAATCAAACAAAAATCATGCAATTTTTAGGGTGAAAAATAATTCCCCTTTTTTTAATCGGGCACAGAGATACCCTCATGAATTCTCCCCGCTGACGGCTTTTCGCACAGGGAATAACCTGTCTCACAGTAACATGGGCCTTTCTTGCCATCAAATCTTCCCTAAACCCAGGACCATAAAAATCACCCCTGCTAACCACCCTTTTACAGCTCTGTGGCCACAAAGACAGGAGGCAACATTAAGTTATCACAGGACAACAATGCAATGTGTACAAACTGACCACTCTGGTTGTTGTGGATCCCTTGACACGCATACAGAAGACCAGTACCAAGCTACAAGTGGTGACATCCCCTCATTGTCTAATTGCATTAAAGATTCTGGCCCAGATTCAGTCATTAAGTCCGTTCCTATTCAGCACATTTCAAAGGGTGCTTCACTTTCGGCACATGCTTAATTCCCACTGATCTCAAAATGAATAAAGTAATTTCTTTCCATTGATTCTGGACAAAACTGGACGTTTTTTCCCTTAAAACATCAGAAGCAAAAGGACTCAGCCCCACAGACAGCTCGAAAACTACGGACAACAAGCAGGCCAGGAAACTTTACTGATTGCTGCTGAGTTTGCAGCGCCACGTTTCTTCCTCTATTCTAAATACAGGAAGTTCCTTTGTTACAAATCTCCCCTTAACGACCCTAAAAACGGGATTGGGCCCAGGATCCTTGGTGAAACACAGGAACAGAGGAAAGGAATTACCTAGTGACTGTACTGTACAAACCCGGCAGGGCTAGGAAACCGACCTGAAATGGATTGGAGGGCATCTCATTCTCAACGTACACATGCGGAACCGTTCCCATAAAGAGCAAAACAAATTCTCAGGGGATTCTCAAGTCTTTGTGTTATTACCAATCTGTCCAAGACAGAGCCCTGACTGTTACCGAGTCAGGCAGCCACAGTTCACCTACCGGATTGATCCTCCGGAGACGGTTCGTGGCGCGTAGGGGGCGGTCTGTCCTTCTGAAAGCCTCAGGCTTTGTCGGGATAGTCCTCAAACTATAAGTTATTTCATTTCATCAAGATGCCCAGCTACTTCCGGGTATCAAATAGCTGC
This sequence comes from Caretta caretta, assembly GCF_965140235.1. NCBI lineage: Eukaryota > Metazoa > Chordata > Testudines > Cheloniidae > Caretta > Caretta caretta. The sequence goes on from NC_134219.1 coordinate 42,291,047, forward strand.
CGTCTGATCACAGCCTTTTCTAGCAGGGTTGGGTTTTGATTTTATTGTGTTTAAAGAATCCTGTTCTTGTTCCACAGGGATAAACGTACTGTCCGCCGGCAGCATCTACTGAGTGTGAAAGCGAAAGTAACAGAGGGACTCGGAAATGGCAGCAACCCCGGGTGGGATCTGAGAATCTCCTCTTAAAGAAACAGCCACGTGGCTGCTGAGACAGAACTGGCCGGCCCGGAAGAGTCAAAGTTTCCGGGGCTCCAAATGACCTGAATACAGGAGTGATTGTGAAGAGACTGGCTCTTGCTTTTGGGTGAACTGTAGTAAATGTCACAAATAATCGTCACCTTCTACATTATGTCACCAGAATAAACATTCCCCTGTGGACAGTTAGGAATAATATGAACAATACCTTTGCAGTGCGAAACTGGGGTAGAGGGTGAACCTCATTCTTCATGACTGTAACATCAGAAGATTGAAGCCCTGACTCTCCGTGTGGACAAGACTCAGTCTGAGGCCGAAAAGAGAAGTCAGAGAATAGAATAGCATTAAGGAATCCTGAGTTCTGACCGGACACCAAACAACGTTCTGTCCCGGAATAAGTGATCGGTTGGAAATACTAAACAGTGACACTGCACCCCGCATTCTTCATAGAAATGTTATTATTATATGATTATGGTGTAACTAAAATATGTTTTATGCAACATGGGTCATGTAAGATGTCCTTGGAAAGGTACTGAATACATCCAGTGCTGTGAGCTGTAGCTCACAAAAGCTTATGCTCAAATAAATTGGTTAGTCTCTAAGGTGCCACAAGTCCTCCTGGTCTTTTTGGGAATACAGACGAACACGGCTGCTACTCTGAAAACTATGGTTACTGAATATGATTATCCTGTTTGTATGCATGTATCAATTCTGTATCTAAAGTTAGAGATATTGACTCTGTAGCAATTACAACTGTGTTTTCACCTGGGGAACGCCCACTAGACAGTGAGCACTCAAGCTGGATGGGCCATTAGGAAGGAAAGTAGAACTGTGAAGATACTAATCTCCCTCCTTCCTGAGAAGTCTCCTAGGAGGCTCCTTAGACACTGCAAGGTCAGGTGATCCTGTTACCTGGCACTGGCCACCATCTTAACCTGGTACTTTCCCACTGGGATGGGTGTGGGTCAGACTAGGAGACAAAGGATTCCTGCCATATACTAAAGCTATATAGGGGAAGGAGTGACACCATCAATGATTCTTCTCGGTTTCTGTGCCCAAAGAAACACTTAGAAACACCTGAGAAACAAGGACTGAACTGGGGAGAAGGGCTGAATGCAGGTTAGAAGGATTTCTAGCCTGTGAATGAAACACCTGGGAAACCCAAGCTGTGAAGCTAATGCAGCTTGTGCCTTGTGAATCTGCCAACCTGTTTGCACCATCACTTAAGATGAGGATCTGCTCTTTTTCACCAACCTCTTTAGTATATTAAGCTTAGATTGTGGGAGTTGTTTGTTTGTTTGCTAAGTAATCAGCTTTGATCTAAACAACGAGGAGTCCTGTGGCATCTTAAAGACTAACACATGTATTTGGGCATAAGCTTTGGTGGACTGGAACCCACTTTATCAGATGCATGAAGTGGAAACTTTAGTTTGGCAATGTAATGATGCTAGTTCTGGCAGAACCCATCTGAGAGTGCCAATTCAGGACAAATTGCTTAAAGCAGGTCAGTTACAGCCCAAGGCTGGGGTTTCTGTGCACACCAAGACAAATCAAACCAGCCAAACAGAGAAGACTTTGGTTTTACCCCACTGGCTAACCACAAGTCACACAAGCAATTCCCTTAGACACTCCAGGTTCTCACTATCACCACCAGTGCCACTCCTTATGAGGACAAATGGTTATGAAAACCAATACCCCAGTAAAAGAAAAAAGCTTCTCTCGATCCCAAAGGACCAGACCCCAGTCAATATACAAATCAGTTCTTCCCCACAAATCACACTGTTGCCAATCCTTTCGAATCTAAAATCTAAAGGTTTATTCATAAAAGGAAAACAATATAGATGAGAGCTAGAATTGGTTAAATGGAGTCAATTACATACAGTAATGGCAAAGTTCTTGGTTCAGGCTTGCAGCAGTGATAGAATAAACTGCAGGTTCAAACCAAGTCTCTGGAGAACATCCACAGCTGGGATGGGTCTTTCAGTCCTTGGTTCAAAGCTTCAGTGTAGCAAAGTCCCTCCAGAGCTCAGAAGCAGGATTGAAGACAAGATGGAGGAGCTGCAGCAGCTTTTTATAGTCTCTTGCCATATGGTCTTTTTTTCTTTGTCCCAAAGACAAGCTGTCCATCACCTGGCCTGGAAAAACCTCAGAGTTCTGTCCATAGGCAGGTCCCTGCATACCTTGCTGAGTCACAAGGTGTGTCTGCCTTCTCTCAGTGGGTCAGTTGTATAGCTCATGGTCCTTAATGGGCCATCAAGCAGGCTAGGCAGAGCTGACACCAACTTGTCTGGGGTAGCACCCAAAAGCACAGCATAAGTTTGAAATACAGACAGTACAGAGCCAATACTTATATCTTTAAATACAAAAATGATACATGCAAACAGATAGCATAATCCTAACCAGTAAACCATAACCTCGTCTTAGACACCTTATATGACCCCCTTTATACAAGATTTGGTGCCACTACAGGACCTTGGTTGCAACAATGTTCTATATGGTCCCAGTTCAAGTCAATAACGTCACAGGCAGGTATATATACACATGCAAAGATGGGTGTGTTACATTACTATGCGGAGGACCAGTGTTAACAAGGTCAATTCAATCAGAGTGAATGTGGCCTACTCCTAATAGTTGATGAGAAGGTGTGAATATCAAAAGGGAAAATTACTTCTTGTAGTGAGCTAGCCACTCCCAGTCTCTATTCATACCCAGTCTGATAGTGTTACATTTGCATACGAATTCATAAGGGGGGGGAAAGGAGCTGTGCATCTCTCCCCACACATTAAGGGAGGGAGCAAATTTCATGAGCTTACGCTGTGTAGCTCCCTATACAGCGCAAGACAATATAACTTTGGGTTCATGCTCCAGAAGGGTTTTGTGCACTTGAGTGCTGGGCAATTCCCTGAGCAGAGGCTCCCCCCACAGCGCTGATGGCAGTCTCTGTGTGATTCTACAGCTGGGTGTGGCCCTGCCTGTGTGTGTGCTGGGGAAGGCTGGCGGGCCTGGCGCAGTACCTGAGGTGGCAGCCCAGAAGTGGGGTTCAACCCGTCACACTAATATTTACTAAACCACATCACAGACATAATACCTCTAAATAAAGAGTATTGACAGTTACACACAGGTAGGGTTGCCAACTCTCTCAGACTAGACTGACTGGATGCCGTTGATGCAAAATGGTGTCCGGTCCGGGAAAGTTGGCAACCCTACACATAGGGGGTGGCACATTAGTCACTGGACCAATGGGTCCTATGCCAGGGGCCACAGCCAATTAGGGGACCACTGGAAGCGCTCCCATGCCCTGACCAGCACATCTGCCCGGTGCTCCTGTGGGGGAGCATGGGGGAGAGGGGAGGGAGACTGCAGGAAAAAGGGGTGGGGAGAGGCCCCCACTTGCTCTGGCCCAGGATCCCACAAATGCCGAATGTGCCACTGCACACAGGGCTGTCTCTGACTCTGGACAAGTAAATATGATTATATTTTAGCTACACTGTCATAAATATAAAGGGAAGGGTCACCACCTTTCTGTGCACAGTGCTATAAAATCCCTCCTGGCCAGAGGCAACACCCTGTCACCTGTAAAGGGTTGAGAAGCTAAGATAACCTCGCTGGCACCTGACCAAAATGACCGATGAGGAGACAAGATACTTTCAAATATGGAGGGGAGGGGGGGAAACAAAGGGTTTGTCTGTCTGTGTGATGCTTTTGCTGGGAACAGTCAGGAATGCAGCCTTACAACTGTTAGTTAGTAAGTAATCTAGCTAGAAATGCGTTAGATTTCCTTTTGTTTAATGGCTGGTAAAATAAGCTGTGCTGGATAGAATGCATATTCCTGCTTTTTGTGTCTTTTTGTAACTTAAGGTTTTGCCTAGAGGGATTCTCTATGTTTTGAATCTGATTACCCTGTAAGGTATTTACCATCCTGATTTTACAGAGGTGATTCTTTTACCTTTTCTTTAATTAAAATTCTTCTTTTAAGAACCTGATTGCTTTTTCATTGTTCTTAAGATCCAAGGGTTTGGGTGTGTGTTCACCTGTACAAATTGGTGAGGATTCTTATCAAGCCTTCCCCAGGAAAGGCAGTGTAGGGCTTGTGGGGATATTTTGGGGGAAGACATCTCCAAGTGGACTCTTTCCCTGTTCTTTGATTAACATGCTTGGTGGTGGCAGCATAAGGTTCAAGGACAAGGCAAAGTTTGTACCTTGAGGAAGTTTTTAACCTAAGCTGGTAAGAATAAGCTTCGGGGGTCTTTCATGCAGGTCCCCACATCTGTACCCTAGAGTTCAGAGTGAGGAAGGAACCTTGACAAAAAAGAAAAAGAAATGGAGGCAAAGGGAAAAGAGAGGAAGCATGCACTGGAGATAGAGAAGGCAAAGGCTCAGCAGAATATACCGGATAACCCTAACAATCCTTCCCCAACAATCCACAAATGGGAACAACTATGTCCACAGTATGATGAATCCAGTGATATTGCTGAATATTTTCTCACCTTTCAGAGACTGTGCACACTCCATCAAATTCCTGAAGCTCACAAGATGACCACATTGGTCGCAAAATTGACTGGAAGAGCTCTGGACATAGTCAATAAGATGCCTATTGGTGAGGCTTCTGACTATAATAAATTCAAGGATTTGGTTTTAAAGCAATTTCAAGTTACACCTGAAACTTACAGAGTAAAATTTAGAGTCCTTAAGAGAGGACCTGGACTAAGTAATGTGGCTTATATAAACCAGATGAAGGATCTGTTAGATAAATGGGTCAAAGGAAGGGGTGTAATTAACTTTGAAGGAATGTGTGATTTGATGACTCAGGAGCAATTCCTGAATATATCCAAGGAGGATATAAAACAGTGTTTATGGGATAAGAAAATGGACTCAGCAGAAAGTCTTGCTTCTTATGCTGATCAATCCGAGCAGTCCCAGACTGCCAGAGAGGCGGGACAAACTGGAACAAAATGGGTGGAGGGAGGAGAGAGAAACGACCCTGGTCACAGTTGGAGCGGATACCAGAAGGGAACCCTCAGACCACACCCTACTACCGGGGGCAGCCCAAGACCCCAGCTACACACCAAGGAACACTCCAGACACCTTATCGTCCCACCACACCATTCTCCAGCAACGCAACCCACCTCGCCCCAGTGACTCATCAGCTGGACGATGTTTAAAATGTAATGAGCCTGGGCATGTAAAGGCCAACTGCCCCAAGATCCCCAACAGATTACAGTTCATTGCACTGGAATCACACCAGAGAGCTATGGAGGGAGCGGAGCGAAAGAGGCAGAAAAAATAAACAAATATAGAGAATCCCTCTAGGCAAAACCTTAAGTTTCAAAAAGACACAAAAAAACAGGAATATACATTCCATCCAGCACAGCTTATTTTACCAGCCATTAAACAAAAGGAAATCTAACACATTTCTAGCTAGATTACGTACTAACTAACAGTTGTAAGGCTGCATTCCTGATCCGTTCCCAGCAAAAGCATCACACAGACAGACAAACCCTTTGTTTCCCCGCCCCCCACCCCGTCCAGATTTGAAAGTATCTTGTCTCCTCACTGGTCATTTAGGTCAGATGCCAGCGAGGTTATCTTAGCTTCTTAACCTTTTACAGGTGAAAGGGTTTTGCCTCTGGCCAGGAGGGATTTTATAGCACAGTATACAGAAAGGTGATTACCCTTCCCTTTATATTTATGACATACGCTTTTATCATTAACATCTGAACCCATCATTAAAATATTATATCTCTCCAGCTAGTTTCTTCTAGCTCCTCCTTCATCCTTTCTCTTTTCAGTTTCTCTTGCCCAGCAGTGGCAGGAGGTGCTGAGGAGAGCTAGAAAACCCTGCCTGGAAGAGAAAAGCAAACAATGTCTGGTGAAGTTGCTGAGCTGGAAACTCCATCCGAGAAAAATAAGAAAGGTCAAAGCTTGAGGAGCCTGAGGAATTCAAGCTGCTGCCTCCTCCTCCTTCCCCATTTGGCACCAGCCTCCTGAAGACATTGGCTCTCCCTGGGGCTGCTCTGGGTTTAGTGACTAGCTCTGCTCTGACACAGTTCTCCAGCTCTGGCAGACGTCTGGCTCCTTGCAGACATTCTGGGCCAATGTTACTATTATTGAATCACGCTGTGATTGGACACATTGGTGCAGCTGGGAAGTGAGAACTGGCTCCATTGCTGCAAATATGTTTCTCTGAGCCCTGCTGCTCCTTGGCAGCCAGATGCCAGGCCCTAGTGATTTAAACCAGGAGCAGACAGATACAAATCACACCCCTTATACCACTGGGAGTGAAAGAGCTTCAACTTTGTCCCAGTTTGTCCCTTATCTGAGAGAGATGGTCTCCTGCAGCAGTTCCCCTGCCATTAACATGCCTGAGGCCACTGCTGGAATTGCTGCTGTGGGGAAGAAATCTATAGTTCATTCCATTCTAGCTGCCTTTGAACGTGATGTATCAGCCCGAAAAAAGATGGAAGCTAAGCGCCATGTGCCCTGCAGAGCTTCCAAATTCTTGGGGTTTGTGGAATGTTCCTCATTCAGGCGCCTTCTGTTGCATGTCAAAGGCAGATGCCATGACACAGACACCTGTGAAAGGAGACACCCCTATCAAGTGCCCTGCAGTCCACTGCACTAGAAGCCATGAGTGTGAGGGTTTGAATCTCATTTCTACAGGTTTGTGCTTGTATTGTCCTGAACATCCTAATCTTTGTTAGTGATAAAACCTCATATCCCCTCAAAAGCAGTTAAGCATTAGACATGTTCTCTCCGTGCTTCACCATTAAGGTAGCGGGGAAGTGTGATATTTTGGGAAATCTGCCTTTACACCTTATGAATGCTGGTTGCTGTTGTGAGTGGTTGTTAATGTATTTTTGAACGTGTCTGTGAATTCCACTGTTTCTGGCAGCACCTTCCTCTGATACACACCAGACAGAGGACAATAGGAAGCGCTTAACCTAAATGTCCGTGCTTTGACCACACAACTGTTATGCTACCTAGCAATTGTACCCTAAGGGAAACCTGTTTTCCACCTGTCCTCTACAGGCGGCTGGTGTCGGAGGAATGGAATGTTACGGAGCAGAAATCCAAGGTGTGATGCTAGCTTTTAAAAACCACAGAAGCAGGGTAGGTCAGGAGAATACTCCCAGAGAGCCACACAGAACAGGAAGCGTTGGGCAGGAGAGAAGAAGGGGTAAGGACTGGCCAAGGTCAGAGTAGAAGAGCTGGGGGAGAAGCCTCCAGGTTTCAGCACACAAGGGATGCATGGCAACAGAAGGATGCTGGGTGAACTCTGACCCCAGCCCAAAGAGTGCTCTGGAGTAGGGAGGAAACATGTGGGTAGGGTTTGGTTTTGTGTAGGTCTGTGTGATGCTTCTGCTGTGAAAAGGCAATGCTGTGTTTGAGTCCTGTGCAAAGTTAGTCTGTTATGTGCTACACTTATCACATGCCCCTAAAAGAGTTAGCCTGTAACCCAGCAGGCTCACCCCTCAGATGGGATGCTGGGAGAAGGTGTGTTTCAGCTACTGGGGTAGCCTGGGGGTCAGTGGTGGACGGTAGCCTAAGGCAGGTGGGCTGAGGAGCTTCATTTCCATGGGTAAGAGAGTGAGACATACTGCCCAGGAAACATACCAAGGAGGCCAAAATACTGCGTCCTGCTGAAACCCAGGGAAGCTTTAAAACACCCCATGATCCAGGGGCTGGATTCCCCTCCTAGCACTCTGGTCGGTGGGGACACTCAACCAGACCTGTGACAAGTGGCTGCACAAGGTCACTGCAGGAGGAAGAGAATACTGTTTTGAACACTGTTTGCCAGAAGCTGGGAATGGGCGACAGGGGATGGATCGCTTGATGATTGCCTGCTCTGTTCGTTCCCTCTGGGGCACCTGGCATTGGCCACTGTTGGAAGACAGGACACTGGGCTAGATGGACCTTTGGTCTGACCCAGTACGTCTGTTCTTATGTTCTAACCCATAGCAGCATAGCCACCCAACAGACCTGCCTATCAGGATTTCTGAATGGTCTATATGGTATTTGGTTACCTATCACTAACCACAGCACCACAACAGAGCCCAGGAGAGAACCCAGGAATCCTGATCTCCAGTCTGCTGTCTAGTAAACAGCTGTATATGCTGCAGAATGTGTGTCAAGCACCCCTCCCTCCCCGGGGTTGAGCCACAGAAACAATAGCAATTACTCCTGAAACTCAAGTAATAGATAGGGTGATTTTGTGGTTGCAAGTCATAATTTTCCCCCGAGATTTTTCAATGCTTTATTTCATTTAGACCATAGTTAAACTGTTATAATCTGTAGCCTCTCCGCCCCCCCCCCCCCCCGCCCGTCACTGGCAAGCAGCCTGTGGGGGCCCGGAGAGGAGCGCTAGGACCAGGGAGAAAGTGGGCAGGGGGAGGGATCCTGTTTACCCCTCCCCAGCCCTGCTGCGCCTGCAGTTTACTCCTGGCACCTCCCTCGCTCCAGGGACCAACCCTAGCTCCCGCCCCGCTGTGCTTTTGCCCCCAGCCCCTGCCTTGCTCCAGTCAGCAGGGACTAATCCTCCCGCCGTGCCCCATTGTGCTCGTCTTGCCCCTGGCCCCTGCCTCGCTCCAGCTGGGGACCAATCCTCCCCCCCCCCCACCCGTCTCGCTGTCAGGGTGGATAACAATCAATGATTTAAAAAAAAATTAAAAAATTGGATTTTTTGGATAAAATGCTTTTTGAGAAAAAAACCTATCTAAAGATAGTTTTAATTAAGATAGGTTATAGCTCAAAGATCGCTCATCATGGAATAGGGATGATAAATTATATTTCTATCGTATGAGACAATATATTCATGTAATGTTTGAGAAAAGTTTTGTAAATGAGTTCTAATAGTTGATGGATTAGGGACCCAATCTTATGGGGTTCAACAGGCTTCTGTATAGATTATTTAGGTTAATCTTTCCATCTACCCAATGGGACTCAGTGCTCAGTCTAGAAGACACCATCAGAGATGCTTAATTTTTCAGTTCTCAAACTGTGGATTTGTGTCTCCAGAGGTAACATGCTTGTTAACAGCAAAAATGTTTTAAAATAAATAAATAATATGTAAAGGTGAGAAATAACTGACCTCACCTCTATTGTCCCTCTGCAAATTTGTGTACATGGAGTCAATCCCTTTGTACCTCTCTCTAAAAGTGCAAAGTTTCAAAAAGTTCAATGACTAGAAGACTGTTGGGGGCAGAATAGATCTGGACAAGGAGAAGAAGTCTGGAGATAAATGTGAGAAGTGAGGGACATATGCTTTTTTGTTAAAATATTATATGTTTGCTGTTGAAGAAAAAATCCAGAATACTTAACGTTGTTTTCGTTAAATAAAACAATTGAAATGTCTGTCTGGTGATGTTCTCCTCCTAATACAGCCTGGCAAGAAAATCCTCCAATTATTAATGATTAACCTGTTGAATTGGAGATCATTCACCTCCCAATGACAATAAATATCTGCTTCAATTACCTTTGGTAAATGAAATAACCAATCATTCATTTTCTGCTATAGCTGTAAAACTAATCCGAAAAGTTTTCAAAATAAATCACTGTTTAAAAATGTATAGTGTGTACCTTCTAAAAATGAAACCTACATCGATCTCTGAGTTGTGAAGAATATGTATTAAGGTTGTAACAACAAACAAGAATGCACATTTATATAGAAAACCCTGATTAAATCGAGACTTCCTGACTAGTGATTTAAATCATGATTTAAATCAAATGCGCCCTGCCCGCTGTGCTCTTGCCCCTGGCCCCTTCATTCCCCAGGGGGCCCCACAAATATGTTTGGCGCCGGGCCCACAAAAAGCTAATCCGGCCCTGTTTAATACAATCATAATAACCATTATATTTTTCATCTGCTGCGCCAAATGAAAACTCCCCTTTTAATTACTTCAGTAATAAACAGCCCTTGTACGCTACACTGGAGTTTATGGTGAAGGGAGTGTCTTTATTGCTGTAAGGTCGAAGGTTAAAGCCCAACCTCTCTCTGTTCTCAGGTACAAATCAAACAGGGACCAAACTGCGTAAGTTGTTAGTTCTAAGTCCTGACTGGTCAGCTGACATAGTGCTCCCCTTGTGACAGGATCCCCCGCGTGCAAACTGGATCCGGGGTACCACTGTGGCCCCTTACATCTCCAGCCTGGGCTGTCTCTCACAATGCTTTGAAGCAGTAAACCCCATTGGGAGCTGTCATCACTCAGCACAAAAATAGGTGGAACCCCACACCCAGCTGGATTGCCTGAATGCTCCCAGAGCCACTCACACATCACACAGAGAAAGACACCAGCCAATATCCCCCAGCTCCCCAGCCTTGCACCCCAGTGTAAGTTTATTGCCCAGTGTGGAGAGGACATGCACCAGCCAGAAATGGAAATCCAGCTGAGGTGAGAAAGGAGAGCTTGCCAGAGATGTGGCTTGTTACAGGGGCTGCTGTAAAGTTGGATACAGTGTTGCACTATTTAATGCACTACACTGTGGAATTTGTATGTTCTTGCAGCTGGATGGTGTGAGCTGAAATTATTTTCCTTAAGGGGAAGGCTGTCATTGCTCCTTGTTTTGCTGGGGAATGCATGGCTGGAGATCTGTAGCCATCAGTCACTCGCCTTCATACTGCTGCTGTTTCATGTGGCTGGGCCCTGCAGCCAGAACTCTTCTGTGGCAGAGTGGATCTGAGATCAGGATCAAGAGGGAATCTGGGGAGTGGCCTTCTGGAGCCAGAACAGGAGCTGCAGCTGCGATGGGAAAGGTGTGCTGGGCAGAGGCATCCTGGGGAAGCAGCTGGTTACTTCCTGAGCAACCAGATACAATATTATTACAGATCCTGACTCACATTGTGATGAGATACATTGCTACCCTTGTGTAAGGCAAACTGGTTACATGGTTGTAAACTTGCTTCTAACCAGCCTTGCTGCTTCATGGCATCCAGATGCTGTCAGCTCTGGTGCATGGGCTCAGGGTGAGAATCCCACTGCTGCTGGGTTTTTGTTGCTGGTGAACGTATTGCCTGAGAATTGCAGTCATCAGTCAGATACATGTGACATGCAGTTATTTTTGGCCTCCAGGGGCTGAGGTGGAGGCTGGAAAGATGAATCCCTCCTCCCATGTCACTTGCAGCTGACTGTGCCAATGGGACAGTTCCCAGACTGTTTAGTGGAACAGCGGGCTGGGAGAGCGGGGATGCTCTCCAACAACAAGGACACACACACACAAAACAAGGGCTGGGGAAAGTGAAACAAGCTAGAGGCCATGAGTTCATTTTGCTAATAAGTGAACAGAAGTCGCACAAGGTCACTGAAGTCAAAGCGGGGAACAGAATCAGGGTCTCCACATGGAATCCCAGGTCTTAGCTCCTCAGCCCCACGGCCTTGGCTGAAAGTGTCAAGTATCTGTTCATTGGTTCACCTGTTGCTAACGGTTACACCACACCAGAGCCAGCAACAGGAGACCAGAGTCCTGATCGCAAATGTTCTGCTGATGACTGGCAAACACTGGTGTAAGCCATTAGCACAGCCTGTGTCATGTTCCCTCCAGCAGCTGGCCCACACACAGCCCAACAATTATTCCCAGAGCTGAAGTGGTGTGGTGGGGATCTGAAGAGACATGATTTAAATCAGCGGTTTTCAGGGGTTGCGGCTCCGCAGGGTTCACCCCTGGCAGGGAAGGTGGCCGCTTCTTTATCTGCATCCCCCAAGGTTTCATCTACATTTAATGGGTTATTTAGTTGCAAAGAAATATACAATGGAAATGTAATTACAGGGGTATATGCAATCTACATGTAAGATAACAAGAAACAGCCTTTATTAGTTTTCATGAAGTTTCCACATCAGACATCTTCTCATCTTAACACAACCCTAAATTGAAGTGTGTGTTAATCTAATTACCAAGGCCTACAGAATGGAAAGGTAATGTAATAATAAACAACAAGATTTAGACAAGTAAAAACAATACACTTAACATCTCTGGTTTGATCTCTGTCTGCACCAGTGAATTGGCCTGAATACACATTGATACACTTAACCCTTCTTTGATATTCGGACACAAGTGAACTATTGCTCTGCTCTGAGCTGGTCTGTCAGAGTCACATAGGCAATGTATTTTGCACATTGTAATTGCCTTTGAATTACAAGTTCCCAACTGGCAAGAAGGAAGATCAGCATCATGTGGCCAGCAGAGCTCCCAAATTACTGGATTAGTGGAAAATTCACTATTTTCCCTGATTTCCATTGCTTTTGCTGTCGTGCTTCAAAAGGAGACAGGTATTCACAGACACACGTGTGACTCTTCTGCCAGCAAACATGCAGCAAAATCAGCATTAGAAGCCTTGACTTCAAATGTCACCTCTCTTTTTTGTTCTTTATATTTCCATGCACATCACAACTCGTGTCACAAATACAACACGAGATCCCCTGCCCGAGATAGCAGAGAAGTATCAGACACTTTCTCCCCCTGATTACAAAGTATTTGAGAGGCTGCACAAGGTCACTTCAGGTGGAACTGGGAAAAGAACCCAGCTCTCCAATATGGAAAACCCAGGTGCTAGCCACTCATTCCTACTGCCTTTGGGTTGAATGCATAAAATAGATATGATCTGGTTAGCACCACTGCACAACAGAGCCAGGCACAGAACCTTGGAGCTCTGACCTCTAATCTGGCTCGTAAGCATTTGTGTACCTGATGGAACAGTGTGTCAAGTCCCCCAACAGGGATTGGCCTCAGAAATAATGGTGGGGGACCGGGGAGGTCATGTTACAAATCCTGCTGCTGTGGGAGTGGGGACTGAGGGGTTCCATGGGGTATTAAAAAAAGAAAACTAAAATATATAATTTAATTCACCCGCTCGTTGAAAATGTTATAAGCAATTGATTGAGGGGCAATGTGCCCTGAAATCCTGGTATTCCAGATTGAAAACATCAGTCTCAAAATATGGGCTGGGTTTTTCTCAGGAGCCAAGTCCCCATTGAATTCCTGCCCTGAAGCCCTGGGGATTGCACTGGTTGGACAGACGTGGTCTAAGAAGCATTAGGGCCAAGCCCCATTAGACAGGCTGATTTGTTGTTAGAATGGTTGGGCTTTGCCCTAGTGCTGTCCTGAACACTCTCAGCAGCAATGCCTTCCGGGTAGGTATCTACAGTCCCAGTCCCTAGAAAGATCACCGAAGCAGTGGATCCTGAGAGATTTGAAGATGCTGCACTGTGGGACTCATGAAACCGCTGTGGTTGGTCCTTGCCCATGTACACCGCAGAACAGGTCAGACTGACCCAGGTCAGCACAGCCCAGGAGTTAGTTTTGCTGCAATCCAGTGTAATCCCAGTGGTAAATGACATGGACCCCTGAGCTGTCTGGAGCCCTTTTGTGTGTGGATTCAAGGTGCTGGGGGAGGGGGGGCAGAGGAGGTTTGTGCATTATTTAGCACACTCACCTCCTGTGCCGGCATCTGAGTTTAACCCCTTCATCCCAATGAGAAACCTCATCTCCCTGCTGGGCCTGGGATGTTTGTCAAAGAGTCTTTCCTTCCTAATGGCCGCACTTCATCACTGCTCAGTGCTGTTGTGGGGTGGCAGGCTGGTCTAGCAGTTTGGGCACTGGACTGGACCTTTGGATATCTTGGTTGTATTCCCAATTCTGCCACTGACCTACTGCATGACCTTGGACAAGTCACTGCCCTCTCTGTGCCTCAGTTTCCCTTCCCCACCTCTTGTCTACTTCGTCTGCAAACTGTTCAAGGTGGGCATTGTCCCTCATTGTGTTTTATGCAGGGCCCAGATCTCATTTGGGGGCTGTGGGGACTGCTGTGATCCAAATAAAACTAATAATAAGTTCTATGATACAAATCAGTAACAAGATCAACAGCTTGTAACTTCCCCATCTCCAGCCTGAAGGCAGCATTCTCACATAGACCGGCCTGCAGCTCTTGTGATTCAAGCCTCACTGATCATTTAACCGCTTCTGTTCTGTAAAAAGCAATTTTCCAATGTGCTGGGGGGAGGGGACTTGACACCTGGCTCTGCCCAGGCCCCACCCCGACTCCACCCCTTTTCCCAAGGCCCCACCCCAATTCTACTCACCCCATTCTGCCCCATCCCCGGAGGGTGCCAATGCGTACTCCTCCTCCTCTCCCCTCAATAGCCCCCACAGCTGAGCTTGACAGGCGGGAGGCACGGAGAGGCACTGATCAGCAGGGCCTGACAGCAGGACCCACGCGGTCGGCACCTATGATAAAAAAGTTCCCTTATTTCACCAGGGGAAGCTGGTTTTAATAAGTATTCCACTTCTTAGATAAAAGTCTCCCATGTCAGGTATCTTGAAAGACTATTTTTTGCCCTTCTTGCCACTCTCCCAGATCATCTATTTTTCAGTAGTATCTCCCATTCAGTGAAGGCTTTGGAGAGCTGAATGATGCAGATACACTTGCAACAGGCAACTTCCGGTGAAATGAACCTTGTAACCAAAGTTATTACCATTAAATTTGACAGCAACTCCCTACCTTGTACTCCTGGGCAGCTTCCTCTATAGGAACCACCATGTGAGCTCTGTGCACTTGGGATCTGTCGCACACCACACAGATGGGGGTTTGATCCTCTTCACAGAACAGTTTCAGAGCCTCCTGGTGTTCCCCACACACCCTGCCCCCTCCTGCTCCTTTCGCTGCCTGAAAAGTCAGCCCCTTTGGCTATTTCTACATTTGCCAGCTGCCTGTTGGGCCTGAGGTTTCTCTGTTGCACAGTTTCTCTGCACTGAGAGCAGGAGGTGGCTGTGTCAGGTCCCGCCCAGCACTGGGCGATGCAGGCTCGGCAGAGATTGTGCCCACACTCCAGAGTGACAGGGTCTGTGAAATACTCCAGACAGACGGGACATGTCGCTTCCTCCTGGAGACTTTCCACGGGGCTCTCTGCAGCCATGGCTCCCTCCGGGCAGTGGGACAAGGTTACTTTCACTTTCGTGAGGTCAGGAAGGTAGGGGCAGGCTGGTGGTGGGGGTGCTGTACCAGCACTGATGGTGAAAAAAATCCAAATAAAAACAAAAAACAAAAGCCTGGCCCCCCAACTGCCCCAGCCAGGGCCCCCACAATGCCAGAGCCAGACCCCCACGCCTCCACCCCACTCTGGGCCCCATGCGACACCCCCGCCCCCACACACACACTGTCCATGCTAAGGCCTCCACCATACACCCCCACACACTGTATATACCAGCACCCCCTACTCATTCTGCATTCAAATCCCTCCCCCCATACACTCTGGGGACCCCCTGAAGCAACACCTCTCTGTGCCCCGCCAGAAACCCACACAGCCAGTGTCCCCTTTGCCCCTCTTACCCCCTCCCCCCCCACACGATACCACCAGTCCAGTGTGCCCACCAGGACCCACCAACCAACACTAAGAGAAAGACAGGCCAACACACCGAGCAGAACTTTTAATATTTTTTTAAAAAAAGAAAAAGAAAAAAAAGCAGGGGAGCCGACCCGAGGTGCAGCCAGTACACACCCAGAGCAGATCCCCAACAGACACCCCCTCCCAGGCTGGTGCACCCCAGATAACCAAAGACTGACCAATAATTAGCACAGGGCAGTGGGTGCCACTCCCCTCCCCCCACCAGCCCAGTCGAGCCACCCCCAGCCCAGCTGTGCCAACCCCCCCAACTCACGCAAACCCTGCTGCAGCCTCCGCCTGCCCCTCCCCCACACAGCCTGTGTGTCCCCCCGACCCCAGCTGCCCCACAACAGCCCCCCCGCCCCGGTGCACTGCAACTGCCAGGCCAGCAGGGCAAGGGCAGGTTAAATCGATGCTGCCCTGCTGCAGGTACTGCTATCCCCCCCTCAAACCACAATGCCCGCCCCCCCCCAACCAACAACCTCCCTGCCGTGAACCAGGCGCAGCAAAGCAAGCTGGTGGCTGGGGTGGCCCTGCTGAAGGGGCGGCACTCCGGCAGCAGCCCCGGCGGCAATTCGGCGGCAGCCCCTCTCCGTTGTTTCCCAAGGCTGCAATTCACGTCACCTCTGGGTGTCCTCGATCCCACCTGCCACATGGGGCTAATGCTGACCCTGCCTCCTAGGCTGAATCCATTCATGGCTGTGTGGTGATGGGGGAAATGGCGATACCAAGGTGAGTAGATTTGGGCTGAATTACTCCACAGTCTGAGAGTGAGAGCCAGCTCCCTGCAGGGGGCACGGGAGAGTGAGGGACTCAGGCCAGCTCCGCATAGAGGGGGGTCAGGGCTTTAGCCCTGCAGCTTCTGCCGCTAGGGCATCTGGGGGTCCTGAACTGGGGGCTTCAGCCCCACGTCTTCTCCCAGGGTCCAGGGCTTCTCCCACCCACCCTGCGCGGCTTCTGCCGGGGTCCGTGGCAGTGTTCCCTGTAATTTTTTATGTCCATGTGCGGAATGACTTTTGTTATGTGCACCAATATGGAGGTGTGTGGTAGGGCTGGGGCCAAGCGGTCTCAGGGGGGCTCAGGGCTGGGGCATAGGGTTCGAGTGCGGGGCAGGTGAGGGCTCTGGCTGTGCATGTGGGGTTAGGGGTCAGGCTGGTGATGAAGGGTTTGGGGTGCTGGCTGCCCCGGGTACTAACCTCAGCCCTCTCTCACCGAAGCAGCTTGGGGCCACTTGAGAGGTGCCTCTCCATGGTCACAGCATCTCCAGTGGCTCGGCCGGGGGCATCTGTCCCCCAGCCAGAGCAGGTCCAGGCTAGGCTTGGTGGGGGTCAGGGAAGGGGCATAGCTGAGAGGGAATTTAGGTCCGGGGCTTCTCCTTTATCCCCACCCTGCCCAGCGCATCTCCTGCTGGGGTCTGGAGCTTCTCCTCCCCCTAATCTGCCACTGCACCCATCCAGCCTGTGCGCGTAGGAGCCCTGCAGCACGCCTGGGTGATTTCAAACGGCCTGGGGCTCCCGGCCACCGCTACCAGGACCACCGCAGTGGTGGCAGCCAGGGTCCGCAGGCCCTTTGAAATCTCCTGGGCCCCTAGGCAATTGCCCCCTTGCCCCCCCCAGTGGCCCCTGGTGGGTGAAAGGTGTAACTGCAGCACGTCTCTGACAGAATGTATTTTCTGCAGAGAAAAAGAAAATTCTGGATGGCACATGAATTCTGTGCCTACGCAGGGGCACAGAATCCCCTGAGCAGTGTTTGATGGCTTGTGTTGCTCTCCCTTTTATCTAATCCCCGGTAAATGCAGTTTCACCCCTTTTAATTATTTATTTTATTACTCTCATTGTTCTTAGTTCACCATCACTTTGGGTAAGACTGTGTAGAGGTATGTCCTTGTGCTACCTGGTTCACGATTGACTTACTTCGCCCGTGTTCACTAAGGGCACTGGCCTATTGTTGGTTCAAAGCCCCTTAAACGGATGAATGTAGCAGCTTCCCTTTGTCCAGGTTAACGGTTACACATGAGAGCCAGTCACAATAGCAAAGAGAAGACCCGAGGCCACTCTGGAATTTCTGTGTTTTGTGTGTGTGTGTGTGTGTGTGTGTGTGCGCGTCCACACGCGCACCCAGTCACAAGTTGACTGATAGAGTTTGGAGCAGTGAGCAAAGGAAGATTTCTGAGGTTTTTTTTGGATGGATGGGATGGTTTGGTGCCTCCTTGGATAATGGAAACAGAACTTCCTACATACTTTGTAAATACACTAGATTGTATGAAAGATACCAGACTCATCATCAAATTCTGCTCTCAACTAGAACAGTGCGCAGGGCCTTCAACATCAGCCATCCACTCGGGTCAACCTAATAACACACTCTTGTATGAAATCTCTCTCAGAGGCAAATTTCTACTGTAATTTTAACTAAACATAGATATACAGTAGTGATAACCCCAAGAAATCATATGGTACATCATGCCTCAAAGAATTATGATTTAAAACCAAATATGTTTGGGGTTCTTTTCGTGTTTTGTTTCTGAGCCTTTAGGGGTGCATTAGATTCATATTTTCACATTTTTTCCAAAACCACAAGTTAAAATTTTTTTTATTGGTATACTTAGTGAAAACTGTGATTCTCAAGCAATCATTTGATTCCAGAAGCTTGTGCTTTCAGAATAAAAACACCAAATACTGACACCCTCATGGTAAACTGGCAAGAGTCGGTAACACTGGTGGTATGTATTTGGCTATCTAGACACACATGACACTGGTATCAATGACAATTGCACTGAATACAGCTAAGGACATGGTTACATTATGTTTCTGGATACCAGGCCGTAGCTTGCAAGCTGAAATTGCAACCATTGATTGACTGTTACTGCTCCAAAAGGTTCCATATATCTGAAATGGCTTTATGTTCCTATGACAATTAATACCATTTTGGACTTCCAATATTATGAACATTTTATACCTTTTAATTAAAAATAATAAACCTAAGGTCTGTAACTAATCCTCCCATTCTGTGAACACTGAAGCATATGCTTTTTGGAGGTAGCTGCCCTGGGACATGTGTAAGGTGATCAGTAGATACTGCCAGGCTTATGGCCTGAGGACATCCTCATTTTTTGTACCTCAGTGGTGGCAACCCTATTTCAAAGCCTTCGCTGTCCTTCATTCTCACAAGTTTACTTTTTCTCCCTTCCAAACAGCGGCATCATTTGCTGTGGGCAGGTGCCCCTCCAACCTTGGTTCCCCCTCCTGCAAAATTTTCATAGCTCTTTGCCAGGGGTTGTGTGAAAAACAGCCCCGTCAAATTTAGCCATCAGGTTTAGCTACCAGTGGTGGTTTCTGATACTATCCATATCACGTCTTGCTTTCCTATCTGAATTAACTACCCCCAACTTTCCACATGGGTGTCTCATTCAGAGGGCCCTGCCTGCCATATCCCTCCTCACCCCTGCGAGACCGCCCCCCCCCCCTGCCACTCACCACATACTTCCTCACCCCCCCCGTGAAACGCCTGCCCGCTGCTCACTGTGTGCCTCCTCACCTCCACCCCATCCCCTGTGAGATCTTTCCCCCACTGCTCTCCATGACCCTCCTTTCCTTCACCCCCCCAACAAAATCCCCCCGCCAACTGCCACTTGCCCCATCCCTCCTCATCCCCCAGCCCCTGCAAGATCTCCCAGCCCACGGGTCACTGTGTCCCTCCTCTCCTCCACCCTGCCCGCAAGACTGCCCAGCGCACCCTGTCCCTCCTCTCATCCACCCCCCTACCCACAAGATGCCTCTACCCATCACTCACTGTGTCCCTCCTCTCCTCCATCTCCTTGCCCGTGAGACTCCCCATACCTCACTCATGTCCCTCCTCTACTCCATCGCCCCGTGAGATCCCCACGTAGCCATGTCCCTCCTCTCACCCATCCCCTGCCCGCAAGACCCCCAACCTGCTCTGCATCCTTCCTCACCCCTCCTCCCCGTCAAGAGCCCTCCCCCCTTGCCGCATCCCTTATCAACGCTGCCCTCACATGGGCAGGAGAGTGATGCAGTGAATGGTGGTGGCTGGGCAGGGCCTGCAGTGAAGTGGGGACAGGGCCTGGGGGGGGGCACGGGGGTGGAATGGGGTTGCAAGAGGTGGGACAGGGAACTAGCCTCCCCCAGGGGAAGCTTCACCTGCCACCCGTGTTAAGGCTGTTTTAGTGCTTGAGGGGTTCACGGTTGATACCTGGTGAGTGAAATCTAAATACAGAACAGACAACCAGTGGGGGGTTTGTGCCCTGCTTTGTAACTGCCCTGAGGTTGGACCTCACGTTCTTGAGCTGCCCACAACAATTACGGCTGGGACATGAAGGTGAAGGAAACAAGAATTGTTTGTAGTGTTTTTATTTTACAATAAGTAGGTGGAAAGCAGGAAAGTAAAAGGAGCTAAGACAGAGTTTAATGACCACAGCATATTGTAAGGAGATCCACAGCTACTCAGAGCAGTTTGCTTAATGGCACTAAAATAGCACCAATGCCCAGGAATTAATATAGGGAATTAATGAGTTACAGTCTCACTTTCAGTAACACATCATAAATCCCTCTGTCCCTCTCATTTCCCTCTCCCTTTTCTTTCATACTCTCTTTTTCTACTCATTTTTCTATCCCTCACTTGTGATCCCTGTTTATTTTCCTGTGTCTTTCCCACTCTCCTCCCCGCCACAGATCATCCCCCTTGGCTGCTCCCTTCTTTCCCCTGATTTTCTGCCTTCCCCTCTTGCTGCCCCAGCGAGATCTAATCCCACAGATCTGCACAAAATACTCCCAGCTGCTGCAGAGCTTCCAGCTTCTTCCAAAACCCTGATTGATTCATGCTGGGTCCCTGCCCCCCCACCTCTGCCTGCCCCCAGCCCGGCTGTTAGTTCTGCACCCTGCCCAGCCCCCACCTCTGCCCCTCAGGGCCCCTCTGCAGCCCCAGGGGTTCCTCCCCCTCCCCCTCCCCCTCTGCCTCCTGGGGCTGCAGGGAGGGAGGGGGAGGAGCTTCCAGGGGTCATAGAGATGAGGCGCCAGGGGCTGGGTAGATGGGAGTCCTCCAAGGTCATAGAGACTAGGAGCCGTGAGGCTAGAGAGGCTGATTTCCGGTTCCCCCCTCTGCTGTGGGTCTCAGGGACGCAGTCGGAGCCGGGATTCCCACCCCACCCAGAGCCAGGGGCGGATTCTCTCCCCAGGGACGGAGCCCGGCGGGAAAGTGAAGATCGGGGCCTCGGCACCAGCATCGATAAATGTCACCTGCCCCCGGCCACAGTCCAGACAAACCCAGATCCTGCTGGGGGCCCGGCTCAGGGGCAGGGGGGTCTCAGGGGAGGTGAGAGCCCGGAACTGACCCTCCCACCGCTCCACTGCCCAGATCCCCCCCTCAGGACTACAGCTGATCCCTCCCTTCCTCGCCACAGACTCTCTGGCCACCCCCACAGCCCAGTATCGCCCACCCCCCACCTCCACCCTCCCCCCCCACAAATTCACTCTCCTGCTGGTGATAGCCCATCCAAAGTGACAACTCTGTACACAATGTGCATGACAATCAAGTTGGGCTATTTCCTGCACAAATCCAGGTTTTCTCACATCCCCCCCACCCCCATACACACACAAACTCACTCTCCTGCTGGTAATAGCTCATCCAAACTGACCACTCTTCAAGTTCTACAACCTATCCTAAAGGATGACCCAACACTCTCACAAATCTTGGGAGACAGGCCAGTCCTTGCCTACAGACAGCCCCGCAACCTGAAGCAAATACTCACCAACAACCACATACCACACAACAGAACCACTAACCCAGGAACTTATCCTTGCAACAAAGCCCGTTGCCAATTGTGCCCACATATCTATTCAGGGGACACCATCACAGGGCCTAATAACATCAGCCACACTATCAGAGGCTCGTTCACCTGCACATCCACCAATGTGATATATGCCATCATGTGCCAGCAATGCCCCTCTGCCATATACATTGGTCAAACTGGACAGTCTCTACGTAAAAGAATAAATGGACACAAATCAGATGTCAAGAATTATAACATTCATAAACCAGTCGGAGAACACTTCAATCTCTCTGGTCACGCAATCACAGACATGAAGGTCGCTATCTTAAAACAAAAAAACTTCAAATCCAGACTCCAGCGAGAAACTGCTGAATTGGAATTCATTTGCAAATTGGATACTATTAATTTAGGCTTAAATAGAGACTGGGAGTGGCTAAGTCATTATGCAAGGTAGCCTGTTTCCTCTTGTTTTTTCCTACCCCCGCCCCCAGATGTTCTGGTTTAACTTGGATTTAAACTTGAAGAGTGGTCAGTTTGGATGAGCTATTACCAGCAGGAGAGTGAGTTTGTGTGTGTATGGGGGTGGGGGGGGATGTGAGAAAACCTGGATTTGTGCAGGAAATAGCCCAACTTGATTGTTATGCACATTGTGTAAAGAGTTGTCACTTTGGATGGGCTATCACCAGCAGGAGAGTGAATTTGTGGGGGGGGGGGGTGGAGGGTGAGAAAACCTGGATTTGTGCTGGAAATGGCCCACCTGATGATCACTTTAGATAAGCTATTACCAGCAGGACAGTGGGGTGGGAGGAGGTATTGTTTCATATTCTCTGTGTATATATAAAGCCTGCTGCAGTTTCCACGATATGCATCTGAGGAAGTGAGCTGTAGCTCACGAAAGCTTATGCTCTAATAAATTGGTTAGTCTCTAAGGTGCCACAAGTACTCCTTTTCTTATTTCAAAGAACATTTTCTTTCTGGTTTTCTCTTACCCACATACTGAATAATGATCAATACATTATCCCTGATATTTCATGTGATACTCAAATTGATCTCTCTTTAATAATGATCATCATAAATAATAAAACAGCAAACAACTTAATGGAAAAGGTTCTATGTGGAGAAAAATTGAATTTACTGATTTCTCCAAGATGTTTCCCTAAAGAAATGAAATAAAGCAAACAGATGGAAATACAAATTATTTAAGAAGATTTCTAGTTAATGGAGATTTAAAGGAGTGTTTTCATGATATGAACGCCTGGCCCCTAAACACCAAACATTTCATTCATGGTTTTACTAACCATGTGGCCACACTAGAGTTAAGTGTCCAACAGTAACTGACTATTTTCAAGGATTTACAAATGCAGGAACACCAGGGCTCTGGGATGAAGAGCAGCTGGCTTAAGCTGAACCCAGGCAAGAGCAAAGTGATTCAGAAGCTGAGACACATTTTGTAGAACTAGATAAGACTCTCCCCTTCATTCCTGGGAATTTGTACAGCCCCCATTCACCAAAGTCGAGATGCAAAGACTCAGGTCCCATGTGACCCTTCCCTAGGCCTAGTTGACCAGGTAGCATCAGTGTCTAAACATCTCAGCTCACTGGGAAACTCTGCATCATCCTGTGGGCAAGAATCTGGCCACAGTGATCCCTGCCTCTGCCACCACCAGGCTGTAGATCACTGAATCTACAGCTGAGTGTGAAGGCTCCAGCTGGTACCGAATGCAGCTGCCGGCCTTCTCCAGGGCTTAGGCCACAGTGAACCCATCAGGCCCATGTTCCAGTCCCTTCACTGGCTCCCAGTCCCCTTCTGATGCCAGTCTAAGGCCTTGGTGTTAATCTGCAAGTCAATTAAAGAATCCAGCCCCACTGGAGGCTGTTTGTGAGTCGTCCAGGTAGGAGGCTACAGAGGCAGAGCGTTGTACAGGGCACCCAGCTTGCAGGGTGGGACTGACACAGCTACCCATTACTCTGGATTGTACCCTGGGTGTGTCACAGTCACACCCTGAATTAAAACTCACTGGCTAAACAGGGGGCAGAGATGCCAAAGCCCAGTGAAAATCAGAGGGGGTGGGGACAGGCGTTCCTGCCTGATGCTATGAATTCCCCTTCGAGAGCCCTAGGTACCATTTGACCCTCCCCTCCCCTCTCCCGTGTTGAAAGCCAGAGCTGATTAGACTCCATGGAGAGCCCTTGTTTCAGTTCAGTGGTTGCAAGAGCTGAAACCATTGATGAGGAGGCCTGGGGCCAAGTCGCAGACCTGGTGTGGGGACAGGGCTGCAGGGAACAGCCAGGAGACGCAGCAGGAGACACGGCCTGCTGGAGCCCCTGGGCAGGTCGGGGAACCTCAGAAGGCGCCATTGCGGAAGTGGCAGTGGGTGGCCAGCAGCAGCCGTGGTAACCCCAGTGGAGCTGAGCGGTGGCAGAGGGAACAGCAGCAGAGAAACCAGCAGAACCCGCGGCAGAGGCATCAGCCAGCGGGGCAGAGACAGCAGCCGCCGCGAGCCAGTTCCAGAGGCAGGAGTGGCAGCAGAGGCGTTGCTCGATGTCCCTCACCCTTTTTCAGGGATGGGAGGCAGTGAGCAGCCAGGGGCCTAGGTGCCGACTTCCCCTCTGGCCGGTGGGTGCTCGACCCCCTGCTCCACCCCAGGCCTCGCCCCCACTCCACCCCTTCCCCCAAACCCCTACCCCACCTCTTCCCACCCCTGCTCCACCCCCCCATTCCACCCCTGCCCCAGGTCCCCACCCCTGCTCCGCCCCCGCCCCACCTCATTCCACTCCCTTCCTGAAGACCCCGTCCCCACCTCGCCTTTTCCCCGCCTCCTCCCCCTTCTTCCCAGAGAATTCTGAGTGCCGTGAAACAGCTGTTTTGCGGCAGGCAGCAGGCACTGGGAGGGAGGGGGAAGAGTTGGTCAGCGAGGCCCTCAATGGTGAGATGCGCTGGTGGGAGGGGGGAACTTGGCTGCGGGTGGGTGCAGAGCACCCACAAACTTTTCCCCCTGGGTGCTGCAGGACTGTCGGCACCGATGGCCAGTGGTGACAGCGACAGCAGCAGCAGCAAGCCAGTTGCAGAGGTGGAAGCAGCAGCGGACATGTTGCTCAATGCCCCCCACCCCCCCCACACACAGACGCCTTTCAGGGGTGGGAGGTGAAGCCATGTGAGGTCACCTCTGAACTCTGGGTCTTGGCTGATTAAGAACAACCACCTGTGAGTGGGCTGCAGCGGCGGGAGAGGGGAGTGGTATGTTACAGGTCATTCGCTCATTGGATTTTCAAACGGCAAGGTATGAAACTGAGGCAAAGAACACTGCCCAATGTACTGTGGGGTGGGGGTTTGCTTAGGGTTACATGCTTTCGAATCATGGCTGTGGTGTTTTCCCAAAACAATGCTGGGTTCCCTTTGCCTTGTAATAAAAGTTTTCTTTTGTTGTACTCAGGGCGGGTGAGTGGGCAGTTTTGTCTCTTATCCTGTGCATAAACTAGCACTTTTGTCAGTAAAACTTTTGTCAGTCAGGGAAAGAAGAAAGCAGGCCCCCGACTGACAAAAGTTTCACCGACAAAAGCACCGGTGTGGACAGTGCTATGTTGGCGGGAGACACTCTCCCACCGACATAGCTACTGCCGCTCGTTGGGGGGGGTTAAATTATGCTGGTGGGAGGTCGGCATAGAGCGGCTACACGGGAGAGCCCATTGCAGGGCAGCTGCAGGGGTACGGCTGTGCCGCTATAACCTTAAAGGGGCCATTATAGAGCCTTAAAAAGGCTCAGGAGTTAAATTTGCCCAGATTATTGGGTGGGGTCTCAAGGTTTTTCTGTTTTGTATTGCTAAGAGGAACCCTTGACACTGCACCCAGTCCTTGGTGCTGCCGACTCCACCTGGCGGAAGGGTGAGAGATTGATAGATCCAGAGATAGTTTCAACACCATGGAAAAGGCTGCATTCGAGAAATAGAAACACTCACCAAGTTCACTTTGAAGATCGTCTAGGTAACAAAGAATCAGAAACAAATACACACTAATTAAGTGCATCTCTTCCAGGATGGAATCAACCCCAGCCTCCCATCATGCAGCCTGTCCCTCTCAAACCCATTCATCCAGGCAATGGGCAGGGAAACTACTGAGGTCTGGAGAGAAGAGTCCCTTTCCAACCCACAGGCAGGGCACGGAGCACCTGCCAAGTCCCATAGGGTGCGGCTACACAGCAACTGAATACCCCCAATTGACCCATGGCAGCTAACTAGGTTCACAAGACATGGGCTGGGGGCCTGTAAAATTGTGGTGTAGACACTTGGGCTCATTTTGTGTCTACACTAGAGTAAAGTATCAAAAAATAACTGATTATCTGCATGGATTTACAGTTCTGAAAGTTTTGAATTCCCTAGGGAATTAGGGCCAGATTTTTAAAGGTATTTAGGTTCCTAACTCCCACTGATTTCAATTGGCATTAGGTGTCCAAATACCTTTAAAAAGCTACCCTTAGAGCCCAATGCCGATTCCTTGCATATTCCATGTTCCCATTCACTTTGCTGGGAGCTTTAGGAGTGCACGGAATGTAATATTGCACCCTAAAATTATCAACATTATTCTTTTAGTGATGTGACTTGTGCATTTAGCGTTGGATCCTACACTTGTTGAAATCAAAGGCACAGCTCTAACTGATGTTCGTGGTGCAGCATCAGGGCATTCATGTTTTTCTCATTTAAAAAATAAAATATGAGGAGACAAATTTGTACAAAGTTTTCCTTGTTGGAGAAAAGGGCACAACACTTACTGATTTGTGTATCACGGTTCCCTAAAAAAACAGAAATAAATATAAATTATTATTAGGAGCATTTTTCTCATGGATATACAGTTGTCTGAGTTTTGTGAAAGTTGAATATCGTGTCTCACTTTCCATATTACCAGTTGGGGTGAAACTGATCAGGCTTAATCTCATCCCAGTTTCCTTTTAACATTCAATGAAAAAATGAACAACTCCTCCTCCAATATAATTACACACAAGATCCACATTGGACCAAATTATTTACTTGTCAGATGAGGCAAGAGGACATTTGAGGGCACAGAGTCCTCCTGGTCCCCCATGTCATGGTGCCTTCAGCACCATGTGGATTTCAGCCTCCGAGAAGATACATTTCAAAGAACATTTTCTTTCTGGTTTTCTCTTACCCACATACTGAATAATTATCAATACATTATCCCTGATATTTCATGTGATACTCAAATTGATCTCTCTTTAATAATGATCATCATAAATAATAAAACAGCAAACAACTTAATGGAAAAGGTTCTATGTGGAGAAAAATTGAATTTACTGATTTCTCCAAGATGTTTCCCTAAAGAAATGAAATAAAGCAAACAGATGGAAATACAAATTATTTAAGAAGATTTCTAGTTAATGGAGATTTAAAGGAGTGTTTTCATGATATGAACACCTGGCCCCTAAACACCAAACATTTCATTCATGGTTTTACTAACCATGTGGCCACACTAGAGTTAAGTGTCCAACAGTAACTGACTATTTTCAAGGATTTACAAATGCAGGAACACCAGGGCTCTGGGATGAAGAGCAGCTGGCTTAAGCTGAACCCAGGCAAGAGCAAAGTGATTCAGAAGCTGAGACACATTTTGTAGAACTAGATAAGACTCTCCCCTTCATTCCTGGGAATTTGTACAGCCCCCATTCACCAAAGTCGAGATGCAAAGACTCAGGTCCCATGTGACCCTTCCCTAGGCCTAGTTGACCAGGTAGCATCAGTGTCTAAACATCTCAGCTCACTGGGAAACTCTGCATCATCCTGTGGGCAAGAATCTGGCCACAGTGATCCCTGCCTCTGCCACCACCAGGCTGTAGATCACTGAATCTACAGCTGAGTGTGAAGGCTCCAGCTGGTACCGAATGCAGCTGCCGGCCTTCTCCAGGGCTTAGGCCACAGTGAACCCATCAGGCCCATGTTCCAGTCCCTTCACTGGCTCCCAGTCCCCTTCTGATGCCAGTCTAAGGCCTTGGTGTTAATCTGCAAGTCAATTAAAGAATCCAGCCCCACTGGAGGCTGTTTGTGAGTCGTCCAGGTAGGAGGCTACAGAGGCAGAGCGTTGTACAGGGCACCCAGCTTGCAGGGTGGGACTGACACAGCTACCCATTACTCTGGATTGTACCCTGGGTGTGTCACAGTCACACCCTGAATTAAAACTCACTGGCTAAACAGGGGGCAGAGATGCCAAAGCCCAGTGAAAATCAGAGGGGGTGGGGACAGGTGTTCCTGCCTGATGCTATGAATTCCCCTTCGAGAGGCCTAGGTACCATTTGACCCTCCCCTCCCCTCTCCCGTGTTGAAAGCCAGAGCTGATTAGACTCCATGGAGAGCCCTTGTTTCAGTTCAGTGGTTGCAAGAGCTGAAACCATTGATGAGGAGGCCTGGGGCCAAGTCGCAGACCTGGTGTGGGGACAGGGCTGCAGGGAACAGCCTGGAGACGCAGCAGGAGACACGGCCTGCTGGAGCCCCTGGGCAGGTCGGGGAACCTCAGAAGGCGCCATTGCGGAAGTGGCAGTGGGTGGCCAGCAGCAGCCGTGGTAACCCCAGTGGAGCTGAGCGGTGGCAGAGGGAACAGCAGCAGAGAAACCAGCAGAACCCGCGGCAGAGGCATCAGCCAGCGGGGCAGAGACAGCAGCCGCCGCGAGCCAGTTCCAGAGGCAGGAGTGGCAGCAGAGGCGTTGCTCGATGTCCCTCACCCTTTTTCAGGGATGGGAGGCAGTGAGCAGCCAGGGGCCTAGGTGCCGACTTCCCCTCTGGCCGGTGGATGCTCGACCCCCTGCTCCACCCCAGGCCTCGCCCCCACTCCACCCCTTCCCCCAAACCCCTACCCCACCTCTTCCCACCCCTGCTCCACCCCCCCATTCCACCCCTTCCCCAAGTCCCCACCCCTGCTCCGCCCCCGCCCCACCTCATTCCACCCCCTTCCCGAAGTCCCCGTGCCCACCTCGCCTTTTCCCCGCCTCCTCCCCCAAGCGTGCCGCATCCCCGCTCCTCCCCCTTCTTCCCAGAGAATTCTGAGTGCCGTGAAACAGCTGTTTTGCGGCAGGCAGCAGGCACTGGGAGGGAGGGGGAAGAGTTGGTCAGCGAGGCCCTCAATGGGTGAGATGCGCTGGTGGGAGGGGGAAGTTTGGCTGTGGGTGGGTGCAGAGCACCCACGAACTTTTCCCCATGGGTGCTCCGGGGCTGTCAGCACCTATGGCCAGTGGTGACAGTGATAGCAGCAGCAGCAAGCCAGTTGCAGAGGTCAAAGCAGCAGCGGACGTGTTGCTCAATGCCCCTCACCAAACACACACACACCTTTCAGGGGTGGGAGGTGAATCCATGTGAAGGCACCTCTGAACTCTGGGTCTTGGCTGATTAAGAACAACCACCTGTGAGTGGGCTGCAGTGGCGGGAGAGGGGAGTGGTGTGTCAGAGGTCATTCGCTCATCAGATTTTCACATGGCAAGGTGGGAAACTGAGGCAAAGAACACTGCCCAATGTACTGTGGGGTGGGGGTTTGCTTAGGGTTACATGCTTTCGAATTATGGCTGTGGTGTTTTCCCAAAACAATGCCGGGTTTCTTTTCCCTTGTAATAAAAGTTTTCTTTTGTTACACTCAGGGCGGGTGAGTGGGAAGTTTTGTCTCTTATTCTGTGCATAAACTAGCACTTTTGTCAGTAAAACTTTTGTCAGTCCGGGTATGAAAAAAGTAGGCCCCCGACTGACAAAAGTTTCACCGACAAAAGCACCGGTGTGGACAGTGCTATGTTGGCGGGAGACACTCTCCCACCGACATAGCTACTGCCGCTCGTTGGGGGGGGGGGGGGGTTAAATTATGCTGGTGGGAGGTCGGCATAGAGCGGCTACACGGGAGAGCCCATTGCAGGGCAGCTGCAGGGGTACGGCTGTGCCGCTATAAGCCTTAAAGGGGCCATTATAGAGCCTTAAAAAGGCTCAGGAGTTAAATTTGCCCAGATTATTGGGTGGGGTCACAAGGTTTTTCTGTTTTGTATTGCTAAGAGGAACCCTTGACACTGCACCCAGTCCTTGGTGCTGCCGACTCCACCTGGCGGAAGGGTGAGAGATTGATAGATCCAGAGATAGTTTCAACACCATGGAAAAGGCTGCATTCGAGAAATAGAAACACTCACCAAGTTCACTTTGAAGATCATCTAGGTAACAAAGAATCAGAAACAAATACACACTAATTAAGTGCATCTCTTCCAGGATGGAATCAACCCCAGCCTCCCATCATGCAGCCTGTCCCTCTCAAACCCATTCATCCAGGCAATGGGCAGGGAAACTCCTGAGGTCTGGAGAGAAGAGTCCCTTTCCAACCCACAGGCAGGGCACAGAGCACCTGCGAAGCCCCATAGGGTGTGGCTACACAGCAACTGAATACCCCCAATTGACCCATGGCAGCTAACCAGGCTCACAAGACATGGGCTGGGGGCCTGAAAAATTGGGGTGTAGACACTTGGGCTCATTTTGTGTCTACACTAGAGTAAAGTATCAAAAAATAACTGATTATCTGCATGGATTTACAGTTCTGAAAGTTTTGAATTCCCTAGGGAATTAGGGCCAGATTTTTAAAGGTATTTAGCTTCCTAACTCCCACTAATTTCAGTTGGCATTAGGTGTCCAAATACCTTAAAAAGCTACCCTTAGAGCCCATTCCCGCTTCCTTGCATATTGCATGTTCCCATTCACTTTGCTGGGAGCTTTAGGAGTGCACGGAATGTAATATTGGGCCCTAAAATTATCAACATTATTCTTTTAGTGATGTGACTTGTGCATTTAGCGTTGGATCCTACACTCTTTGAAATCAAAGGCAGAGCTCTAATTGATGTTAATGCTGCAGCATCAGGGCATTCATGTTTTTCTCATTTAAAAAACAGAACACGAGGAGGCAAATTTGTTCGAAGTTTTCCTTTCTGGAGAAAAGGGCACAACACTTACTGATTTTTGTATCACGTTTCCCTAAAAAACAGAAATAAATATAAATTATTATTAGGAGCATTTTTCTCTTGGATATACGGTTGTCTGAGTTTTGTGAAAGTTGAACATTGTGCATAACTTTCCATATTACCAGTTGGGGTGAAATTGATCAGGCTTAATCTCATCCCAATTTCCTTTTAACATTAAATGAAAAAATGAACATTTTCTTTCTGATTTCCTCTTACCCACATACTGAATAATTATCAATACATTATCCCTGATATTTCATGTGATACTCAAATTGATCTCTCTTTAATAATGATCATCATAAATAATAAAACAGCAAACAACTTAATGGAAAAGGTTCTATGTGGAGAAAAATTGAATTTACTGATTTCTCCAAGATGTTTCCCTAAAGAAATGAAATAAAGTAAACAGATGGAAATAAAAGTTATTTAAGAAGATTTCCAGTAAATGGAGATTTCAAGGAGTGTTTTCATGATATGAATTCCTGGCCCCTAAATACCAAACATTTCATTCATGTTTTACTGACCATGTGGCCACACTAGAGTTAAGTGTCCAACAGTAACTGACTATTTTCAAGGATTTACAAATGCAGGAACACCAGGGCTCTGGAATGAAGAGCAGCTGGCTTAAGCTGAACCCAGGCAAGAGCAAAGTGATTCAAAAGCAGAGACACATTTTGTAGAACTAGATAAGACTCTCCCCTTCATTCCATTGAATTTGTACAGCCCCCATTCACCAAAGTCGAGGTGCAAAGACTCAGGTCCTATGTGACCCTTCACTAGGCCTAGGTGACCAGGTAGCATCCGTGTCTAAACATCTCAGCTCACTGGGAAACTCTACATCATCCTGTGAGCAAGAATCTGGCCACAGTGATCCCTGCCTCTGCCACGGCCAGGCTGCGTTACTGTAGATCACTGAATGTACAGCTGAGTGTGAAGGCTCCAGCTGGTACCTAGTACAGCTGCCGGCCTTCTCCAGGGCTTAGGCCACAGTGATCCCATCAGGCCCATGTTCCAGTCCCTTCACTGGCTCCCAGTCCCCTTCTGATGCCAGTCTAAGGCCTTGGTGTTAATCTGCAAATCAATTAAAGAATCAAGCCTCACTGGAGGCTGTTTGTGAGCCGTCCAGGTAGGAGGCTACAGAGGCAGAGCATTGTATAGGGCACTCAGGTTGCAGGGTGGGACTGACACAGCTACCCATTACTCTGGATTGTACCCTGGGTATGTCATAGTCACACCCTGATTTAAAGTCCCACCCTGAATTAAGCAGGGGGCAGAGATGCCAAAGCCCAGTGAAGATCAGAGGGGGTGGGGACAGGTGTTCCTGCCTGATGCTATGAACTCTCCTTCGAGAGCCCTAGGTACCATTTGACCCTCCCCTCCCCTCTCCTGTGTTGAAAGCCAGAGCTGATTAGACTCCATGGAGAGCCCTTGTTTCAGTTCAGCGGTTACAAGAGCTGAAACCATTGATGAGGAGGCCTGGGGCCAAGTCGCAGACCTGGTGTGGGGACAGGGCTGCAGGGAACAGCCTGGAGACGCAGCAGGAGACACGGCCTGCTGGAGCCCCTGGGCAGGTCGGGGAACCTCAGAAGGCGCCATTGCGGAAGTGGCAGTGGGTGGCCAGCAGCAGCCGTGGTAACCCCAGTGGAGCTGAGCGGTGGCAGAGGGAACAGCAGCAGAGAAACCAGCAGAACCCGCGGCAGAGGCATCAGCCAGCGGGGCAGAGACAGCAGCCGCCG
Source organism: Caretta caretta (assembly GCF_965140235.1). NCBI lineage: Eukaryota > Metazoa > Chordata > Testudines > Cheloniidae > Caretta > Caretta caretta. The sequence goes on from NC_134219.1 coordinate 42,323,112, forward strand.
CGAGCCAGTTCCAGAGGCAGGAGTGGCAGCAGAGGCGTTGCTCGATGTCCCTCACCCTTTTTCAGGGATGGGAGGCAGTGAGCAGCCAGGGGCCTAGGTGCCGACTTCCCCTCTGGCCGGTGGGTGCTCGACCCCCTGCTCCACCCCAGGCCTCGCCCCCACTCCACCCCTTCCCCCAAACCCCTACCCCACCTCTTCCCATCCCTGCTCCACACCCCCATTCCACCCGTTCCGCAAGTCCCCACCCCTGCTCCGCCCCCACCCCATTCCACCACCTTCCCGAAGTCCCCGTGCCCACCTCGCCTTTTCCCCGCCTCCTCCCCCAAGCTTGACGCATCCCCGCTCCTCCCCCTTCTTCCCAGAGAATTCTGAGTGCCGTGAAACAGCTGTTTTGCGGCAGGCAGCAGGCACTGGGAGGGAGGGGGAAGAGTTGGTCAGCGAGGCCCTCAATGGGTGAGATGCACTGGTGGGAGGGGGGAGCTTGGCTGTGGGTGGGTGCAGAGCACCCACGAACTTTTCCCCATGGGTGCTCCGGGGCTGTTGGCACCTATGGCCAGTAGTGACATTGATAGCAGCAGCAGCAAGCCAGTTGCAGAGGTGGAAGCAGCAGCAGACGTGTTGCTCAATGCCCCTCACCAAACACACACACACGTTTCGGGGTGGGAGGTGAATCCATGTGAGGGCACCTCTGACCTCTGGGTCTTGGCTGATTAAGGACAACCACCTGTGAGTGGGCTGCAGCGGCGGGAGAGGGGAGTGGTGTGTTACAGGTCATTCGCTCATTGGATTTTCATATGGCAAGGTGGGAAACTGAGGCAAAGGACACTGCCCAATGTACTGTGGGGTGGGGGTTTGCTTAGGGTTACATGCTTTCGAATCATGGCTGTGGTGTTTTCCCAAAACAATGCTGGGTTCCCTTTGCCTTGTAATAAAAGTTTTCTTTTGTTACACTCAGGGCGGGTGAGTGGGAAGTTTTGTCTCTTATCCTGTGCATAAACTAGCACTTTTGTCAGTAAAACTTTTGTCAGTCAGGGAAAGAAGAAAGCAGGCCCCTGACTGACAAAAGTTTCACCGAGAAAAGCACCGGTGTGGACAGTGCTATGTTGGCGGGAGACACTCTCCCACAGACATAGCTACTGTCGCTCGTTGGGGGGGCTTAAATTATGCTGGTGGGAGGTCGGCATAGAGCGGCTACACGGGAGAGCCCATTGCAGGGCAGCTGCAGGGGTACGGCTGTGCCGCTATAAGCCTTAAAGGGGCCATTATAGAGGCTCAGGAGTGAAATTTGCCCAGATTACTGGGTGGGGTCTTAAGGTTTTTCTGCTTTGTATTGCTAAGAGGAACCCTTCACACTGCACCCAGTCCTTGGTGCTGCCGACTCCACCTGGCGGAAGGGTGAGAGATCGAGAGATCCAGAGATAGTTTCAACACCACGGAAAAGGCTGCATTCGAGAAATAGAAACACTCACCAAGTTCACTTTGAAGATCATCTAGGTAACAAAGAATCAGAAACAAATACACACTAATTAAGTGCATCTCTTCCAGGATGGAATCAGCCCCAGCCTCCCATCATGCAGCCTGTCCCTCTCATACCCATTGATCCAGGCAATGGGCAGGGAAACTACTGAGGTCTGGAGAGAAGAGTCCCTTTCCAACCCACAGGCAGGGCATGGAGCACCTGCGAAGCCCCATAGGGTGCGGCTACACAGCAACTGAATACCCCCAATTGACCCATGGCAGCTAACCAGGCTCACAAGACATGGGCTGGGGGCCTGTAAAACTGTGGTGTAGACATTTGGGCTCATTTCGTGTCTACACTAGGGTAAAGTATCAAAAAATAACTCATTATCTGCATGGATTTACAGTTCTGAAAGTTTTGAATTCCCTAGGGAATTAGGGCCAGATTTTTAAAGGTATTTAGGTTCCTAACTCCCACTGATTTCAATTGGCATTAGGTGTCCAAATACCTTTAAAAAGCTACCCTTAGAGCCCATTCCCACTTCCTTGCATATTCCATGTTCCCATTCACTTTGCTGGGAGCTTTAGGTGTGCACGGATGGTAATATTGGGCCCTAAAATTATCAACATTATTCTTTTAGTGATGTGACTTGTGCATTTAGTGTTGGATCCTACACTCGTTGAAATCAAAGGCCCAGCTCTAACTGATGTTCGTGGTGCAGCATCAGGGCATTCATGTTTTTCTCATTTAAAAAATAAAACATGAGGAGACAAAGTTGAACAAAGTTATCCTTGCTGGAGAAAAGGACACAACTCTTACTGATTTTTGTATCACGTTTCCCTAAAAAAACCCCCAAAAAACAGAAATAAATATAAATTATTATTAGGAGCATTTTTCTCATGGATATTCGGTTGTCTGAGTTTTGTGAAACATCGTGTCTCACTTTTCATATTACCAGTTGGGGTGAAATTGATCAGGGTTAATCTCATCCCAATTTCCTTTTAACATTAAATGAAAAAATGAACAACTCCTCCTCCAATATAATTACACACAAGAGCCACATTGGACCAAATTATTTACTTGTCAGATGAGGCAAGAGGACATTTGAGGGCACAGAGTCCTCCTGGTCCCCCATGTCATGGTGCCTCCAGCACCATGTGGATTTCACCCTCAGAGAAGATACATTTCAAAGAACATTTTCTTTCTGGTTTTCTCTTACCCACATACTGAATAATTATCAATACATTATCCCTGATATTTCATGTGATACTCAAATTGATCTCTCTTTAATAATGATCATCATAAATAATAAAACATCAAACAACTCAATGGAAAAGGTTCTATGTGGAGAAAAATTGAACTTACTGATTTCTCCAAGATGTTTCCCTAAAGAAATGAAATAAAGCAAACAGATGGAAATACAAGTTATTTAAGAAAATTTCCAGTTAATGGAGATTTAAAGAAGTTTTTTCATGATATGAACGCCTGGCCCCTGAATACCAAACATTTCATTCATGTTTAACGAGCCATGTAGCCACACTAGAGTTAAGTGTCCAAGAGTAACTGATTATTTTCAAGGATTTACAATTCTGAAAGGTTTGAATTCCTTATGGAATTAGGGTCTGATTTTTCAAGGCATTGAGGAGCCTAACTCTCACTGATTTCAGTGAGAGTTAACTGACCAAATACCTTTAAAAATCTATCCATTAGAGTCCAATCCTGCTTCTTGTATTATCTCTCACATTCCCATTGGCTTTGCTGGGAGCTCTGGGGTGCAGACTCGAATTTCTGGCCCTCAAATTATCAGCATTATTTTTTTAGCAATTTGACTTGTGCATTCAGTGCTTAATCCTACACTCATTGAAGTCAATGGCAAAGATCTAACTGATGTTAGTGACACAGTATCTGGGCTTTCATCTTTTTCTGGTTAAAAAAACTCCACCCCAAAAATTCACAGAAAAACAAAGAAATACCCTTATGAGGAGTCAAATTTGTACAGAAGTTTTACTTGTTGGAGGAAAGAGCACAACTCTTACAGATTTCTATATCGTGTTCCATTAAAAATAAACAGAAATAAATATAAATTCTTATTAGGAGCATTCTTCCCTTGGTTATACAGTTGTCTGCATTTCGTGAAAGTTGCACAGTGATTATACAATTCATGAGCCTTTGAGGGGTTTCATGTTCTCAACACCAGGAGAAAAAGGTTTCCCTTCTCCATCTCTGACTTCTTGTTCCTCACCATTTTCAGAACTCAGGTTAAGTCTCAGAGCTCATGTCTATTCAGACCCCTCTTTTCTACTGTGTATATTTTTTTAATATTATCTATTGGGATGAAATTTGTCCATGGGGACTGAGGAGGGAATAACTGCACAGCTGGGTGGGAAGTGGGCAGAAAAGAGTGAGGAGTGGAGAAGGTTTTGGATCACTCTTCCCCCCCCTTCCCCAAGTGCTCCATTCAGCTTAACTGAGGCAGTTCTGGGGGAGAAATATTCTGGGCCTGTAAAGGGCCGATGAAGATCACTGCCCCCTGGAGCAAATGGGAACCTTAGTAACGTTTTCTGCTGCGGGGAGCACAGGGCACGTCTGTGCTTCCCCTGCTTGGCCCAGTGTAAAATTTCATTCTTCCCTTTTTTCATTTATTAGAAGAAAATTTCTTGTTAATTTCACTAAATTTTCCCCTGTGACATTTACCTTTTATTTTAAATAGATAAACAGTGAGGCCAATGAAACCAAACAAAACCAGCAGGATCACACTCAGAGCCACCATCCATGGATTCACCCTCGGGAAAAAGGAATCTGAAAAATAAACCCCCAGGATTTGCATTAGTTTGAAAGCAGGGACAAAACTAATTTTTTTCTATTGCATGTAAATATATAAATAGTCCCCAGCAGGACGTATGTGAAGTAAGAGTGAAAACATGACACCCCCCCCCCCCCACGCTGCACAAAAGACCAAAACCTGATTTTAAAAATTACTCCAACCAACACAGCTTTAGCACTGATCAACCAGTGAATGAACAGGCCTGGTTTGAGTCATGCTATTCAGAGCTTTATTGAGCTGAGGGGCAAATTCTTTGCTCACAAAACCTCATTGACTTCAGTGGAGTTATGCCAGCAAACAATTTGGTCCTCACTGTTCAGCAACATTCAGAAATTGCAGAAGTCGTTAGAATATTTTGGTGAGTCACTAATAATTTCCTCAATTATTTCGATGCATCATAATTGCAATGAATCCAAACATTAAGTGCTAGAAATTGATTCATCTTCTTTTGCTGTTCTTGTGTTTACAGCATTTACATCATCTAGCCAGGGTGGGCATTTCAAACATGCCTAAGGCCTTCTCCACACAGGATTTGTGCCCTGGTTTCGTGAAATTGGTGTAACACTCATGCAGTCATTGTTACACTGATTCCACAGCTGACCATGTAAGAGGATTGCCCCAATTTAACTAAACTGATTTACAATTTAAGGTTTTCTCAATCAGCTTAATAGTGTCCTTTATCCATTTAGTATAAATCAGTAAGGAACTAACTTACACTAAATATATAGGACACTGAAACTGAAATAAGAGCATTCAAACAAGGGTTTTCATCAATAACTCAGGAGATAATCAGGGCAGCTTTTGTGTGTAGACAAAGGCAAAGTGAGTTATGAGCACAAGCCCCACTGAATGTCAACAGAAACAAGCCCACATCATTTGGTGACATTTCACTTATAGAAAAGATAGCAAACAAACGATGGTATAAAAATTGCTACATTCAAAAAAAATCACTGAGGGGAAGTTAAGTTTTTAAGAACAAACTCTTCTCAAAATCAGTCTCTCTCTTTTTTTTTTTTAAAGTAAGAGTTTCAGGAGTATCAGAGTGAAGATTAAATTTACATGAAACCCAAAACTCTGATAACTCTGAATGTGCAAAATTAAGGCAATCAGATTGCCTGAGTTGTGACCCTGTTAAGGTTCCAGTTTCTGAACTTCTTTGTTTTTAGGTAGGTTGTAAAATATGCACAACAGATGCTTCAGTTCTTTGTTTCCTATGTTTTGTTTTGTTTCTGATGGAGGTGATTTCAGTGTGTGGGTTTAGCTGGTAACTGACCTGCTATATAAACTGTTGATTCCTTTTCTTGATTGAGAACGGTGTTCCTGATCAAACAGGACAGGTTCTGGTTTGAACGTTCTTTTATAATAATAGAATTTTCTGTTTCAAACAGGCCACTATCCCTGAGGGATTTTGCTTCAGAGAGTGATGGTAATTCTTGCCCACTGAGATCTCGCCATAGAACCTTGGGCTCTGGATACCAACCAGCCGATTGACAAACCATCCGGATCCCTCCATCCTGGTGACTCTCCACAGAGATGAGAGGATTGGAGCCCAAACCTAGAGGAAAATTACGTAAATGTGTGATAAATCAATGGGGTAACTTAACAGCTAAAAAAGGATGAGTGATAGATTGTGGATCCATTACTCCCACTCAAGATCACTTGCTCATGTAGAAGGGATAAATGAACAATGGAATTTCTGAATATCGGAAGCTACTAGATCGCATGCCCTGATTCTCATGGGTGACTTTAATTTTCCTGATATCTGCTGGGAGAGCAATACAGCGGTGCATAGACAATCCAGGAAGTTTTTGGAAAGCGTAGGGGACAATTTCCTGGCGCAAGTGCTAGAGGAGCCAACTAGGGGGGGCGCTTTTCTTGACCTACTGCTCACAAACCGGGTAGAATTAGTGGGGGAAGCAAAAGTGGATGGGAATCTGGGAGGCAGTGACCATGAGTTGGTTGAGTTCAGGATCCTGACGCAGGGAAGAAAGGTAAGCAGCAGGATACGGACCCTGGACTTCAGGAAAGCAGACTTCGACTCCCTCAGGGAACGGATGGCCAGGATCTCCTGGGGGACTAACTTGAAGGGGAAAGGAGTCCAGGAGAGCTGGCTGTATTTCAAGGAATCCCTGTTGAGGTTACAGGGACAAACCATCCCGATGAGTCGAAAGAATAGTAAATATGGCAGGCGACCAGCTTGGCTTAATGGTGAAATCCTAGCGGATCTTAAACATAAAAAAGAAGCTTACAAGAAGTGGAAGGTTGGACATATGACCAGGGAAGAGTATAAAAATATTGCTCGGGCATGTAGGAATGATATCAGGAGAGCCAAATCGCACCTGGAGCTGCAGCTAGCCAGAGATGTCAAGAGTAACAAGAAGGGTTTCTTCAGGTATGTTGGCAACAAGAAGAAAGCCAAGGAATGTGTGGGCCCCTTACTGAATGAGGGAGGCAACCTAGTGACAGAGGATGTGGAAAAAGCTAATGTACTCAATGCTTTTTTTGCCTCTGTTTTCACTAACAAGGTCAGCTCCCAGACTGCTGCGCTGGGCATCACAAAATGGGGAAGAGATGGCCAGCCCTCTGTGCTGATAGAGGTGGTTAGGGACTATTTAGAAAAGCTGGACGTGCACAAGTCCATGGGGCCGGACGAGTTGCATCCGAGAGTGCTGAAGGAATTGGCGGCTGTGATTGCAGAGCCATTGGCCATTATCTTTGAAAACTCGTGGCGAACCGGGGAAGTCCCGGATGACTGGAAAAAGGCTAATGTAGTGCCAATCTTTAAAAAAGGGAAGAAGGAGGATCCTGGGAACTACAGGCCAGTCAGCCTCACCTCAGTCCCTGGAAAAATCATGGAGCAGGTCCTCAAAGAATCAATCCTGAAGCACTTGCATGAGAGGAAAGTGATCAGGAACAGCCAGCATGGATTCACCAAGGGAAGGTCATGCCTGACTAATCTAATCGCCTTTTATGATGAGATTACTGGTTCTGTGGATGAAGGGAAAGCAGTGGATGTATTGTTTCTTGACTTTAGCAAAGCTTTTGACACGGTCTCCCACAGTATTCTTGTCAGCAAGTTAAGGAAGTATGGGCTGGATGAATGCACTATAAGGTGGGTAGAAAGCTGGCTAGATTGTCGGGCTCAACGGGTAGTGATCAATGGCTCCATGTCTAGTTGGCAGCCGGTATCAAGTGGAGTGCCCCAAGGGTCGGTCCTGGGGCCGGTTTTATTCAATATCTTCATAAATGATCTGGAGGATGGTGTGGATTGCACTCTCAGCAAATCTGCGGATGATACTAAACTGGGAGGAGTGGTAGATACGCTGGAGGGGAGGGATAGGATACAGAAGGACCTAGACAAATTGGAGGATTGGGCCAAAAGGAATCTGATGAGGTTCAATAAGGATAAGTGCAGGGTCCTGCACTTAGGACGGAAGAACCCAATGCACAGCTACAGACTAGGGACCGAATGGCTAGGCAGCAGTTCTGCGGAAAAGGACCTAGGGGTGACAGTGGACGAGAAGCTGGATATGAGTCAGCAGTGTGCCCTTGTTGCCAAGAAGGCCAATGGCATTTTGGGATGTATAAGTAGGGGCATAGCGAGCAGATCGAGGGACGTGATCGTTCCCCTCTATTCGACATTGGTGAGGCCTCATCTGGAGTACTGTGTCCAGTTTTGGGCCCCACACTTCAAGAAGGATGTGGATAAATTGGAGAGAGTCCAGCGAAGGGCAACAAAAATGATTAGGGGACTGGAACACATGAGTTATGAGGAGAGGCTGAGGGAGCTGGGATTGTTTAGCCTGCAGAAGAGAAGAATGAGGGGGGATTTGATAGCTGCTTTCAACTACCTGAAAGGGGGTTCCAAAGAGGATGGCTCTAGACTGTTCTCAATGGTAGCAGATGACAGAATGAAGAGTAATGGTATCAAGTTGCAGTGGGGGAGGTTTAGATTGGATATTAGGAAAAACTTTTTCACTAAGAGGGTGGTGAAACACTGGAATGCGTTACCTAGGGAGGTGGTAGAATCTCCTTCCTTAGAGGTTTTTAAGGTCAGGCTTGACAAAGCCCTGGCTGGGATGATTTAACTGGAAATTGGTCCTGCTTTGAGCAGGGGGTTGGACTAGATGACCTTCTGGGGTCCCTTCCAACCCTGATATTCTATGATTCTATGATTCTATGAATTCCCAATACGCATGGACACAGGAAAACATGTGAACAAATATTTAAAATAATTTCACTGAATAAGGAGAGATATTGTCCTCTCCACCGAAAAGCAAGGGAGCATTGAACACCTTTGGAAATCTGGCCACTTCATTTAAATACCTAGTGGAATATGAATTTTTCAAAAAGCCAGATTTTAGTATATTGGATAAACATTTTGTTTGTTCTCTTTTTAAATCAATCAATCAATCTAACTGGCTCCATGATTCCTGTGTCAGAGCAGCAGGGCACAAACGCTCGGCCTCATCTGCTAGCAGTAAATACTTAACTTGTCCCTCCCCCACCTTTATGTGGCCTCAGCCAATGAGAAAGCTGCAACTGATTTTGACTGCACCCCTAAATAATCACCAGTAGTGACCACGTCAGAAGGCCTGTACACCTGGCAGTCCCACCTCAGCCAGGCCTCAGAACGACAGCAGAGGAATTGGAAGACCAGGGGCCGTCCACACGTGAGAGGCTACAGCAGCGCAGCTTCACCTCTGTGGTGCTTCAATGTAGACACTACTTACACCAAGGGCAGGACTTCTCCTGGCGTCACAGGTGACACCCCTCTCTGAGAGGCAGGAGCTAGGTTGACAGAAGAATTCTTCTGTTGACCCAGCCCTGCTTGCATGGCGACTTAGGTCAGCTTAGTTTTGTCGCTCATGGGGCGTGTGTTTTTCACACCCCTGAGTGACCTAGTTCAGCAGACCTACTTTTCTCGCGTTCAGGCCCATATCTGTCTAGAAGTCTTTTCCCTCCTTTCTCTCCCTCCTTTTGGAGTTAGTCAAGAACATTTTTTGGGCAAGGAAATCTCTTGACCATTCTGAAAATGTCTTTAATAAAACGTTGGGAAAGTTTTCAGCATATTTTCCAAAGTGTCTGAATGTGGTCGTGTGCTGAAATCTAGTCACATTGTGTTACTCTAAAATAATTCACAAGTTGCTAGTCATAGTTGTTGCAGTAGAAAAGAACAAAAACTGCAGCCCAGGATGAGATAATACAGACAAGAGCTGCTGACCTGCTACCTTCAGTTCCAACAGGGCTTCTTCATAAAAAGAACCATCTTCCACAGAACAGCTGTATTGTCCTTCATCTGAGCGTCTGATATTAAGAATCTGCAAGGAAACATTCCCATCTAGGATGCCAGTTTTCAAAAGCTCCGTCCTTCCATGATAGTCTGGCATCTGCTCTCCATACTGATCCTTTCCTTCATGATACAGGTGCACAACTGAAGTGAACTCAGATCGGAACCATCTCACCTCCATGTTCTCAGCGCTCATCCTGGGGGACAGGTGACAGGGTAACACAATGTTCTCACCCAAAATGGCAGTGACAGGGTGATCAGGACCCATCACTCTGAACTGGGCTGTGAAATACACCAAAGCAAAAAGAGAACAACCTCAGAGAGAGAAAATAAAACATATTCATGACTGATTCAATAGGTTCAAACTTTCCAAAAATTCAGCCTGGGGCAGACACCTGGTATGCAAATTTCCAGCCTGAACATTGAAAATTTTGCACAGTAAGAAACAACTGAAAAGGGTGGGGGGAAGAGTTACATTAATAAGTGACAGGCCAGCTCATGTATAGGTGTCACTGATAACTCCCCATATATTAATTTGACATGCCACAGAGCCATTTCAGTGCCCCGTGAACAGACAGGGTGACCTGAGTATATACGCTGTGTACCTGAGCTCTGTGATCTGTTCCGACTGTCACTATATTTCTGATGTGATTCTCAGCATTGGTTTGAATATGAGAAGGATGAAAAGATGAAATCCTGACTCCACTGAAGTCAACAGAGATCTCCCAGAATTTCACCCTAATGTTTTGGGACCCAGCTTCTTTGGAGACCACCACCTCTCACCTCGTATGAGGACACAATTTTCATTGAGATCAGCTGAGGTTCTTGAGTTTCCCACATTTGTCCCCCTCCACCTGTATTTAGTGAGACGGGGTCACTGCCAGGACATTTTCAGTCAAGGGTCTTCAACTCTGGGACCCACGTGCCTTGACCTCACTGAGCCAAATCACTTCAGCTTTAGGCCAGTTGGCCTTGGTGTCTGAGAAAGGATTGGGTCACAGAGGATGCAAGCATGTGAACTAGGATGCTCAGCGTGACCCGAGGTGCGTAGGGCAGCCCACAGTGGAAATGCCAACGTCAGGGAAGGCTGCAAAAAGGAGAGCAGCTTCTCCCAAAACTGGTGGTTTACACTATAGTTAGATTCACCAACCAGTCACAAACTGTGCTCCTGATCCCCCACACTTGTTATCAAGAAAAGAAATCACACAGCCCCCTTTACTGCATCTCAGTCTCTGGCTCCCAATCAGCAAATAGGTTCAGTACAGTGAGACATTACTGAAAACTCGATTCACTTTACAAAATGTTCTTTTAATTCCCCAAAGGACCAGACACATTACCAGATCAATACTAGTTTGAATCTTACCCAAAATACCATGCTGCCAGCCAATCCTTTAGTATGTAAAACTAAAGGTTTTATTAGAAAAGAAAAGGAACGAAAGAGAAGAGAGTTGCTAAGCAATCAGATAGATAGATAGATATAGATAGATATGAATGAAAGAGACTTCAGAATCCATATATCAGGTTCTTAGCAGCACTGGTGAGTTTGCTAGAGCTTGAATGGGTCTATCAGTCCTTTGTTCAAAGTTTCAGTTTGTAGGGAAGTTACTCCAGAGGCGAGAAGCAGGACTGCAGACAAAATGGAAAAGATGCAGCTGACTTTTTATATCCTTTGCCATGTGGCGTGTACATCCTTTGTCCCAAACACAAACTCACAGCACATGGGCATGAAAAGGTACTTGGAGTCCCCTGTCCATAGGCCTGTCCTTACATGTCCTGAAAAACAACAAGGAGTCCAGTGGCACCTTAAAGACTAAGATTTATTTGGGGCATAAGCTTTTCCCAAATAAATCTGTTAGTCTTTAAGGTGCCACCGGACTCCTTGTTGTTTTTGTGGATATAGACTAACACGGCTACCTCTCTGCTCCTTGTCTACATGTCCTGCTGACTCATAGCCCCAGGCTCCTCTCAGTGGTCCATTCCACAGCTGATTGCCTTTGATGGGACATCAAGCAAGCTGGATAGTGCTGATGCCGGTCTGTCTGGGGGTGTCACCCAAATGCACAGCACAAGATTGACACACAAATATACCACACATATTTATGTCTCACCATACAAAGATGATACATACCTATAAACAAGGTTATCATATTTAGTAAATCATGCCTTTTCCACTGATACCTCATATAGAATCATAGAACTGGAACCTTGAGAGGTCATCGAGTCCAGCCCCCTGCACTCATGGCAGGACCAGCACCACCTAGACCATCCCTGACAGGTGTTTGTCTAACCTGCTCTTAAAAATCTGCAATGATGGAGATTCCACAACCTCCCTACGCAATTGATTCCAGTGCCTAACCACCCTGACAGTTAGGAAGTTTTCCTAAGGTCCAACCTAAACCTTTCTTGCTGCAATTTAAGTCTATTGCTTCTTGTCCTATCAGAGGTTAAGGAGAACAATTTTTCTCCTTCCTCCTTATAATAAGCTTTTAGGTATTTCAAAACTGTTAACATGTCCCCTCTCAGTCTTCTCTTTCCCAGACTAAACAAAACCAGTTCTTTCAATCTTCCCTCATAGGTCATGTCTTCCAGACCCCTAATCATCCTTGTTGCTCTACTCTGCACTCTCTCCAATTTTCCATAACTTTTCTGAAATGTGGCACCCAGAACTGGACACAATATTCCAGTTGAGGCCTAATCAACGCAGTGTAGAGCAGCAGAATTACTTCTCGTGGCATATCTTGTATAAGATTTATTGCAATTTTGTAATATTGGTATCAATGTTATTATAAATGGTCACCCATATTTCATACAGCCTCACACACAGATACTATAATGATATAAGTGTTTAGATAGATAGAGAAACTGCGTTGCCTCATATGCAGCGGGTGGAGAATTACTCCTCCAGAAGGGTTGGGGAGAAAGTGGAGACTTATTTACTGATATTGAGCCAATCTGAAATTTGTTTTAGGGGTGGGTTTGGGGTTTTTTTTTGGTTTTGGGGTTTTTTGTTTTATTTTTCCTTTCAGTTTTGTACAAAGGAGTGGAATAGGCATGATTTATAAATCACTGCGATGAAACAAATCCTACAACCAGCAGCAGGACCAGTGGGATTCCTACCTGATTCCAGCTTGTGAATGTGATAAGTAATGAAGAAAATGATCAAATGAGGCAGAGAGGTGATCATTGTGGACCTAGGACAGAATGAAAGAACCTTCCTCTTCACTGTAACTTGATCTGGACAACAGGCTAGGGAAGAGAAAAATACTTTACCAAAACATGTTTCGCATTCAAATCTGATTTGTTAGAAAAAGGAACTATTATCTGTAGTTGGACGGATTGTTTCTGGTCACCATGTCCTTCAAGCTTTTAGAGCTGGTAGACCTCATCCTCTCACACCTTGTTTTTAATGATAGGTTGGAAGCGGAAAACTAACTTTCCTGCTTTTTCATCTCCCAACTGGTTTCTCAATTTTGAATGGACGAGTCATTGAACTGAGCTAGTTGGGTACATTGAAATGAATAAAATATTTTCTCTGCACTTGCAGAAGAGGCTATTGCTGTCAAATGCTGGGTGAGCCCTTCAACAAATTCTGGTTCCACCACTTCATTGATCTTATTTTCTTTAAAACTTCTCCAGCAAACATGTACTGCTTGAATGTTATACATTATATATATGCCTTAGCATCAGTTGTCATAATTTTAATTTGAAAGATAATTTAAATTAAATACTGGTTTAAAAAATCCATTAAAGAAAAGCCTCTGATCTAAATTTTCTTTTAAAAAATCATTTTTTAAAGATGAATTTTCATCCACCCTGAGTGTCTGACATTTCCTTCAGACCCCATTGCCAAAGAACTACAGCACTTCGAAGATTTACATTAATAGGTGGGATACATTGGATTGGATGAATTATTGAAGACAGCTGAAATTTGTTTGTCTCTTTCAAAAACAGAGCAGCAGCACTGCCAACCACAGTATCCAAAAATCAAAAGTCAGTGTAACCCCGGCCCACCCTAACGTGTTCGATCTGTGTCGTATTGTCCGGTGTTGTGTTGTCTGCAGTGGCACTTGAACAGTTTTTAAAGTGTGGGTGCTGAAAGCCAGTGAAACTCCCCCAAACTTTTCACCTCGTGCCCCCCTTACCTCTATCCATGGCCTCCACCCCTTCCCCTCAGAGCTGGGGCTGGGACCAGGGCTGTGTCTCTAGGAGTGCAGGGACACAAACAGGGGTCAAGGGGCTGAGGCTGGAGGCGGACATGGGGCCAGGAGTGGATTCCCCACATGCGGGGCCAGGAGGGGAGCCCCAGGCACGGGACCGGGAGTGGAGCCCCATGTAAAACCTGGGGACGCTGTACTACCCCCCACGCCCCTGCTTCCCATGCCTATGATTGTCTGGTCTTGTACCTTTGATAAGCTGTAAAACTGCATAATTCCTTAATTTTATTAGAGCATCCATGAAGAATGTGGTATTTGGGAACATATGCAAGTTGTAAATTGTTGTGGTTGTTTTGTGCTTTAAAATGTTTGTTTCTTTATGAAAATCAATCCAAAAAATCCTCTCCTCCCTCCCCATCATGCACACACATAATTGAAAAAAAATCACAATTGGGTCAAAAAATATAAGTGATTGACTTAAAATCAATATTTTAAAAAATACATTTTGAGTTCCTATTTTTTGCCATTTGGTTTCTGAGCCCTGAGTGTGCACTCAGGTCTTAATCTTAAACTTTCCCCTGCAACCATAAAAGCTAGAAATTCATGTTTACTTGAAATGAAATCTGAGATTCTCACATCAGTTCATAACTAGAGCATTCGGGCTTTCAGAAAATTACCAAATACTGTGAGACTTAAAATAAAAATCACAAAAAGTTATGAGAGTTGACAACACTGCAGCTGGTCAAAAATGTTTGAACAAAAATGATTTTTTCAATAGAAAATGACTTTTGGACTTTTTTTTAAAAACTGATGTTTTCCTATTATTTTAACGTTTCTAATTTTTCAATGAAATGATGCTAAATTAAAAAAATATTTCAAATTGATTCAAAAGGAGAAACCTTTATCAAATGGAATAAAAACATTTTATTCGCCCATCCCTTATCCTGTCTCAAAGGAGGAAAGGGAGCAAAAATGAAAACTGAAAAAAAGAAAAACTAAAATCTAATTTTTTGTTCAATAATACGTGATTGAAATTTGAAAAATAAGCAAAATTGTTTTAAACAAAAACATAATTGGTAAATAGCTGTACTCCGATAGGTTTCTTCATGATATTGCCCCTTGAATGGCTTTTCACACAGGAGGAGATAATTTGTTACACAACGTATACATTTCCCTTTTTTAGTATGGCCTGAAGTCCCTACTCAGTGACACTCCTCAACACAGGATCAACTTGAGGCACATGCTCACTTCCCACTGAGTTCAGGAGGAGAAAAGGAGGCAGTTTTCTGCTTCGATTGATTGTGAGCATAATTGTATTTTTTACAAGAACAAAAGGATTCACCCCCTCCCCGCAGTCAAGAGGTAGAAAACTAGACTGATGGCCGCTGGGTTTGGTGCAGGAAATTTTCTGTATTCAAAACAGAGGAAGTTACAGATCTCCCCCAAGAACAGTCTTGGGCTCACTGCTCTTGAATAAAATTCAGCAAAACAAAGACATGACAAATTCAACAAGCTGTAAAAGTCTCGTGTTACATTGCTGTGAAAACAATCCGCAATGTATGTGACAGTCCCTCACTTTGAACGTAGACGTACTGTCAAGTTCCCAGAAAGAGAGAAACAAATTCTCACAGGATTATTTACTCCTTGTGTTTTGAATAATCTGTCCCAGCAATAAGGCTGGTGCATTAGACGTTAGAAACAGTCCTTCTGGAGCAAATTAACCCACCTGGTTGGGTCTTCTGAGAAGTTTAACATCTCCCGGGTGTGGTCAGACTTGGCTCCTCTGGCTGGGACAGTCCCATGCTCGGTGCCTGTTCCCGTCGGTCACGGAGGCGGCTCAGCTCATTCTGGCGATCGAGGAGCTGCAGTTTTGTCTCGGGGCTTCTCCGGGGAAGGTTGTGAACAGAAACGGGGTTTGCTCCGATCGATAAACGTGCGCTGGGCTCGCAACCTTCGCCCGGGGACAGTGAAAGTAAAACTGGAAATTGCCTCACTCCAACCCCTGTCCCGGGGGAGGGGAGAGTCTCCTCTTAAAGACACAGCCCCAGTCCCGCAGGGCCCCCAGTTGGGGGGGGGGGACCGGAACTTTGTGTTAAAATTTAACATAAAGGGGGTTTGTTGTTGCGGGAGGGGGTTTGTTTTGGGGTTGTTTTTTTACTATTTAGTTGACTAGACTCAGCAAAAGCAGGAAGCAGATTCTCTCTGAAATCAGGCCTGGATTCAGGTAACTGGGTCACCTGAACAGCGGACTCTCAGCCCAGTCCGGATTTCAAAAAGAGAAAAGCTTTTGCTGAATATCATAAATGGCAAACCCCCCCCGCAACCAACAACAAAGCCCCTTTTGTTAACATAAAGTGACAGTTTCCCACTGAAGATCGTGACCTTCCAAAACAGCAAGGTCATCAGAAGTGATTTGCTCTGTTGTTGCCGCCTGCTGGCCCCGGTCTATGAGAGAGACAAGGTGGAGGATGTTTGATCTTTTACTGGATCAACTTCTGTTGGGGAAAGAGACAAGCTTTCCAGCAACACAGACCTAAAGAAGAGCTCGGTGTAGCTCCAAAGCTCCTCTCTCTCAACAACAGGAGTTGGTCCCCTAAAAGATTTTATCTCCCCCACCTGGTCTGAGTTCAACAAAACTCAAACTTCTGAAAACCAAGAAATACAGAGTTAAGGTAAAAAGAAAAGGAGTATTTGTGGCACCTTAGAGACTAACCAATTTATTTCAGATGCACAAATCCAGGTTTTCTCACCCTCCGCCCGCCCCCCCCTTCTGGTAATAGCCCATCCAAAGTGACCACTCTCTTCACAATGTGTATGATAATCAAGGTGGGCCATTTCCTGCACAAATCCAGGTTCTCTCACCCCCTCACCCCCCTCCAAAAACCACACACACAAACTCAATCTCCTGCTGGTAATCGCTTATCCAAAGTGACCACTCTCCTTACAATGTGCATGATAATCAAGGTGGGCCATTTCCAGCATAGATCCAGGTTTTCTCACCCCCCCACCCCCATACACACACACTCACTCTCCTGCTGGTAATAGCTCATCCAAAGTGACCACTCTCCAAGTTTAAATCCAAGTTTAACCAGAACATCTGGGGGGGAGGGTAGGAAAAAACAAGGGGAAATAGGCTACCTTGCATAATGACTTAGCCACTCCCAGTCTTTATTTAAGCCTAAATTAATAGTATCCAATTTGCAAATGAATTCCAATTCAGCAGTTTCTCGCTGGAGTCTGGATTTGAAGTTTTTTTGTTGTAAGATAGTGACCTTCATATCGATGACTGTGTGACCAGAGAGACTGAAGTGTTCTCCGACTGGTTTTTGAATGTTATAATTCTTGACATCTGATTTGTGTCCATTTATTCTTTTCGTAGAGACTGTCCAGTTTGACCAATGTACATGGCAGAGGGGCATTGCTGGCACATGATGGCATATATCACATTGGTGGATGTGCAGGTGAACGAGCCTCTGATAGTGTGGCTGATGTGATTAGGCCCTGTGATGGTGTCCCCTGAATAGATATGTGGGCACAGTTGGCAACGGGCTTTGTTGCAAGGATAGGTTCCTGGGCTAGTGGTTCTGTTGTGTGGTATGTGGTTGTTGGTGAGTATTTGCTTCAGGTTGCGGGGCTGTCTGTAGGCAAGGACTGGCCTGTCTCCCAAGATTTGTGAGAGTGTTGGGTCGTCCTTCAGGATAGGTTGTAGATCCTTAATAATGCGTGGGAGGGGTTTTAGTTGGGGGCTGAAGGTGATGGCTAGTGGCGTTCTGTTATTTTCTTTGTCAGGCCTGTCCTGTTGTAGGTGACTTCTGGGAACTCTTCTGGCTCTATCAATCTGTTTCTTCACTTCCGCAGGTGGGTATTGTAGTTGTAAAAAAGCTTGATAGAGATCTTGTAGGTGTCCCTCTCACATTCCCTTTCCTTCTCCCTGTTCCTTCATTGTCTCTTTTTCTACTCAGCATTTTTCTAGCCCTCACTTGTGATACCTGTTTATTTTCCTCTCCCACTCTCCTCTCCTCCCTCCCACAGATCATCCCCCTTGGCTGCTCCATTCTTTCCCCTGATTTTATCCCTTCTCCTCCTGCTGCCCCAATGAGATCTAAGGACACAGATCTGTACAAAACGCTCCCTGCTGCTGCAGAGCTTCCAGCTTCTCCCAAAACCCTGATTGATTAATTCTGTACCACCCTCACCTCTGCCTGTCCCCAACCAGATTGTTCATTCTACCTCCTGCCCAGCCCCCACATCTGCCTCTCAGGGCCCTCTGGCAGCTCCAAGGGGCTCTTCTTCCTCCCCCTCCCGTCCCTGAGGCTGCAGGGAGGGCAGGGAGGAGATTCTAGGGGTCATAGAGATGAGGAGCCAGAGGGTTGGGTAGCCAGAAGTCCTCTACGGTCATAAAGACTAGGGCATGCGAGGATAGAAAGGCTGATTTTGGGGCCCCCAGTGGGATATTCCACCCGCTGTCTCAGGGACATAAGCTGAGCCTTGATCCCCCCACCCCCAACCAGAACCAGGGTCGGATTCTCTCCCGAGGGATGGAGCCTGGTGGGAAAGTGAAGATCGGGGCCCCATCACCAGCATCACTAAATGTCACCTGCCACCGGTCACAGTCCAGACAAACCCGGATCCTGCTGGGGACCTGGCTCAGGGGCAGAGGGGCCTCAGGGGAGGTGAGAGCCCGGAACTGCCCCCCGCACTGCCCCACAGCCCAGATCCCCTGCTCAGGGCTAAGGCTGATCCATCCCTTCCTCCTCACAGACTCTCTGGCCACCCCCACAGCCCAGAGTTCCCCATCCCCCACCTCCACCTCCCAGCAATGTGTCTCCGCGGTGAATCCCTCACAGCCCAGCACACAGGCCTGAGAATCAAATCTCTCAGGGTTGTCGGGCAGATTCTGCCATGTGTCTCCCCATCTCACACTTTTCCCATCCTCAGGCAGGACGAGTTGGGACTGAGCCGTGTCTGGATCCAGCGTCACATTCACTAGGAAGAGAGAGAATCAGAGCGTGAGGGGCAGAGCTCAGCCCTGGGGGAGGCTGGGGCCATTTCTCACACTCCCCAGCAGCCCTATTCTGGCTGGGACAGGCCTGGATCCCAGGGAGCTGCCTCTGACCTGGGCTCCTAAGACTGAGCAGGGATGTCACTGCACTTCCTCAGTCTTTTTCTCTTCAGCTGCCAGCTCCCTCTGCTGGGGCTGCTCCATTCCCAGCGGCAGAGACACAGCCAGGAAGGTGTCAGAAGTTTTTATTGAGGAGGGAACAGAGGAGGCAAGAACCAGCTTTAAACCCCAGAGGGAAGCTCCCTCCCCAATGCAGAGACGGGTCCGTGATGGAGTGAAAGGATCTTTCCCCTCCTGCGCCCACCTCTTAAACTCTGTGACTCTATGTGACTCTATTATCAGTTTTTCAAAATAGCTTTTGGTGTGAAATCTCTCCAATTTACTATTACCCCATATTTTACAGAATTACAGTAACCCTTCCCAGAATAATAATAAAAAGAAAGGAGAGAAACCAAAAGATGTCATATTGCAACAAAAGCGTAAACGTTAAATTTAAAATTGAACAACTCTACAACAATGAAACAAGCTCCCACATGAGGATCCAATTTGATACCAAAAATAAATAAATGCTTGTCTGAGGAAGGACAATGACACTTACCAATTTCTATATCTCGTTTGTCTAAAAATTAAACAGAAATACACATATTGTTTGTTAGAAGTGTCCCTTTACTTATATTTTATTTCTCTTTATCATCAATACTAATGTTAAGGCTGAGAGATTGTTTCTATTCAACCTCCTCTTCAGGACAGTAAGGTGAGAGGATCCAGTGGCCCTTTCTGGTTTTAAACTCTGTGACTCTATAATTAATTCCTTCTCAGTTTTTCATTGGTGTGAAATTTATCCACTTTAGTCTTTCCCCAGATAGTATAGAGTTACATTACAAAACAACCCACCATCCTCCCCCAAAAGAAGAAGAAGAAGAAGAAAATAATAATAATTAATAATAAATCATTCATAATAAAGCAACAAGCAAACAAACAAAAGGTTTCATATTGCAAGAACTTTAAAAGTTACATTTAAAAACGTTCTTGTCAGAGCAAGGACAATGATACTTACTTATTTCTTTATCTCGTAGGTCTAAAAATTAAACAGAAATAAATACATATTTTTGTTCAGTATTTCCCTTTTCTTATTTTTCAGTTTTCTTTATCACCAATATGACTGTGAAGGCTGAAAGACATCAAACTCATCCTCAAAATGTCAGACTAGAGGACCCAGTGGTCCCTTCTGGTCTTAAACTCTGTTACTCTATGACTCTACTGATCATCAATTTCTCATATTAACTTTTTGCAAGAAATTTATCCAGTTTAGTCTTTCCCTACATTTTGTTAAGTTACAATACCCCCCACAAAAGAATAATAATAAAAAGCAAGTAAGCAAACAAAAAAAAAGTTTAATATTGCAACAAAATTGTAAAAGTTAAATTTAAAAGCACACAACCCCACCACAATTAAACCAGCTCCCACATGAGGATCCAATTTGGTATGAAAATTTTCTTGTCAGAGAAAGGATAATGACACTTACCAATTTCTGTATCTCTTTTGCCTGAAAATCAAACCGACAGACACATATTGTTTGTTAGGACTTCCCCTTTTCTTATGTTTTATTTCGCTTTCTCATCAATATGAAAATTAAGGCTGAGAGATATTTTTTTCTATTCAATCTCCGCTGGAGGAGGTCAGATTAGAGGATCCAGTCATTTCTTCTGTTCTTAAACTGTGTGACTCTATGATTCTATGGCTTATCAATTTTTCATATTAGCTTTTGCTGTGAAATTCATTCAGTTTAGTCTTTCCCCACATTGATTAAAGTTACATTACAAAACAAACCCCTGTCTGCCCCCAAAATAATTCTAGTAATAATAAAAAGCAAGCAAACAAACATAAAAGATTTCATATTGCAACAATTTTGAAAGTTCCATTTGAAAACAAACTTCCACATGAGGATCCAAACTGGTACAAAAAGTTTCTTGTCAGAGGAAGGAGAATGACACTTACTTATTTCTTTATCTCGTAGGTCTAAAAATTAAAGAGAAATAATATATACATTTGTTAGGCGTTTCCCTTTTCTTAGGTTTTATTTCTCTTCTTCAGGACGTCAGACAAGAGAGGGACAAGTGGTTCCTTCTGGTCTTAAACTCTGTGACTCTATTGTTTATCAGTTTTTCAAATTAAATTTTGGTGTGAAATCTCTCCAATTTAGTGCCTCCTTCCCACATTTTATCACGTTACTGTAACCTCCCTCAAGCAAAAAATAATAATAAATAAAAAAACAAACACGCAGACAAACAAAAACAGGTTACATGTTGCAACTGAATTGTAAATGTTCAATTGAAAATCAAACAACTCCACAACAACTAAACAAACTCCCACATGAGGATCCAATTTCATACAAAAAATTTCTTGTCAGAGGAAGGATAATGACACTTACCAATTTCTATATTTCGTTTGCCTAAAAATGAAGCAGAAATACACAAATTGTTTGTTAGGTGTTTCCCTTTTCTTATGTTTTATTTCTCATTATCATCAATGTGATAAATAAGGCTTAGAAATTTTTTCTATTCCGCTGCCTCTTAAGGAGGTCAGACTAGATGATCTGGTCGTCCCTTCTGCTCATAAACTCTGTGATTCTGTTAGAATCATAGAATCCTAGGACTGGAAGTCTAATCCCCTGCACTCGTGGCAGGACTAAATATTATCTAGACCATCCCCGACAGGTGTTTGTCTAACCTGCTCTTAAAAGTCTCCAAACATGGAGATTCCACATCCTCCTTTATTCCATTTATTACTTACTCTGCCAGTTAGGAAGTTTTTCCTAATGTCTAACCCAAACCTTCCTCATGGTTCCTACTTCCCTCCTCCTTGTAACAACCTTTGATGTACTTGAAAACTGTTATCCCGTCCCCCCTCAGCCTTCTCTTCTCCAAACTAAACAAACCCAATTACTCTATTGCTTACTAGTTAATCAACTTAGCTTTTTGCGTGAAACTTATCCAGGTTAGTCATTTCCCCCATTTTATAAATTCATTTTACCTCCCCCCATGAGAATAATCATAAAAAACAAGTAAGCAACCAAAAAAAAACCAGGTTTAATAATGAAAAATTAAATAAAAAGGGTAAATGTAAAAGCAAACAACTCCACAACAATTAAACAATCTGCCTATGATGGAGTACAGCAGTTTAGAACCATGCCCTTGGGACGACATGGGGCCCCTGCCACTTTCCAGCAGCCAATGGACAGAGTGCTGCGGCTGCAGGGATCCGACACGGCCACCTACACGGACGATATCATCATCTGCAGGGAGAGCTGGGCGGAGCGTATGGAGCATGTCCCTGAGGTATCTGGGGCTCTCAAAGAGGCGGGTTTGACGGCCAACCCAACCAAGTGTCAGCTGGCCACCCAAGAAGTCACTTACCTAGGGTAGGATGTCAGGGGAGTGGGGGGCGGGGTGGGGGAGGGGGAGATACGACCTTTGGTACAAAATTCTTAGTGGGCTGCCCCCTCCCTTTCACAAAGTAGCAAGTCCGGTGGTTTATGGGATTAGCAGGATACTATTGACGGTTCATCCCAAACTTTGCTACCATGGCTGCCCAGTTGACAGACCAGGTTAAGGACACTGCACCCATGTCAGGCATTGGGAGAAGAAGAACACCCTGTTCTCTATCCCAGCAGGAAGCTATTTCCACAGGAGGTAGCCTAATCAGTCATCAAGAAGGAGGCCCTGGAGGTGAAATGAGCCATTGATGCCCTTACTTGTAGGGTTAGCCCTTCCACCTAGTAACTGACTGTGCACCAATCCACTGGCTGCACTCAATGACAGGCCATAATCCAGGCATTATTCAGTGGCTTCACTCAATGCAGCCATACAGCTTTCGGGTGGTAAAAGCGTGGACTTCTTTTTCACAGGACGGTGGGGACATGAACTGGCCCCAGGACACCCCAGCCCAGGGTCTGAGAGGGAGGGTGGGCGAGGGAGTATACAAACCCCACATTGCGTCTCACGTGGTGAAAGGACAGTACTGGGCCCAGGTAGCCCCGCACATCCAGCCCTGCAGAGCATGCTTCAATTGGAGAGAGGGCTGGAAAGGGAGCAACCCAGCTCAGACGGGAGAGGCTGGGGAGGAGGACAGACCTGCCCTGAAGGCTCCTGACAAAGGACTGACCGTATACTTAGCCCCATCAGGGCTGATGGTTTCATTGCCTTTTCTTTTTCTTTTCACCTTATTTTGGATTGGAACCGGGGGAGACCAGCAGTTGGTTGGAAGTGACCCAGGGAGGGCAACTCGGAAGACAACTTTGGGGACCAGACATTGTTGACCCTCCTAAGGCCCTGGCTCAGAGCCCAGAAGAGTGGGTGGGCCCAGGCTCCCCTTCCACTGCCCACCTCCCTGCCCTCCTGATTCAAAGAGGGCCAGGACTGCAAGATCTGCCCACTGGGAGGGGGCACTAAGTGTGCTAACCACTAGGTCACATAACCCACCGATGACCCTATCACGCTCCTATAGGGGGATCCAATTGTGTACAAAAAATTTCTTCTCAGAAGGAAGAAAATGACACTTACCAATTTCTAGATCTCGTTTCACTAAAACATAAACAGAAATATGTATACATTTTTTTATGAGCTTTTCTTGCCTTATGTGTTATTTCTCATTATCATCAATACAAAGTTAAGGCTGGGTGATTATTTTTACTCAACTTCCTTGTTTCTATTGCTTCCCCATCAAAAGGGAAAGTTTATCTAATTTAGACTTACCCCAAATTTTATTAAACTTGTTTAACACACCCTGTCCTGGGGCACAGCCCCATCCCAGTCAGGAAAAGACGAAAACTCCTCTGGGCTCAAGTGGCCTCATTCCTGCAGGGCCTGCTCCACTTGGAGGAAATGATCTCAAAAGAGAGAGGTTGTCACAGGAAGGGGGCCGCAACCAGCAAAAAGGCTGCTGGAACTCAGAGGAGCTGATTTCTGCAACAGAACCACTGTGAGGAAGAGAACGTGTGACCCTCTGCCACTCACAAGGGCCCTTCAGACCAGGTACAAACAGGGATGTGTGCAGAAATTTAAATTTGACCCCTTTTGGAGGGGCACATTCTGTACCCATCCCTGGAGCTCGCTCCCCTCACTGTTCTGGCCAGGGAAGGACTTTGCTCTTTCCCCTATGCCCACCTTGGCAGAGCACTCTTCCCTCCCACACAGGAGCTTGCTCTTTCCCCCACACCAGCAGGAGTTCGCTTTACCTTGCCTCCGCCCTGGCCCTGGCAGCAGGTCACTCTTCCCTGCCTCTGCAGCCCTGGGGTTGTAGAAGCTCTGTGCCCTCGATGATTATTTGGGGCCCTGTGCCTCTGCTTGACCCCCCTCCCCCCCATGCATGACCCTGGGTACAAGCTGACTGCAGCAGGAGCGGTTGAAGATAAATACTGTCATGGGGTTCAGCTGTTCTTAAACTTCTGTCATGAATTCACTTGATGAATTCACTTGATCGATGCTACACTCCCTGGTGACTGGACTTGCCATTATTTTCTCAGATGCTCCATCGATATGTGGTCTAAGGCCCAGACAACTAAGCAGCACCCAGGCTTATGTCTTCTAGCCTGCCCTGAGAGCAAACAGTCCTTTTACCCCAATGGATAGCAATGTCACATTAGAGGAAACTGAGGCACAAAAAATTCATTAAAATAATGCAGAAAATTCCCATTTCAGTACACCTTCATTGACAAGCCAGATCTCTATAGATTCTTCTCAAAGACTCTGAGACTGAGGCTGGTTTGCATTGAAAACTTACACTCCTCGTACACGTAGCTATGCTGACCTAACCCCCTAATTCAAAGGACTTTTAAGGGGAAAGGGTCTTTGGAAACATCCAAACAGGCCCTGAAATGGTCCAACCTGTTACACATACTAACCCTCCCCCACCCAACAAACACACAGAAATAAAAATAAATCCGAGAAACCAACAAGCGTATATGCAATTGTGTAACTTGGTCAAAGTCTGTATTTGTGGAAAAAAGGGAAATTGAAACTTACCAACTTCTTCAGTAAGTTTCGCTGAAAAGTACAGAAATAAATGTAAATTAATATCATCTCCTTGCTTCATTAAAAGTGTTTGAAGACGACTTCCTATAGGTACACAATTCATTAGGAAGGAAGTCTGATTGATTTGGAAATCAGGCAGATATTCTTTATGGATGAAGTTCAGCAGGTTAAGGACAGCTGTGCCTGAGTTATGTGACAGTGGGTATGATTTTTTAATTTCCTCACTGAGGAAGAAATGTGTTTCTTTACTGATTTACCACAAGGGCATTTCTACAGGGCCTCTCACTGTAATGTCCGGGTGCACTACACTTTATTAGCAGAAAAGAGATTTGAAGGACAAATATGAGAGGCTAGGCTTTGCAGAACCTTCTCTCAAGTGGGACCAGAGACAGACAGTGGTAATCTCCTGAGAACTAGCAGCAGAGGGAGATGAAGGACCAAGCAGAACACAGATGTATCTGCTATGATCCGATTCTCTGACTCAGTTCTATTGCCCAAGACTCTCCTCTCTCCTATTCTACTCCCCACCCCCTACACACACAGTCCTCTTCCGCTCTCCCCCCCACAGCCCTCCCCACCACCCTCTATCAATAAATTCACATGCATTCTTCTTCTTTATACAGGACAAGGTCAGCAGATCACACCTTCTTTTAATATTAAATTCCTAAATTGCTCTAATTTATTTCTTAGAACAAAATCTTTATTTACAGTATATTTCTTCCTCTGATATTTACCTTTCATTTTAAAGAGATAAACAGTGAGGCCAATGAAAGCAAACAAAACCACCAGGATCACACTCAAAGTCGCCATCAAGGGATTCACCCTGGGGAAAAAGAGATCTGAAAAACAAAACACCAGAACTTGTCTTAATTTGGCTGATTACAGTCAGATGTTTTTATTTCATACAAATACATAAATGGTGCCCAGCAGGATTTGTGCAAGACAAGAGTGAAAGAATGGCCATGTGTACACTACACAAAAATGTGTAGATCGCTGGGTTTCCTCTGGCCCCTTCCTAAGGGCCAGAGCATACACACTCCAGGGAGGCCCTGTTCCTGCCTAAGGGCCGGAACCCCTGGACTATTTGGGGTTCAGCCCCATTACACCGGTTGGGATGCTAACATCAGTTTGCTAATTTCCCCTGAGACTAGGCAGCAATCCCAGTGGTATAGTGAGGCGGTGTGGCTTCCCTCCAATCCAGAGTGGGAGGGACGACCACCGCACCACTACACGAGGGTAAAATGAGTCCATTTGTGGATCTTGACCAAAGTGATGTAAGAAGCACAAGTCCAACTGAATGTCATTAGAAACAACATCACATGACGTAGGTGACGTTTCCCACAACAAGCAATGAACAATGAGTTGGTGCAGCAACAAGATCACAAAGAAGCCACATGACAAAACTTACCACATTCAAAAAAATCACTGAGGTGAAGTTAAGGTTGCAGGATCATATTGTGTCAGTGGATTGAGTGAAAATTTCTTCTAAAAAATGCTGGAAGATTTTTGTGTGTGTGCATACATGCGTGCAGGCTAGTATCAGGAAAGTCAGACTTCACATTAAATTTACATGAAATCCCAAACTTTGATTTTCTGAATACTCACAACTAAGGGAATCAAATTACCTAAACTGTGATCCCGTAAATATACCAGTCTCCTATTTTCTGTGTTTGTACGTGGATTCTGAAATATCCACCACAGATGTTTCCGTTCTTTTCTTCCTACGTTTTGTTTGGTTTCTGGTGGTGGTGAGTTCAGTGTGGGGTTTGGATGGTGACTGACCTGCTATATAAACGGCTGATTCCTTGTCTTGATTGAGAACGGTGTTCCTGATGCAACAGGACAAGTTTTGGTTTGAATGTTCTGTTACAATGAGAACAGTTTCTGTTTCAAACAGGTTGTTATCGCCACGGGATTTTGTTTCAGAGAGTGATGGTAAACGCTGCCCATTGAAATCTTTCCACAGCACCTCAGGCTCTGGGTACCAGCCAGCTGATCGACAAACCACCCGGATCCCTCCATCCTGGTGACCCTCCACAGAGATGAGAGGAGCAGAGCCCAGACCTAAGGGGAAAACACATAAAGGTGTCAATTCCATGAATTAATTTATAAAGCAGAAGGGATGAGGGACAGTTTGTGGATCCCTTACTCACACTAGAAAGCACTTGTTCACGGGGGTAGTCAGGAGAAGGGATAAATGAATACTGGATAAATGAAGGGATAAATGAATACTCAGTCTTGTCTAAGAGTGGTTAATATGTAGCTCCCCATCACCACCGTCACCACTATAGAGTCTCAGCAAATAAGGCTGCATTTGATTTTAACTACACCCCTACATAACAACCAACCCATAAGAAGGCCATAAAAGTCTGGCAGCCCCACCTTAGCCACACACCCTAGAAACGACTGCAGAGCAATTGGAAGGCTTTATGTGTCCAGAAGGCCTTTCCCTCTTAATTAAAGACCCCTTTGGGAGTCAATCAAGACTGGGCAAGAAAGTGCCTTGCCCATCCTGAA
Organism: Caretta caretta; assembly: GCF_965140235.1. Classification (NCBI taxonomy): domain Eukaryota; kingdom Metazoa; phylum Chordata; order Testudines; family Cheloniidae; genus Caretta; species Caretta caretta. The sequence goes on from NC_134219.1 coordinate 42,350,450, forward strand.
AATGTGTTTAATAACACGTTGGGAAAGTTTTCAGCATATTTTCCCAAGTATGAAAGTGGCTGTTTGCTGAAAGTTAGATACACTGTGTTATTGCAGAATATTTCACAAGCAAGGAGTCACAGCTGTTGTGATAGGAAAGAACAAAGCCTGCAGACCACACACAGTTAAAACTGACACAAGTTACTGACCTGCTACCCGCAGTTCCAATACGGTTTCTTCATAAAAAGTACCATCTTGAACAAAGCAGTGGTATTGTCCTTCATCAGAGGGTCTGATATTGAGAATCCTCAAGGGAACATTTCCATCTGTGAGTCCGGCTTTCAAAAGCTCTGTCCTTCCCTCATACTCTGGCATCCGCCCTTCATACTGATCCTTCCCATCACGGTACAGGTGCACAAAGGATACAAATTCAGGTCGGAACCATCTCACCTCCATGTTTGCAGCGCTCATCCGGGGGGACAGGTGACAGGGTAACACAGCTTCCTGACCCAGGATGGCAGCGACAGGGTCAGGGGGTCCAATCACTGTGAATTTTGCTGGAAAATGCACCGGGACAGCAATAACAACAACAACGACCTTGGTGAGGCAGAGAACTGGGAATGGACGTGCTCGGCGTATAGTTGAGACAAGCTATTGAAGTAGCCCCTTTTTCTAAGTGCTCTCAAATTGACACGCTTACTGACATTGGCATGAGATTTGCTGGTCCTCACCAGGAACAAGGGGAGGGTTGGTGGGCCATATCTGGTGTTCTTCCACCAAGGTGCTCCTGAGATCTAGGCCTATTGCTCTAGGCAATTGTTGTACTATTGTGGTTCAATACTTCATATGATCAAGAGACCAATTAACCAAACTTTGCCAAATGTATTGCCTAAGGACAAATCAGTACACTGTGAAAAGGAGACATACATATCCTCCTTCTGGAAAGCAATCCTTACCTTGCAGTGTGCTCACCTTACACAGAAATTGTGCTTCAAAAATACACCACCAAAACCACTTATATTTATACCAGGGGTGTTCGCAAGTGAAAAAGCACTTTATCCATCACCCCATCCAACTCCCCATTTCTTAATCTTGTTCTGTACGTTCCTTCTTGCTGTTTGGGACAGAACATTCCAAACCAGGTGGGAGCAGACGTACATCCCAGCCACTGCTAGGACATGCCATTCATGTCTCTTGGCTTTGATAGGCTTCCAATGTTCTATTGTGAACACTAACTTAACTTTAGCAAAGTTTGGTGGGATATTTGATGTGGGTGAACAGAATTGTTAGAAGAGCATAATACATTCCGTTAATTTCCCAGCACCATATGTAAAGAGAGAATTACTGTGCATATAATACCTAATAATAAGGTGGTGTATACTACACCTAACATATATGTATTAGCTAACAGGCCCAATAAAAAAAGTCACATGACATAGAATATCAGGGATGGAAGGGACCTCAGGAGGTCATCTAGTCCAACCCCCTGCTCAAAGGGGGACCAATCCCCAATTTTTGCCCCAGATCCCTAAATGGCCACCTCATGGATTAAACTCACAACCCTGGGTTTAGCAGGCCAATGCTCAAACCACTGAGCTCCCTCCCCCAAATAGACTCCTAGTGGAATCAAAACTAGCTCTGATATTCCACAGTGGAGAGAGGAGGCGGTGCAATTGTCATGTAGGGCCCTCACCAGGGGCCCCCACCATCAGGTATTAATACCTGTCCCCAGCCTCTCTCAAATATTCTAGTTCTTATTACATTTTTGTGCAGAGTAACAGCCCTGTTAGTCTGTATTCGCAAAAAGAAAAGGAGGACTTGTGGCACCTTAGAGTCTAACCAATTTATTTGAGCATGAGCTTTCCTGAGCTACAGCTCACTTCATCGGATGCATACCGTGGAAACTGCAGCAGACTTTATATACACACAGAGATCATGAAACAATACCTCCTCCCACCCCACTCTCCTGCTGGTAATAGCTTATCTAAAGTGATCACTCTCCTTACAATGTGTATGAGAAAACCTGGATTTGTGCTGGAAATGGCCCAACTTGATTAACATACACATTGTAAGGAGAGTGATCACTTTAGATAAGCTATTACCAGCAGGAGAGTGGGGTGGGAGGAGGTATTGTTTCATGATCTCTGTGTGTATATAAAGTCTGCTGCAGTTTCCACAGTACGCATCCGATGAAGTGAGCTGTAGCTCACGAAAGCTCATGCTCAAATAAATTGGTTAGTCTCTAAGGTGCCACAAGTCCTCCTTTTCTTTTTAGTGATGATTTCAGTGAGGCCAAATTAAGTGAGGAGAAATGACAGAGACAAGGAGCTGGATCCCAGGCTTTGCTTCCAAATGTCTGCCAAAACGGTGTCTCTTTTTTGTCAAGACACTGAAGCGAGATGTGTCTCTCTCGATGCCTCCACCGCGCTAGAAAGCGAAAGTAGGAAAGGGAGGGGCACGCGGGGGGGGGGTCCGTCCCTTCACCCCCACATTGCCCTTTGGGGTGAAGGATCCTCTCCCGGAGAAGTCCACCCAGGGGTCCCGTCTTGACTCAGATCTACCCAAGGGCCCCAGTTTGGCGGAAGCCCCGTGAGAATTTCGCAGAGACTCGGCTCCCTGCTCCGCGAGACCCGCTACATGCGGGACCGGATTTCTGACGGCGCTGGGTTCACACGCATCAGGGGCCCCCCGGTCGCTCCACTTCTGCTGCAGCCCAGCGGCCGCGGCGCCGGCTCCGCTCTCCAGCCCCTTCCCCTAGGACCGGCCCCGGGGCTTCTCCTCCGCCCCCCACCCCGCCCACTCGCTCCTGCTCTGCGCTGGCGGCTGAGGGCTCCTCTCACCCCCCCTCCCCCCCCCCGCCCGTCACTGGCAAGCAGCCTGTGGGGGGCCGGAGAGGAGCGCTAGGACCAGGGAGAAAGTGGGCGGGGGGGGGGGGAATCCTGTTTACCCCTCCCCAGCCCTGCTGCGCCTGCAGTTTACTCCTGGCACCTCCCTCGCTCCAGGGACCAACCCTAGCTCCCCCCCCCCCCCCGCTGTGCTTTTGCCCCCAGCCCCTGCCTTGCTCCAGTCAGCAGGGACTAATCCTCCCCCCGTGCCCCACTGTGCTCGTCTTGCCCCTGGTCCCTGCCTCGCTCCAGCTGGGGACCAATCCTCTCCCCCCCCCCCCACATGCCCCCCTGTGCTCTTGCCCCTGGCCCCTGCCTCCCTCCAGCTGGGGACCAATCCTTCCCCCCCCCCCCCCACATGCCTCCCTGTGCTCTTGCCCCTGGCCCCTGCCTCCTTCCAGCTGGGGACCAATCCTTCCCCCCACACACATGCCTCCCTGTGCTCTTGCCCCTGGCCCCTGCCTCCCTCCAGCTGGGGACCAATCCTTCCAACCCCACTGTGTCTCGCTGTCAGGGTAGATAACAATCAATGATTTTTAAAAAAAATTAAAAAATTGGATTTTTTCATTTAAATTGGATTTTTTTGAGAAAATGCTTTTTGAGAAAAAAACCTATCTAAAGATGAGATATCTTTGAGCTATAACCTATCATAGAATAGGGATGATACATTATATTTCTATAGTATGAGACAATATATTCATGTAATGTTTGAGAAAAGTTTTGTAAATGAGTTCTAATAGTTGATGGATTAGGGACCCAATCTTATGGGGTTCCACAGGCTTCTCTATAGATTATTTAGGTTAATCTTTCCATCTACCCAATGGGACTCAGTGCTCAGTCTAGAAGACACCATCAGAGATGCTTAATTTTTCAGTTCTCAAACTGCGGATTTGGGTCTCCAGAGGTAACATGCTTGTTAACAGCAAAAATGTTTTAAAATAAATAAATAATATGTAAAGGTGCGAAATAACTGACCTCACCTCTATTGTCCCTTTGCAAATTTGTGTACATGGAGTCAATCCCTTTGTACCTCTCTCTAAAAGTGCAAAGTTTCAAAAAGTTCAATGACTAGAAGACTGTTGGGGGCAGAATAGATCTGGACAAGGAGAAGAAGTCTGGAGATAAATGTGAGAAGTGAGGGACATATGCTTTTTTGTTAAAATATTATATGTTTGCTGTTGAAGAAAAAAATCCAGAATACTTAACGTTGTTTTCGTTAAATAAAACAATTGCAATGTCTGTCTGGTGATGTTCTCCTCCTAATACAGCCTGGCAAGAAAATCCTCCAATTATTAATGATTAACCTGTTGAATTGGAGATGGTTCACCTCCCAATGACAATAAATATCTGCTTCAATTACCTTTGGTAAATGAAATAACCAATCATTCATTTTCTAATATAGCTGTAAAACTAATCCGAAAAGTTTTCAAAATAAATCACTGTTTAAAAATGTATAGTGTGTACCTTCTAAAAATGAAGCCTACATCTATCTCTGAGTTGTGAAGAATATGTATTAAGGTTGTAACAACAAACAAGAATGCACATTTATATAGAAAACCATGATTAAATCGAGACTTCCTGACTAGTGATTTAAATCATGATTTAAATCAAATGCACCCTGCCCGCTGTGCTCTTGCCCCTGGCCCCTTCATTCCCCAGGGGGCCCCACAAATATGTTTGGCGCCGGGCCCACAAAAAGCTAATCCGGCCCTGTTTAATACAATCATAATAACCATTATATTTTTCATCTGCTGCGCCAAATGAAAACTCCCCTTTTAATTACTTCTGTAATAAACAGCCCTTGTACGCTACACTGGAGTTTATGGTGAAGGGAGTGTCTTTATTGCTGTAAGGTCGAAGGTTAAAGCCAAACCTCTCTCTGTTCTCAGGTACAAATCAAACAGGGACCAAACTGCGTAAGTTGTTAGTTCTAAGTCCTGACTGGTCAGCTGACATAGTGCTCCCCTTGTGACAGGATCCCCCGCGTGCAAACTGGATCCGGGGTACCACTGTGGCCCCTTACGTCTCCAGCCTGGGCTGTCTCTCACAATGCTTTGAAGCAGTAAACCCCATTGGGAGCTGTCGTCACTCAGCTCAACAGTAGGTGGAGCCCCATACCCAGCTGGATTGCCTGAATGCTCCCAGAGCCACTCACACATCACACAGAGAAAGACACCAGCCAATATCCCCCAGCTCCCCAGCCTTGCACCCCAGTGTAAGTTTATTCGCCTTCATACTGCTGCTGTTTCATGTGGCTGGGCCCTGCAGCCAGAACTCTTTTATGGCAGAGTGGACCTGAGATCAGGATCAAGAGGGAATCTGGGGAGTGGCCTTCTGGAGCCAGAACAGGAGCTGCAGCTGCGATGGGAAAGGCGTGCTGGGCAGAGGCATCCTGGGGAAGCAGCTGGTTACTTCCTGAGCAACCAGATACAATGTTGTTACAGATCCTGACTCACATTGTGATGAGATACATTGTTACCCCTGTGTAAGGCAAACTGGTTACATGGTTGTAAACTTGCTTCTAACCAGCCTTGCTGCTTCATGGCATCCAGATGCTGTCAGCTCTGGTGCATGGGCTCAGGGGGAGGATCCCACTGCTGCTGGGTTTTTGTTGCTGGTGAACGTATTGCCTGAGAATTGCAGTCTTCAATCAGATACATGTGACATGCAGTTATTTTTGGCCAACAGAAGTGGCCTCCAGGGGCTGAGGTGGAAGTTGGAGAGATGAATCCCTCATCCCATGTCACTTGCAGCTGACTGTGCCAATGAGACAGTTCCCAGACTGTTTAGTGTAACAGCGGGCTGGGAGAGTGGGAATACTCTCCAACAAGGACACACACACACAAAACAAGGGTTGGGGGAAAGTGAAACAAGCGAGAGGCCATGAGTACAAATCATCCCACTTCTACTGAGTGTGGTTTCAGAGTAACAGCCGTGTTAGTCTGTATTCGCAAAAAGAAAAGGAGTATTTGTGGCACCTTAGAGACTATTGGTTAAATAAATTGGTTAGTCTCTAAGGTGCCACAAGTCCTCCTTTTCTTGGAGTGTTGTTTGTGTTTGCAGGCACCTCCCAGCCCTTATGACTGACCATGACCTCCTATTCACAGACCTAGAAGGCAACCTAGGATTGGACACCTTTGCAGCCCATTTTGCTAATAAGTGAACAGAGGTCGCACAAGGTCACTGAAGTCAAAGCGGGGAACAGAATCAGGGTCTCCAAATGGAATCCCAGGTCTTAGCTCCTCAGCCCCACGGCCTTGGCTGAAAGTGTCAAGTATCTGTTCATTGGTTCACCTGTTGCTAACGGTTACACCACACCAGAGCCAGCAACAGGAGACCAGAGCCCTGATCCCAAATGTTCTGCTGATGACTGGCAAACACTGGTCTAAGCCATTAGCACAGCCTGTGTCATGTTCCCTCCAGCAGCTGGCCCACACACAGCCCAACAATTATTCCCAGAGCTGAAGTGGTGTGGTGGGGATCTGAAGAGACATGATTTAAATCAGCGGTTTTCAAAGTCTAGGTCACAGCTCTGCAGGGTTCACCCCTGGCAGGGAAGGTGGCCGCTTCTTTATTTGTATCCCACAAGGTTTCATCTACATTTAATGGGTTATTTAGTTGCATAGAAATATACAATGGAAATGTAATTACAGGGGTATATGCAATCTACATGTAAGATAACAAGAAACAGCCTTTATTAGTTTTCATGAAGTTTCCACATCAGACATCTTCTCATCTTAACACAACCCTAAATTGAAGTGTGTGTTAATCTAATTACCAAGGCCTACAGAATGGAAAGGTAATGTAATAATAAACAACAAGATTTAGACAAGTAAAAACAATACATTGAACATCTCTGGTTTGATCTCTATCTGCACCAGTGAATTGGCCAGAATACACATCAATACACTTAACCCTTCTTTGATATTCGGACCCAAGGGAACTATTGCTCTGCTCTGAGCTGGTCTGTCAGAGTCACATGAGCAATGTATTTTGCACACTGTAATTGCCTTTGAATTACAAGTTCCCAACTGGCAAGAAGGAAGATCAGCATCATGTGGCCAGCAGAGCTCCCAAATTACTGGATTAGTGGAAAATTCACTATTTTCCCTGATTTCCATTGCTTTTTCTGTCTTGCTTCAAAAGGAGACAGCTATTCACAGACACACGTGTGACTCTTCTGTCAGCAAACATGCAGCAAAGTCAGCATTAGAAGCCTTGACTTCAAATGTCACCTCTCTTTTTTGTTTTTTATATTTCCATGCACATCACAACTCGTGTCACAAATACAACACGAGATTCCCTGCCCGAGATAGCAGAGAAGTATCAGACACTTTCTCCCCCTGATTACAAAGTATTTGAGAGGCTACACAAGGTCACTTCAGGTAGAACTGGGAAAAGAACCCAGCTCTCCAATATGGAAAACCCAGGTGCTAGCCACTCATTCCTACTGCCTTTGGGTTGAATGCATAAAATAGATATGATCTGGTTAGCACCACTGCACAACAGAGCCAGGCACAGAACCTTGGAGCTCTGACCTCTAATCTGGCTCGTAAGCATTTGTGTACCTGATGGAACAGTGTGTCAAGTCCCCCAACAGTGATTGGCCTCAGAAATAATGGTGGGGGACCGGGGAGGTCATGTTACAAATCCTGCTGCTGTGGGAGTGGGGACTGAGGGGTTCCATGGGGTATTAAAAAAAGAAAACTAAAATATATAATTTAATTCACCCGCTCGTTGAAAATGTTATAAGCAATTGATTGAGGGGCAATGTGCCCTGAAATCCTGGTATTCCAGATTGAAAACATCAGTCTCAAAATATGGGCTGGGATTTTCTCAGGAGCCAAGTCCCCATTGAATTCCTGCCCTGAAGCCCTGGGGATTGCACTGGTTGGACAGACGTGGTCTAAGAAGCATTAGGGCCAAGCCCCATTAGACAGGCTGATTTGTTGTAAGAATGGTTGGGCTTTGCCCTAGTGCTGTCCTGAACACTCTCAGCAGCAATGCCTTCCGGGTAGGTATCTACAGTCCCAGTCCCTAGAAAGATCACCGAAGCAGTGGATCCTGAGAGATTTGAAGATGCTGCACTGTGGGACTCATGGAACCGCTGTGGTTGGTCCTTGCCCATGTACACCACGGAACAGGTCAGACTGACCCAGGTCAGCACAGCTCAGGGGTTAGTTTTGTTGCAATCCAGTGTAATCCCAGTGGTAAATGACATGGACCCCTGAGCTGTCTGGAGCCCTTTTGTGTGTGGACTCAAGGTGCGGGGGGAGGGGGGGCGGAGGAGGTCTGTGCATTATTTAGCACACTCACCTCCTGTGCCGGCATCTGAGTTTAACCCCTTCATCCCAATGAGAAACCTCATCTCCCTGCTGGGCCTGGGATGTTTGTCAAAGAGTCTTTCCTTCGTAATAGCCGCACTTCATTACTGCTCAGTGCTGTTGTGGGGTGGCAGGCTGGTCTAGCAGTTTGGGCACTGGACTGGACCTTCGGATATCTTGGTTGTATTCCCAATTCTGCCACTGACCTACTGCATGACCTTGGACAAGTCACTGCCCTCTCTGTGCCTCAGTTTCCCTTCCCCACCTCTTGTCTACTTCGTCTGCAACCTGTTCAAGGTGGGCATTGTCCCTCATTGTGTTTTATGCAGGGCCCAGATCTCATTTGGGGGCTGTGGGGACTGCTGTGATCCAAATAAAACTAATAATAAGTTCTATGATACAAATCAGGAACAAGATCAACAGCTTGTAACTTCCCCATCTCCAGCCTGAAGGCAGCATTCTCACATAGACCAGCCTGCAGCTCTTGTGATTCAAGCCTCACTGATCATTTAACCGCTTCTGTTCTGTAAAAAGCAATTTTCCAATGTGCTGGGGGGAGGGGACTTGACACTTGGCTCTGCCCAGGCCCCACCCCGACTCCACCCCTTTTCCCAAGGCCCCACCCCAATTCTACTCACCCCATTCTGCCCCATCCCCGGAGGGTGCCAATGCTTACTCCTCCTCCTCTCCCCTCAATAGCCCCCACAGCTGAGCTTGACAGGCGGGAGGCACGGAGAGGCACTGATCAGCAGGGCCTGACAGCAGGACCCACGCGGTCAACACCTATGATAAAAAAGTTCCCTTATTTCACCAGGGGAAGCTGGTTTTAATAAGGATTCCACTTCTTAGATAAAAGTCTCCCATGTCAAGTATCTTTAAAGACTATTTTTTGCCCTTCTTGCCACTCTCCCAGATCATCTATTTTTCAGTAGTATCTCCCATTCAATGAAGGCTTTGGAGAGCTGAATGATGCAGATACACTTGCAACAGGCAACTTCCGGTGAAATGAACCTTGTAACCAAAGTTATTACCATTAAATTTGACAGCAACTCCCTACCTTGTACTCCTGGGCAGCTTCCTCTGTAGGAACCACCATGTGAGCTCTGTGCACTTGGGATCTGTCGCACACCACACAGATGGGGGTTTGATCCTCTTCACAGAACAGTTTCAGAGCCTCCTGGTGTTCCCCACACACCCTGCCCCCTCCTGCTCCTTTCGCTGCCTGAAAAGTCAGCCCCTTTGGCTATTTCTACATTTGCCAGCTGCCTATTGGGCCTGAGGTTTCTCTGTTGCACAGTTTCTCTGCACTGAGGGCAGGAGGCGGCTGTGTCAGGTCCCTCCCAGCACTGGGCGATGCAGGCTCGGCAGAGATTGTGCCCACACTCCAGAGTGACAGGGTCTGTGAAATACTCCAGACAGACGGGACATGTCGCTTCCTCCTGGAGACTTTCCACAGGGCTCTCTGCAGCCATGGCTCCCTCTGGGCAGTGGGACAAGGTTACTTTCACTTTCGTGAGATCAGGAAGGTAGGGGCAGGCTGGGGGTGGGGGTGCTGTACCAGCACTGATGGTGAAAAAAATCCAAATAAAAACAAAAAACAAAAGCCTGGCCCCCCAAATGCCCCAGCCAGGGCCTCCACAATGCCAGAGCCAGACCCCCACGCCTCCACCCCACTCTGGACCCCATGCGACACCCCCCCCCACACACACACACTGTCCATGCTAAGGCCTCCACCATACACCCCCACACAATGTATATACCAGCACCCCCTACTCATTCTGCATTCAAATCCCTCCCCCCATACACTCTGGGGACCCCCTGAAGCAACATCTCTCTGTGCCCCGCCAGAAACCCACACAGCCAGTGTCCCCTTTGCCCCTCTTACCCCCTCCCCCCACACGATACCACCAGTCCAGTGTGCCCACCAGGACCCACCAACCAACACTAAGGGAAAGACAGGCCAACACACCGAGCAGAACTTTTAATATTTTTTTAAAAAAAGAAAGAGAAAAAAAAAAGCAGGGGAGCCGACCCGAGGTGCAGCCAGTACACACCCAGAGCAGATCCCCAACAGACACCCCCTCCCAGGCTGGTGCACCCCAGATAACCAAAGACTGACCAATAATTAGCACAGGGCAGTGGGTGCCACTCCCCTCCCACCACCAGCCCAGTCGAGCCACCCCCAGCCCAGCTGTGCCAACCCCCCCAACTCGCGCAAACCCTGCTGCAGCCTCCGCCTGCCCCTCCCCCACACAGCCTGTGTGTCCCCCCCGACCCCAGCTGCCCCACAACAGCCCCCCCGCCCCGGTGCACTGCAACTGCCAGGCCAGCAGGGCAAGGGCAGGTTAAATCGATGCTGCCCTGCTGCAGGTACTGCTATCCCCCCCTCAAACCACAACGCCCCGCCCCCCCCAACCAACAACCTCCCTGCCGTGAACCAGGCGCAGCAAAGCAAGCTGGTGGCTGGGGTGGCCCTGCTGAAGGGGCGGCAATTCGGCAGCAGCCCCGGCGGCAATTCGGCGGCAGCCCCTCTCCGTTGTTTCCCAAGGCTGCAATTCACTTCACCTCTGGGTGCCCTAGATCCCACCTGCCACATGGGGCTAATGCTGACCCTGCCTGCTAGGCTGAATCCATTCATGGCTGTGTGGTGATGGGGAAAATGGCGATACCAAGGTGAGTAGATTTGGGCTGAATTACTCCACAGTCTGAGAGTGAGAGCCAGCTCCCTGCAGGGGGCACGGGAGAGAGAGGGACTCAGGCCAGCTCCGCATAGAGGGGGGTCAGGGCTTTAGCCCTGCAGCTTCTGCCGCTAGGGCATCTGGGGGTCCTGAACTGGGGGCTTCAGCCCCACGTCTTCTCCCAGGGTCCAGGGCTTCTCCCACCCACCCTGCGCAGCTTCTGCCGGGGTCCATGGCAGTGTTCCCTGAAATTTTTTCTGTCCATGTGCGGAATGACTTTTATGTGCACCAATATGGAGGTGTGTGGTAGGGCTGGGGCCAAGCGGTCTCAGGGGGGCTCAGGGCTGGGGCATAGGGTTCGAGTGCGGGGCAGGTGAGGGCTCTGGCTGTGCATGTGGGGTTAGGGGTCAGGCTGGTGATGAAGGGTTTGGGGTGCTGACTGCCCCGGGTACTACCCCCAGCCCTCTCTCACCGAAGCAGCTTGGGGCCACTTGAGAGGTGCCTCTCCACGGTCGCAGCATCTCCAGTGGCTCGGCCGGGGGCATCTGTCCCCCAGCCAGAGCAGGTCCGGGCTAGGCTTGGTGGGGGTCAGGGAAGGGGCGTAGCTGAGAGGGAATTTAGATCCGGGACTTCTCCTTTATCCCCACCCTGCCCAGCGCATCTCCTGCCGGGGTCTGGAGCTTCTCCTCCCCCTAATCTGCCACTGCACCCATCCAGCCTGTGTGCATAGGAGCCCTGCAGCACGCCTGGGTGATTTCAAATGGCCTGGAGCTCCCAGCCACCGCTACCAGGACCACCGCAGTGGTGGCAGCCAGGGTCCCCAGGCCCTTTGAAATCTCCTGGGCCCCTAGGCAATTGCCCCCTTGCCCCCCCGCCTCCAGTGGCCCCTGGTGGGTGAAAGGTGTAACTGCAGCACGTCTCTGGCAGAATGTATTTTCTGCAGAGAAAAAGAAAATTCTGGATGGCACATGAATTCTGTGCCTACGCAGGGGCACAGAATCCTCTGAGCAGTGTTTGATGGCTTGTGTTGCTCTCCCTTTTATCTAATCCCCGGTAAATGCAGTTTCACCCCTTTTAATTATTTATTTTATTACTCTCATTGTTCTTAGTTCACCATCACTTTGGGTAAGACTGTGTAGAGGTATGTCCTTGTGCTACCTGGTTCACGACTGACTTACTTCGCCCATGTTCACTAAGGGCACTGGCCTATTGTTGGTTTAAAGCCCCTTAAACGGATGAATGTAGCAGCTTCCCTTTGTCCAGGTTAACGGTTACACATGAGAGCAAGACACAATAGCAAAGAGAAGACCCGAGGCCACTCTGGAATTTTTGTGTTGCGTGTGTGTGTGTGTGTGTGTGTGTGTGCGTCCACACGCGCACCCAGTCACAAGTTGACTGAGAGAGTTTGGAGCAGTGAGCAAAGGAAGATTTCTGAGGTTTTTTTGGATGGGTGGGATGGTTTGGTGCCTCCTTAGATAATGGAAACAGAACTTCCTGCATACTTTGTAAATACACTAGATTGTATGAAAGATACCAGACTCATCATCAAATTCTGCTCTCAACTAGAACAGTGCGCAGGGCCTTCAACATCAGCCATCCACTCGGGTCAACCTAATAACACACTCTGTATGAAATCTCTCTCAGAGGCAAATTTCTACTGTAATTTTAACTAAACATAGATATACAGTAGTGATAACCCCAAGAAATCATATGGTACATCATGCCTCAAAGAATTATGATTTAAAACCAAGTAAGTTTGGGGTTCTTTTCATTTTTTGTTTCTGAGCCTTTAGGGGTGCATTAGATTCACATTTTCACTTTTTTTCCACAACCACAAATTTTTTTTATTGGTATACTTAGTGAAAACTGTGATTCTCAAGCAATCATTTGATTCCAGAAGCTTGTGCTTTCAGAATAAAAACACCAAATACTGCCACCCTCATGGTAAAATGGCAAGAGTCGGTAACACTGGTGATATGTATTTGGCTATCTAGACACACATGACACTGGTATCAATGACAATTGCACTGAATACAGCTAAGGACATGGTTACATTCTGTTTCTGGATACAGGCTGTACCTTGCAAGCTGAAATTGCAACCATTGATTGACTGTTACTGCTCCAAAAGGTTCCATATATCTGAAATGGCTTTATGTTCCTATGACAATTAATACCATTTTGGACTTCCAATATTATGAACATTTTATACCTTTTAATTAAAAATAATAAACCTAATGTCTGTAACTAATCCTCCCATTCTGTGAACACTGAAGCATATGCTTTTTGGAGGTAGCTGCCCTGGGACATGTGTAAGGTGATCAGTAGATACTGCCAGGCTTATGGCCTGAGGACATCCTCATTTTTTGTACCTCAGTGGTGGCCACCCTATTTCAAAGCCTTCGCTGTCCTTCATTCTCACAAGTTTACTTTTTTTCCCCTTCCAAACAGGGGCATCGTTTGCTGGTGCCCCTCCAACCTTGGTTCCCCCGCCCGCAAAATTTTTATAGCTCTTTGCCAGGGGTTGTGTGAAAAACAGCCCCGTCAAATTTAGCCATCAGGTTTAGCTACCAGTGGTGGTTTCTGATACTATCCATATCACGTCTTGCTTTCCTATCTGAATTAACTACCCCCAACTTTCCACATGGGTGTCTGATTCAGAGGGCCCTGCCTGCCACATCCCTCCTCACCCCCGCGAGACCGCCCGCCCCCGCCTGCCACTCACCACATACTTCCTCACCCCCCCCGTGAAACGCCTGCCCGCTGCTCAGTGTGCCTCCTCACCTCCACCCTATCCCCTGTGAGATCCTTCCCCCACTGCTCTCCATGACCCTCCTTTCCTTCACCCCCCCAACAAAATCCCCCCGCCAACTGCCACTTGCCCCATCCCTCCTCATCCCCCAGCCCCTGCAAGATCTCCCAGCCCACGGGTCACTGTGTCCCTCCTCTCCTCCACCCTCCCCGCAAGACTGCCCAGCGCACCCTGTCCCTCCTCTCATCCACCCCCCTACCCACAAGATGCCTCTACCCATCACTCACTGTGTCCCTCCTCTCCTCCATCTCCTTGCCCGTGAGACTCCCCATACCTCACTCATGTCCCTCCTCTACTCCATCATCCCGTGAGATCCCCACGTTGCTGTGTCCCTCCTCTCACTCATCCCCTGCCCGCAAGACCCCCAACCTGCTCTGCATCCTTCCTCACCCCTCCTCCACGTCAAGAGCCCTCCCCCCTTGCCGCATCCCTTATCAACGCTGCCCTCACATGGGCAGGAGAGTGATGCAGTGAATGGTGGTGGCCGGGCAGGGCCTGCGGTGAAGTGGGGACAGGGCCTGGGGGGGCACGGGGGTGGAATGGGGTTGCAAGAGGTGGGACAGGGAACTAGCCTCCCCCAGGGGAAGCTTCACCCGCCACCCGTGTTAAGGCTGTTTTAGTGCTTGAGGGGTTCACGGTTGATACCTGGTGAGTGAAATCTAAATACAGAACAGACAACCAGTGGGGGGTTTGTGCCCTGCTTTGTAACTGCCCTGAGGTTGGACCTCACGTTCTTGAGCTGCCCACAACAATTATGGCTGGGACATGAAGGTGAAGGAAACAAGAATTGTTTGTAGTGTTTTTATTTTACAATAAGTAGGTGGAAAGCAGGAAAGTAAAAGGAGCTAAGACAGAGTTTAATGACCACAGCATATTGTAAGGAGATCCACAGCTACTCAGAGCAGTTTGCTTAATGGCACTAAAATAGCACCAATGCCCAGGAATTAATATAGGGAATTAATGAGTTACAGTCTCACTTTCAGTAACACATCATAAATCCCTCTGTCCCTCTCAGGTTCCCTTTCCTTCTCCCTTTTCTTTCATACTCTCCTTCTCTACTCAGCATTTTTCTAGCCCTCACTTGTGATCCCTGATTATTTTCCTGTGTCTTTCCCACTCTCCTCCCCTCCCTCCCACAGATCAACCCCCTTGGCTGCTCCCTTCTTTCCCCTGATTTTCTGCCTTCCCCTCTTGCTGCCCCAGCGCGATCTAATCCCACAGATCTGCACAAAATGCGCCCAGCTGCTGCAGAGCTTCCAGCTTCTCCCAAAACCCTGATTGATTCAGGCTGGGTCCCTGCCCAGCCCCCACCTCTGCCTGTCCCCAGCCCGGCTGTTAGTTCTGCCCCCTGCCCAGCCCCCGCCTCTGCCCCTCAGGGCCCCTCTGCCCCTCCTGCAGCCCCAGGGGTTCCTTCCCCTCCCCCTCTGCCTCCTGGGGCTGCAGGGAGGGAGGGGGAGGAGCTTCCAGGGGCCATAGAGATGAGGGGGCAGGGGCTGGGTAGATGGGAGTCCTCCAAGGTCATAGAGACAGGGGGTCCGTGAGGCTAGAGAGGCTGATTTCCGGTTCCCCCCTGTGCTGTGGGTCAAAGGGACGCAGTCGGAGCCGGGATCCCGGCCCCACCCAGAGCCAGGGGCGGATTCTCTCCCCAGGGACGGAGCCCGGCGGGAAAGTGAAGATCGGGGCCTCGTCACCAGCATCGATAAATGTCACCTGGCCCCGGCCACAGTCCAGACAAACCCGGATCCTGCTGGGGACCCGGCTCAGGGGCAGGGGGGTCGCAGGGGAGGTGAGAGCCCGGAACTGATCCCAGTCCCACTCCACTGCCCAGATCCCCCCCTCAGGGCTACGGCTGATCCCTCCCTTCCTCGCCACAGACTCTCTGGCCACCCCCACGGCCCAGTATCCCCCACCCCCCACCTCCACCTCCCAGCAATGTCTCCCCGCGGTGAATCCCTCACAGCCCAGCACCCAGGGCACAGTGTCAAATCTCTCAGGGTCGTCGGGCAGTCGCTGCCGCGTGTTTCCCCATCTCACACTTTTCCCACCCTTAGACAGGACGAGTTGGGGATGAGCCGTGTCTGGATCCAGAGTCACATTCGCTGGGGAGAGAGAATCAGAGCGTGAGGGGCAGAGCTCGGCCCTGGGGGAGGGTTTGATGGCGTCAGTGACAGAATCTGCCCCAGCTGGGGAGTGACTCAGGGAATCTCCTTCCTCCAGGATTTACCCATCGTCACCTCAGAGATCTCAGCACCGGGCTGGGGAGAGTCACTCCCCTGACAGAGACGGGTCAGTGACGGTGAAAGGAGCAGATGGGCCAGGCCTGGGACTCAGAATCTTTCCCCTCCTGCCCCCACCTCTGCCCGGGGAGGAGACTAGAGACTCTGGCAGCCCCAGCAGATGGTACAACTCAGTGAATATTGACAGCGCTTCCCCCCACCCCACCTTCAATCTCACTGTGGCCCAGCTGCCCCTGTGCTGGACTTTGCTATGGGGCCTCCCCACTGCACCTGGACTGCTCTGAAATGTCACAGCTCGGACAGCAACAGGCCACACGGTACCAGGATTGAACCTGCCCAGAATGTCACTGCTCAGCAGCAGTCGCAGCACGCAAGTACATTAGCCTGGGGCAGGGAGTAAGGGGGCTAAACAAGGGAAGGGGGTTCATGGTGGAAGCTACAAGTGTCAGGGGGCCAGGACAGATTAAGGTTTTGTGAGGCCCTGGGCCGCAGCAAGTGAAGGCCCCTTCCTACCCCTTCTGCCTGCAGAACCCCCCCTCCCCACACTCCTGCTGGGGAAATGGGGCCGGGGTGCAGGGGCGTGCCCTGCTCTGCCCACCTGGTGCTCCAGCTGCAGAGCAGGGCAAGACCCCGCACCCCGACGCCATTCTCTGGCTGGAGTTCTGGGCGGATGGAGTGGGGCAAGCCCCCCGAGCCCTGACCCCACTCTCTGGCAGGAGCACTGGGCAGGCAGAGCGGGTTGGGGCACAGAGGCGCCCATTTTTCTGGGGCTCCTGGGCACAGGCCACATTGGCCCAGTGGCAAATCCGCCACTAGGGAGGAGGTACGGAATAGGTGGCTGGTGGAAAGAGGGGGCGGGTCATGCCAGTAATGGGGAGGCTGACTTGACGTCCTGTTTACCAGAGACGGGACCATGCTGGGGTCATGGTGGATGGAGAGAGGAGAAAAGACACAAGCTCCCAGCGGTGATCACAGGAGCTTCCCAGACCTGTATAATGGAGCCAGGGGAGCCCCTGTCTGTGATCAAGGCTCAGTTCCTCTGCTTGAGACAGGAGCAAGGGTCTCACACAGACACAGTCCCTGCTCACCCAGTCAGTGTGGGGTCACTGCAGAGCTCCTGGCTTTCTTCATGGGGGAAAAGATGAAGGAAGAAACAAAGGGACACTGGAGATCGGACATCAGCACGGGGAGACAGAACAAACTCCCCCTGGAGAAGTGGCTGTGGAGGTGCATGTCCCACTGGTTCCGTACAAGGGGTGGCAGCGGCTGTCACAGATCTCTGCAGGGTACAGTGCACATGCGAGCGGTGGAGGGGCAGGAAGCATAGATTCAATATGCTATGGATTCAGTATGGTGTGGTAGGACATAGGCACAAACCTCACCTCACCTTGTGATGCGCCGTGAAATGAAGGGTTCTGGGGAGATCTGCCCTGAACAATCACATCCACTCCCATATACAAAGAAAATGAGGCACATTGCCTCATGGGAACAGATATTTGGACATTGATAAAATATGATCTTTAATTACCTTCTTCTATAGGTGCCACGGATCTTCTCCACCCTAAAACCAGCAACATAATTAGAGAGGAGAGCAGATCTGAACACGTATTGCATGATTCAATATTGTACAAACTAATACACTGAGGGAAAAAGAAAGTTATTCGTTCATCAGAACCTCCACTGGACTGCATGAGTGTCTCTCTCCCAGGGTGGATCTTCACTGCAGGGTTAGTCCAGAATCTTACCTGGCCGTTGCCCCAACCTGTTTAATGCACAAGCACAAAAGCTCTGACTCAAGTTTGGTGGTGCTTTGCACCCAGGTTAGCTGGCAAGACTTTGGGTAGAAGCTAGAGCCCAGGTATCACTTTACTTCAGGTTGGTTACATGCCTACTCTGCAGTGTGGAGGGAAGATAATCATCTCAGGTGCTGATAGTCCACCAGGGCCTTCACACAATTCCTCCTGGGCCATAGTTTTTTGGCCAATACCTACTTTACTACTGTATTGCTTATCAATTTTTCAAATTAGCTTTTGGTGTGAAATTCATCCAGTTTAGTCTTTCCCCACGTTTTATAAAGTTACATGAACAAACAAACCTCAAAAGAATGATGAGGATGATGCTGATAAAAAAGCAAACAAATAACTAAAAAGGTTTCCTATTGCAACAATTTTAAAATTTAAATTTAAAAGCAAACAACCCCACCACAATTAAACAAACAGCCACATGAGTCTCCAAAATGGTACAAAAAGTTTCATTTTAGAGGAAAGATAATGATACTTACTTATCTCGTTATCTCGTTTCTCTGAAAAGGAAAGAGAAATAAATCGAATTTTTTTAGGCATTTCCCTTTTCTTATGTTTTATTTGTCTTTATCATCGATACGACAGTAAAAACTGAGAGAAATCAACATCTTCTTCAGGACATCAGACAAGAGGATCCAGTGGTCCCTTCTGGTCTCACACACATGTGACTCTATTACATCTCAGTTTTTCAAATTAGCTTTTGGTATGAAATCTCTCCACTTTAGTGGTTCCCCACATTTTATACAATCACACTAACCCTTCCACAAAATAATAATAATAAAAAGCAAGTAAACAAAAAAAGGTTTCATATTACAACACAATTGTAGAAGTTAAATTTTACAGTGAACTCCACAACATTTTAACAAACTGCCCCATGAAGATCCAATTACAAAAAAAAAAATCCTTTTCAGAGTGTGGATAATGACACTTACCAATTTCTCTATCTCGTTTGCCTAAAAATTAAACAGAGAGACACATAATGTTTGTTAGGTGTTTTCCTTTTTTTATGGTTTATTTCTCTTTATCATCACTGTGACAGGTAAGACGGATTATTTCTATTCAATCTCTTCTTCAGGAAATCAGACAAGACCAGTGGTGCCCAAACTTTTCCGATCACTCCCCCCTTGCAGTAATGGAAGCTGTCTGCGCCCCCCCTTCCGTTACTGCACAGTTGACTCAGCAGAGGTGCTTGGGCTGAAGGGGGAGCTGGGGGCAGAACTGGGGATAGGGGAGGAGCAGAGGTGGCCTGGGGGAGGGGAGGGAATTTGGTAGGAACTGACCTGGGGGCGGAGCAGGGGGAGGACTGGAACTGTGGCAGGAGCCGGAGCTTAGTGGGAGGCAGGGGGCGGAGCGCAGCTGCAGATGAGATAGGATCTGGGCTGGGGGCAGAGCGGGGCTGGGTGGGGCTCCCTCCCCTCTCCCCTTGGGGGCTGGCAGGGATCCTGCCTTGCACCTGTTCAGGGCCGGTTTAAGAGAGGGGATTTAGGGGCTGCAGGCAAAGGGGGGCTCCCGCGAAAAGATCTCCAGACTGCCAAAAGTGCAGATCTTTTTTCAGGGCCGCTTTAGCCCAGGGCTGTGGGCTTCAGCCACTAAAGCCCCTGCATTCCAGCCCAGCCCGGCGCTGGCGAGGAGGCGGCTCTACACGCTGGCATGTCATTCTCCCCTCTGCTGGGCTGGAGCTGCGCGTGCCAGGAAGCTCAGTCCCACAGGCTTCCTTGACTTGCAGACACCGCCCCCGCAGCTCCCATTGGCCAGGAATCACAGCCAATGGGAGCTGTGTGGGGTGGTGCCTGCAGGCGAGCACAGGACAGAGCATGGAGCCACGTGCCCCCCCTCCCCGGGGCCTGCACCACCAAAGGGGAGCTGTCCCAGGTAAGGGACCTCCTGCCCCAGCCCTGAGCCCCCTCCTGCACCCTAACACCCTCCCAGACCCCACACTCCCAACCTCCTGCCCTGAGCCCCTTCCCACACTCCAGTCCCCTTGGTGCCAGCCTGGAGCCCGCTCCTGAATCTGAAAGCCCTCATCCCCAGCCACACCCTAGAGTCCACAACCCCAGTCAGAGCCCTCACCCTGCCCCAATCCACAGCCCCCTCCTGCACTCTGAATCCCTCATTTTTGGCCCTACCCCAGAGCCTAGGGGGCCCCACAAACTCTCATAGTCCCAGGCCCCCAGAAGAGTTAATTGTGGACCTGTGCCCACTTGAATTTCCTCCACGTGCCCCTAGGGGCCTGCCCCACAGTCTGAAGACCTCTGAACTAGAGGATCCAGTCATCCCTTCTGGTCTTAAACAGTAAGACTCTTTAACTGTATTGCTTATCAATTTTTCAAATTAACTTTTAGTGTGAAATTCATCCTCTCTAGTCTTTCCTCATGTTTTATAAAGATATATTAAAGTTGACCCCCCCATCTTCCCAAAAGACTGATAATAATAATAACCAAGTAAGCAAACTAAAAGGCTTCGTACTGCAGCAATGTTAAGTTAAATTTAAAATCAAACACCTCCACCACTGCTACACAAATTCCCACGTTAGAATGCAAAGAGGTACAAGAAGATTCTTGTCATAGGAAGGATAATGACACTTACTTATTTCTTTATCTCGTTTGTCTAAAAATGAGAGAGAAATAAATAGATATTTTTGTTAGGTGTTTCCCTTTCCTTATGTTTTATTTCTCTTTATCATCAATATGACAGTGAAGGCTGAGAGAAATCAACCTCCTTTTCAGGACATCAGAGAAGAGGATCCAGGGCTCTCTTCTGCTCTTAAACTCAGTGACTCTATTGCTTATCAGTTTTTCAAATTAGATTTTGGTGTGAAATCTACCCAATTTAGCACTTCCCCACATTATATACAATTACATTAAACCCCACAAGAAAGAATAATAATAAAAAGGAAGTAAGCAAACAAGGGCATTTGTATTGCAACAAAATTGTAAAAGTTAAAGTTAATATCAAATAACTCCAAACCATTTAAACAAACTCCCACATGAAGATCCAATTCTCGGCCCCCGCCAAAAAAAAATCCTTTTCAGAGTGTGGATAATGACACTTACCAATTTCTCTTTCTCGTTTGCCTAAAAATTAAACAGAGAGACACATAATGTTTGTTAGGTGTTTTCCTTTTTTTATGGTTTATTTCTCTTTATCATCACTGCGACAGGTAAGACGGATTATTTCTATTCAATCTCTTCTTCAGGAAATCAGACAAGACCAGTGGTGCCCAAACTTTTCCGATCACTCCCCCCTTGCAGTAATGGAAGCTGTCTGCGCCCCCCCTTCCGTTACTGCACAGTTGACTCAGCAGAGGTGCTTGGGCTGAAGGGGGAGCTGGGGGCAGAACTGGGGATAGGGGAGGAGCAGAGGTGGCCTGGGGGAGGGGAGGGAATTTGGTAGGAACTGACCTGGGGGCGGAGCAGGGGGAGGACTGGAACTGTGGCAGGAGCCGGAGCTTAGTGGGAGGCAGGGGGCGGAGCGCAGCTGCAGATGGGATAGGATCTGGGCTGGGGGCAGAGCGGGGCTGGGTGGGGCTCCCTCCCCTCTCCCCATGAGGGCTGGCAGGGACCCTGCCTTGCACCTGTTCAGGGCCGGTTTAAGAGGGGATTTAGGGGCTGCAGGCAAAGGGGGGCTCCCGCAAAAAGATCTCCAGACTGCCAAAAGTGCAGATCTTTTTTCAGGGCCGCTTTAGCCCAGGGCTGTGGGCTTCAGCCACTAAAGCCCCTGCATTCCAGCCCAGCCCGGCGCTGGCGAGGAGGCGGCTCTACACGCTGGCATGTCATTCTCCCCTCTGCTGGGCTGGAGCTGCGCGTGCCAGGAAGCTCAGTCCCACAGGCTTCCTTGACTTGCAGACACCGCCCCCGCAGCTCCCATTGGCCAGGAATCACAGCCAATGGGAGCTGTGTGGGGTGGTGCCTGCAGGCGAGCACAGGACAGAGCATGGAGCCACGTGCCCCCCCTCCCCGGGGCCTGCACCACCAAAGGGGAGCTGTCCCAGTAAGGGACCTCCTGCCCCAGCCCTGAGCCCCCTCCTGCACCCTAACACCCTCCCAGACCCCACACTCCCAACCTCCTGCCCTGAGCCCCTTCCCACACTCCAGTCCCCTTGGTGCCAGCCTGGAGCCTGCTCCTGAATCTGAAAGCCCTCATCCCCAGCCACACCCTAGAGTCCACAACCCCAGTCAGAGCCCTCACCCTGCCCCAATCCACAGCCCCCTCCTGCACTCTGAATCCCTCATTTTTGGCCCTACCCCAGAGCCTAGGGGGCCCCACAAACTCTCATAGTCCCAGGCCCCCAGAAGAGTTAATTGTGGACCTGTGCCCACTTGAATTTCCTCCACGTGCCCCTAGGGGCCTGCCCCACAGTCTGAAGACCTCTGAACTAGAGGATCCAGTCATCCCTTCTGGTCTTAAACAGTAAGACTCTTTAACTGTATTGCTTATCAATTTTTCAAATTAACTTTTAGTGTGAAATTCATCCTCTCTAGTCTTTCCCCATGTTTTATAAAGATATATTAAAGTTGACCCCCGCATCTTCCCAAAAGACTGATAATAATAACCAAGTAAGCAAACTAAAAGGCTTCGTACTGCAGCAATGTTAAGTTAAATTTAAAATCAAACACCTCCACCACTGCTACACAAATTCCCATGTTAGAATCCAAAGAGGTACAAGAAGTTTCTTGTCATAGGAAGGATAATGACACTTACTTATTTCTTTATCTCGTTTGTCTAAAAATGAGAGAGAAATAAATAGATATTTTTGTTAGGTGTTTCCCTTTCCTTATGTTTTATTTCTCTTTATCATCAATATGACAGTGAAGGCTGAGAGAAATCAACCTCCTTTTCAGGACATCAGAGAAGAGGATCCAGGGCTCTCTTCTGCTCTTAAACTCAGTGACTCTATTGCTTATCAGTTTTTCAAATTAGATTTTGGTGTGAAATCTACCCAATTTAGCACTTCCCCACATTATATACAATTACATTAAACCCCACAAGAAAGAATAATAATAAAAAGGAAGTAAGCAAACAAGGGCATTTGTATTGCAACAAAATTGTAAAAGTTAAAGTTAATATCAAATAACTCCAAACCATTTAAACAAACTCCCACATGAAGATCCAATTCTCGGCCCCCGCCAAAAAAAAATCCTTTTCAGAGTGTGGATAATGACACTTACCAATTTCTCTTTCTCGTTTGCCTAAAAATTAAACAGAGAGACACATAATGTTTGTTAGGTGTTTTCCTTTTTTTATGGTTTATTTCTCTTTATCATCACTGTGACAGGTAAGACGGATTATTTCTATTCAATCTCTTCTTCAGGAAATCAGACAAGACCAGTGGTGCCCAAACTTTTCCGATCACTCCCCCCTTGCAGTAATGGAAGCTGTCTGCGCCCCCCCTTCCGTTACTGCACAGTTGACTCAGCAGAGGTGCTTGGGCTGAAGGGGGAGCTGGGGGCAGAACTGGGGATAGGGGAGGAGCAGAGGTGGCCTGGGGGAGGGGAGGGAATTTGGTAGGAACTGACCTGGGGGCGGAGCAGGGGGAGGACTGGAACTGTGGCAGGAGCCGGAGCTTAGTGGGAGGCAGGGGGCGGAGCGCAGCTGCAGATGGGATAGGATCTGGGCTGGGGGCAGAGCGGGGCTGGGTGGGGCTCCCTCCCCTCTCCCCATGAGGGCTGGCAGGGACCCTGCCTTGCACCTGTTCAGGGCCGGTTTAAGAGGGGATTTAAGGGCTGCAGGCAAAGGGGGGCTCCCGCGAAAAGATCTCCAGACTGCCAAAAGTGCAGATCTTTTTTCAGGGCCGCTTTAGCCCAGGGCTGTGGGCTTCAGCCACTAAAGCCCCTGCATTCCAGCCCAGCCCGGCGCTGGCGAGGAGGCGGCTCTACACGCTGGCATGTCATTCTCCCCTCTGCTGGGCTGGAGCTGCGCGTGCCAGGAAGCTCAGTCCCACAGGCTTCCTTGACTTGCAGACACCGCCCCCGCAGCTCCCATTGGCCAGGAATCACAGCCAATGGGAGCTGTGTGGGGTGGTGCCTGCAGGCGAGCACAGGACAGAGCATGGAGCCACGTGCCCCCCCTCCCCGGGGCCTGCACCACCAAAGGGGAGCTGTCCCAGGTAAGGGACCTCCTGCCCCAGCCCTGAGCCCCCTCCTGCACCCTAACACCCTCCCAGACCCCACACTCCCAACCTCCTGCCCTGAGCCCCTTCCCACACTCCAGTCCCCTTGGTGCCAGCCTGGAGCCCGCTCCTGAATCTGAAAGCCCTCATCCCCAGCCACACCCTAGAGTCCACAACCCCAGTCAGAGCCCTCACCCTGCCCCAATCCACAGCCCCCTCCTGCACTCTGAATCCCTCATTTTTGGCCCTACCCCAGAGCCTAGGGGGCCCCACAAACTCTCATAGTCCCAGGCCCCCAGAAGAGTTAATTGTGGACCTGTGCCCACTTGAATTTCCTCCACGTGCCCCTAGGGGCCTGCCCCACAGTCTGAAGACCTCTGAACTAGAGGATCCAGTCATCCCTTCTGGTCTTAAACAGTAAGACTCTTTAACTGTATTGCTTATCAATTTTTCAAATTAACTTTTAGTGTGAAATTCATCCTCTCTAGTCTTTCCTCATGTTTTATAAAGATATATTAAAGTTGACCCCCCCCATCTTCCCAAAAGACTGATAATAATAATAACCAAGTAAGCAAACTAAAAGGCTTCGTACTGCAGCAATGTTAAGTTAAATTTAAAATCAAACACCTCCACCACTGCTACACAAATTCCCATGTTAGAATCCAAAGAGGTACAAGAAGTTTCTTGTCATAGGAAGGATAATGACACTTACTTATTTCTTTATCTCGTTTGTCTAAAAATGAGAGAGAAATAAATAGATATTTTTGTTAGGTGTTTCCCTTTCCTTATGTTTTATTTCTCTTTATCATCAATATGACAGTGAAGGCTGAGAGAAATCAACCGCCTTTTCAGGACATCAGAGAAGAGGATCCAGGGCTCTCTTCTGCTCTTAAACTCAGTGACTCTATTGCTTATCAGTTTTTCAAATTAGATTTTGGTGTGAAATCTACCCAATTTAGCACTTCCCCACATTATATACAATTACATTAAACCCCACAAGAAAGAATAATAATAAAAAGGAAGTAAGCAAACAAGGGCGTTTGTATTGCAACAAAATTGTAAAAGTTAAAGTTAATATCAAATAACTCCAAACCATTTAAACAAACTCCCACATGAAGATCCAATTCTCGGCCCCCGCCAAAAAAAAATCCTTTTCAGAGTGTGGATAATGACACTTACCGATTTCTATATCTCGTTTGCCTAAAAATTAAACAGACAGACACATAATGTTTGTAAGGTGTTTTCCTTTTTTTATGGTTTATTTCTGTTTATCATCACTGTGACAGGTAAGACGGATTATTTCTATTCAATCTCTTCTTCAGGAAATCAGACAAGACCAGTGGTGCCCAAACTTTTCCGATCACTCCCCCCTTGCAGTAATGGAAGCTGTCTGCGCCCCCCCTTCCATTACTACACAGTTGACTCAGCAGAGGTGCTTGGGCTGAAGGGGGAGCTGGGGGCAGAACTGGGGATGGGGGAGGAGCAGAGGTGGCCTGGGGGAGGAGAGGGAATTTGGTAGGAACTGACCTGGGGGCGGAGCAGGGGGAGGACTGGAACTGTGGCAGGAGCCGGAGCTTAGTGGGGGTCAGGGGGTGGAGCGCAGCTGCAGATGGGATAGGATCTGGGCTGGGGGTAGAGCGGGGCTGGGTGGGGCTCCCTCCCCTCTCCCCATGAGGGCTGGCAGGGACCCTGCCTTGCACCTGTTCAGGGCCGGTTTAAGAGAGGGGATTTAGGGGCTGCAGGCAAAGGGGGGCTCCCGCGAAAAGATCTCCAGACTGCCAAAAGTGCAGATCTTTTTTCAGGGCCGCTTTAGCCCAGGGCTGTGGGCTTCAGCCACTAAAGCCCCTGCATTCCAGCCCAGCCCGGCGCTGGCGAGGAGGCGGCTCTACACACTGGCATGTCATTCCCCCCTCCGCTGGGCTGGAGCTGCGCGTGCCAGGAAGCTCAGTCCCACAGGCTTCCTTGACTTGCAGACACCGCCCCCGCAGCTCCCATTGGCCAGGAATCACAGCCAATGGGAGCTGTGTGGGGTGGTGCCTGCAGGCGAGCACAGGACAGAGCATGGAGCCACGTGCCCCCCCTCCCCGGGGCCTGCACCACCAAAGGGGAGCTGTCCCAGGTAAGGGACCTCCTGCCCCAGCCCTGAGCCCCCTCCTGCACCCTAACACCCTCCCAGACCCCACACTCCCAACCTCCTGCCCTGAGCCCCTTCCCACACTCCAGTCCCCTTGGTGCCAGC
Organism: Caretta caretta; assembly: GCF_965140235.1. Lineage (NCBI taxonomy): Eukaryota > Metazoa > Chordata > Testudines > Cheloniidae > Caretta > Caretta caretta. Next base: position 42,376,512 of record NC_134219.1, read on the forward strand.
CTGGAGCCCGCTCCTGAATCTGAAAGCCCTCATCCCCAGCCACACCCTAGAGTCCACAACCCCAGTCAGAGCCCTCACCCTGCCCCAATCCACAGCCCCCTCCTGCACTCTGAATCCCTCATTTTTGGCCCTACCCCAGAGCCTAGGGGGCCCCACAAACTCTCATAGTCCCAGGCCCCCAGAAGAGTTAATTGTGGACCTGTGCCCACTTGAATTTCCTCCACGTGCCCCTAGGGGCCTGCCCCACAGTCTGAAGACCTCTGAACTAGAGGATCCAGTCATCCCTTCTGGTCTTAAACAGTAAGACTCTTTAACTGTATTGCTTATCAATTTTTCAAATTAACTTTTAGTGTGAAATTCATCCTCTCTAGTCTTTCCTCATGTTTTATAAAGATATATTAAAGTTGACCCCCCCATCTTCCCAAAAGACTGATAATAATAATAACCAAGTAAGCAAACTAAAAGGCTTCGTACTGCAGCAATGTTAAGTTAAATTTAAAATCAAACACCTCCACCACTGCTACACAAATTCCCACGTTAGAATGCAAAGAGGTACAAGAAGATTCTTGTCATAGGAAGGATAATGACACTTACTTATTTCTTTATCTCGTTTGTCTAAAAATGAGAGAGAAATAAATAGATATTTTTGTTAGGTGTTTCCCTTTCCTTATGTTTTATTTCTCTTTATCATCAATATGACAGTGAAGGCTGAGAGAAATCAACCGCCTTTTCAGGACATCAGAGAAGAGGATCCAGGGCTCTCTTCTGCTCTTAAACTCAGTGACTCTATTGCTTATCAGTTTTTCAAATTAGATTTTGGTGTGAAATCTACCCAATTTAGCACTTCCCCACATTATATACAATTACATTAAACCCCACAAGAAAGAATAATAATAAAAAGGAAGTAAGCAAACAAGGGCGTTTGTATTGCAACAAAATTGTAAAAGTTAAAGTTAATATCAAATAACTCCAAACCATTTAAACAAACTCCCACATGAAGATCCAATTCTCGGCCCCCGCCAAAAAAAAATCCTTTTCAGAGTGTGGATAATGACACTTACCGATTTCTATATCTCGTTTGCCTAAAAATTAAACAGACAGACACATAATGTTTGTAAGGTGTTTTCCTTTTTTTATGGTTTATTTCTGTTTATCATCACTGTGACAGGTAAGACGGATTATTTCTATTCAATCTCTTCTTCAGGAAATCAGACAAGACCAGTGGTGCCCAAACTTTTCCGATCACTCCCCCCTTGCAGTAATGGAAGCTGTCTGCGCCCCCCCTTCCATTACTACACAGTTGACTCAGCAGAGGTGCTTGGGCTGAAGGGGGAGCTGGGGGCAGAACTGGGGATGGGGGAGGAGCAGAGGTGGCCTGGGGGAGGAGAGGGAATTTGGTAGGAACTGACCTGGGGGCGGAGCAGGGGGAGGACTGGAACTGTGGCAGGAGCCGGAGCTTAGTGGGGGTCAGGGGGTGGAGCGCAGCTGCAGATGGGATAGGATCTGGGCTGGGGGTAGAGCGGGGCTGGGTGGGGCTCCCTCCCCTCTCCCCATGAGGGCTGGCAGGGACCCTGCCTTGCACCTGTTCAGGGCCGGTTTAAGAGAGGGGATTTAGGGGCTGCAGGCAAAGGGGGGCTCCCGCGAAAAGATCTCCAGACTGCCAAAAGTGCAGATCTTTTTTCAGGGCCGCTTTAGCCCAGGGCTGTGGGCTTCAGCCACTAAAGCCCCTGCATTCCAGCCCAGCCCGGCGCTGGCGAGGAGGCGGCTCTACACACTGGCATGTCATTCCCCCCTCCGCTGGGCTGGAGCTGCGCGTGCCAGGAAGCTCAGTCCCACAGGCTTCCTTGACTTGCAGACACCGCCCCCGCAGCTCCCATTGGCCAGGAATCACAGCCAATGGGAGCTGTGTGGGGTGGTGCCTGCAGGCGAGCACAGGACAGAGCATGGAGCCACGTGCCCCCCCTCCCCGGGGCCTGCACCACCAAAGGGGAGCTGTCCCAGGTAAGGGACCTCCTGCCCCAGCCCTGAGCCCCCTCCTGCACCCTAACACCCTCCCAGACCCCACACTCCCAACCTCCTGCCCTGAGCCCCTTCCCACACTCCAGTCCCCTTGGTGCCAGCCTGGAGCCCGCTCCTGAATCTGAAAGCCCTCATCCCCAGCCACACCCTAGAGTCCACAACCCCAGTCAGAGCCCTCACCCTGCCCCAATCCACAGCCCCCTCCTGCACTCTGAATCCCTCATTTTTGGCCCTACCCCAGAGCCTAGGGGGCCCCACAAACTCTCATAGTCCCAGGCCCCCAGAAGAGTTAATTGTGGACCTGTGCCCACTTGAATTTCCTCCACGTGCCCCTAGGGGCCTGCCCCACAGTCTGAAGACCTCTGAACTAGAGGATCCAGTCATCCCTTCTGGTCTTAAACAGTAAGACTCTTTAACTGTATTGCTTATCAATTTTTCAAATTAACTTTTAGTGTGAAATTCATCCTCTCTAGTCTTTCCTCATGTTTTATAAAGATATATTAAAGTTGACCCCCCCATCTTCCCAAAAGACTGATAATAATAATAACCAAGTAAGCAAACTAAAAGGCTTCGTACTGCAGCAATGTTAAGTTAAATTTAAAATCAAACACCTCCACCACTGCTACACAAATTCCCACGTTAGAATGCAAAGAGGTACAAGAAGATTCTTGTCATAGGAAGGATAATGACACTTACTTATTTCTTTATCTCGTTTGTCTAAAAATGAGAGAGAAATAAATAGATATTTTTGTTAGGTGTTTCCCTTTCCTTATGTTTTATTTCTCTTTATCATCAATATGACAGTGAAGGCTGAGAGAAATCAACCTCCTTTTCAGGACATCAGAGAAGAGGATCCAGGGCTCTCTTCTGCTCTTAAACTCAGTGACTCTATTGCTTATCAGTTTTTCAAATTAGATTTTGGTGTGAAATCTACCCAATTTAGCACTTCCCCACATTATATACAATTACATTAAACCCCACAAGAAAGAATAATAATAAAAAGGAAGTAAGCAAACAAGGGCATTTGTATTGCAACAAAATTGTAAAAGTTAAAGTTAATATCAAATAACTCCAAACCATTTAAACAAACTCCCACATGAAGATCCAATTCTCGGCCCCCGCCAAAAAAAAATCCTTTTCAGAGTGTGGATAATGACACTTACCAATTTCTCTTTCTCGTTTGCCTAAAAATTAAACAGAGAGACACATAATGTTTGTTAGGTGTTTTCCTTTTTTTATGGTTTATTTCTCTTTATCATCACTGTGACAGGTAAGACGGATTATTTCTATTCAATCTCTTCTTCAGGAAATCAGACAAGACCAGTGGTGCCCAAACTTTTCCGATCACTCCCCCCTTGCAGTAATGGAAGCTGTCTGCGCCCCCCCTTCCGTTACTGCACAGTTGACTCAGCAGAGGTGCTTGGGCTGAAGGGGGAGCTGGGGGCAGAACTGGGGATAGGGGAGGAGCAGAGGTGGCCTGGGGGAGGGGAGGGAATTTGGTAGGAACTGACCTGGGGGCGGAGCAGGGGGAGGACTGGAACTGTGGCAGGAGCCGGAGCTTAGTGGGAGGCAGGGGGCGGAGCGCAGCTGCAGATGGGATAGGATCTGGGCTGGGGGCAGAGCGGGGCTGGGTGGGGCTCCCTCCCCTCTCCCCATGAGGGCTGGCAGGGACCCTGCCTTGCACCTGTTCAGGGCCGGTTTAAGAGGGGATTTAAGGGCTGCAGGCAAAGGGGGGCTCCCGCGAAAAGATCTCCAGACTGCCAAAAGTGCAGATCTTTTTTCAGGGCCGCTTTAGCCCAGGGCTGTGGGCTTCAGCCACTAAAGCCCCTGCATTCCAGCCCAGCCCGGCGCTGGCGAGGAGGCGGCTCTACACGCTGGCATGTCATTCTCCCCTCTGCTGGGCTGGAGCTGCGCGTGCCAGGAAGCTCAGTCCCACAGGCTTCCTTGACTTGCAGACACCGCCCCCGCAGCTCCCATTGGCCAGGAATCACAGCCAATGGGAGCTGTGTGGGGTGGTGCCTGCAGGCGAGCACAGGACAGAGCATGGAGCCACGTGCCCCCCCTCCCCGGGGCCTGCACCACCAAAGGGGAGCTGTCCCAGGTAAGGGACCTCCTGCCCCAGCCCTGAGCCCCCTCCTGCACCCTAACACCCTCCCAGACCCCACACTCCCAACCTCCTGCCCTGAGCCCCTTCCCACACTCCAGTCCCCTTGGTGCCAGCCTGGAGCCCGCTCCTGAATCTGAAAGCCCTCATCCCCAGCCACACCCTAGAGTCCACAACCCCAGTCAGAGCCCTCACCCTGCCCCAATCCACAGCCCCCTCCTGCACTCTGAATCCCTCATTTTTGGCCCTACCCCAGAGCCTAGGGGGCCCCACAAACTCTCATAGTCCCAGGCCCCCAGAAGAGTTAATTGTGGACCTGTGCCCACTTGAATTTCCTCCACGTGCCCCTAGGGGCCTGCCCCACAGTCTGAAGACCTCTGAACTAGAGGATCCAGTCATCCCTTCTGGTCTTAAACAGTAAGACTCTTTAACTGTATTGCTTATCAATTTTTCAAATTAACTTTTAGTGTGAAATTCATCCTCTCTAGTCTTTCCTCATGTTTTATAAAGATATATTAAAGTTGACCCCCCCCATCTTCCCAAAAGACTGATAATAATAATAACCAAGTAAGCAAACTAAAAGGCTTCGTACTGCAGCAATGTTAAGTTAAATTTAAAATCAAACACCTCCACCACTGCTACACAAATTCCCATGTTAGAATCCAAAGAGGTACAAGAAGTTTCTTGTCATAGGAAGGATAATGACACTTACTTATTTCTTTATCTCGTTTGTCTAAAAATGAGAGAGAAATAAATAGATATTTTTGTTAGGTGTTTCCCTTTCCTTATGTTTTATTTCTCTTTATCATCAATATGACAGTGAAGGCTGAGAGAAATCAACCGCCTTTTCAGGACATCAGAGAAGAGGATCCAGGGCTCTCTTCTGCTCTTAAACTCAGTGACTCTATTGCTTATCAGTTTTTCAAATTAGATTTTGGTGTGAAATCTACCCAATTTAGCACTTCCCCACATTATATACAATTACATTAAACCCCACAAGAAAGAATAATAATAAAAAGGAAGTAAGCAAACAAGGGCGTTTGTATTGCAACAAAATTGTAAAAGTTAAAGTTAATATCAAATAACTCCAAACCATTTAAACAAACTCCCACATGAAGATCCAATTCTCGGCCCCCGCCAAAAAAAAATCCTTTTCAGAGTGTGGATAATGACACTTACCGATTTCTATATCTCGTTTGCCTAAAAATTAAACAGACAGACACATAATGTTTGTAAGGTGTTTTCCTTTTTTTATGGTTTATTTCTGTTTATCATCACTGTGACAGGTAAGACGGATTATTTCTATTCAATCTCTTCTTCAGGAAATCAGACAAGACCAGTGGTGCCCAAACTTTTCCGATCACTCCCCCCTTGCAGTAATGGAAGCTGTCTGCGCCCCCCCTTCCATTACTACACAGTTGACTCAGCAGAGGTGCTTGGGCTGAAGGGGGAGCTGGGGGCAGAACTGGGGATGGGGGAGGAGCAGAGGTGGCCTGGGGGAGGAGAGGGAATTTGGTAGGAACTGACCTGGGGGCGGAGCAGGGGGAGGACTGGAACTGTGGCAGGAGCCGGAGCTTAGTGGGGGTCAGGGGGTGGAGCGCAGCTGCAGATGGGATAGGATCTGGGCTGGGGGTAGAGCGGGGCTGGGTGGGGCTCCCTCCCCTCTCCCCATGAGGGCTGGCAGGGACCCTGCCTTGCACCTGTTCAGGGCCGGTTTAAGAGAGGGGATTTAGGGGCTGCAGGCAAAGGGGGGCTCCCGCGAAAAGATCTCCAGACTGCCAAAAGTGCAGATCTTTTTTCAGGGCCGCTTTAGCCCAGGGCTGTGGGCTTCAGCCACTAAAGCCCCTGCATTCCAGCCCAGCCCGGCGCTGGCGAGGAGGCGGCTCTACACACTGGCATGTCATTCCCCCCTCCGCTGGGCTGGAGCTGCGCGTGCCAGGAAGCTCAGTCCCACAGGCTTCCTTGACTTGCAGACACCGCCCCCGCAGCTCCCATTGGCCAGGAATCACAGCCAATGGGAGCTGTGTGGGGTGGTGCCTGCAGGCGAGCACAGGACAGAGCATGGAGCCACGTGCCCCCCCTCCCCGGGGCCTGCACCACCAAAGGGGAGCTGTCCCAGGTAAGGGACCTCCTGCCCCAGCCCTGAGCCCCCTCCTGCACCCTAACACCCTCCCAGACCCCACACTCCCAACCTCCTGCCCTGAGCCCCTTCCCACACTCCAGTCCCCTTGGTGCCAGCCTGGAGCCCGCTCCTGAATCTGAAAGCCCTCATCCCCAGCCACACCCTAGAGTCCACAACCCCAGTCAGAGCCCTCACCCTGCCCCAATCCACAGCCCCCTCCTGCACTCTGAATCCCTCATTTTTGGCCCTACCCCAGAGCCTAGGGGGCCCCACAAACTCTCATAGTCCCAGGCCCCCAGAAGAGTTAATTGTGGACCTGTGCCCACTTGAATTTCCTCCACGTGCCCCTAGGGGCCTGCCCCACAGTCTGAAGACCTCTGAACTAGAGGATCCAGTCATCCCTTCTGGTCTTAAACAGTAAGACTCTTTAACTGTATTGCTTATCAATTTTTCAAATTAACTTTTAGTGTGAAATTCATCCTCTCTAGTCTTTCCTCATGTTTTATAAAGATATATTAAAGTTGACCCCCCCATCTTCCCAAAAGACTGATAATAATAATAACCAAGTAAGCAAACTAAAAGGCTTCGTACTGCAGCAATGTTAAGTTAAATTTAAAATCAAACACCTCCACCACTGCTACACAAATTCCCACGTTAGAATGCAAAGAGGTACAAGAAGATTCTTGTCATAGGAAGGATAATGACACTTACTTATTTCTTTATCTCGTTTGTCTAAAAATGAGAGAGAAATAAATAGATATTTTTGTTAGGTGTTTCCCTTTCCTTATGTTTTATTTCTCTTTATCATCAATATGACAGTGAAGGCTGAGAGAAATCAACCTCCTTTTCAGGACATCAGAGAAGAGGATCCAGGGCTCTCTTCTGCTCTTAAACTCAGTGACTCTATTGCTTATCAGTTTTTCAAATTAGATTTTGGTGTGAAATCTACCCAATTTAGCACTTCCCCACATTATATACAATTACATTAAACCCCACAAGAAAGAATAATAATAAAAAGGAAGTAAGCAAACAAGGGCATTTGTATTGCAACAAAATTGTAAAAGTTAAAGTTAATATCAAATAACTCCAAACCATTTAAACAAACTCCCACATGAAGATCCAATTCTCGGCCCCCGCCAAAAAAAAATCCTTTTCAGAGTGTGGATAATGACACTTACCAATTTCTCTTTCTCGTTTGCCTAAAAATTAAACAGAGAGACACATAATGTTTGTTAGGTGTTTTCCTTTTTTTATGGTTTATTTCTCTTTATCATCACTGTGACAGGTAAGACGGATTATTTCTATTCAATCTCTTCTTCAGGAAATCAGACAAGACCAGTGGTGCCCAAACTTTTCCGATCACTCCCCCCTTGCAGTAATGGAAGCTGTCTGCGCCCCCCCTTCCGTTACTGCACAGTTGACTCAGCAGAGGTGCTTGGGCTGAAGGGGGAGCTGGGGGCAGAACTGGGGATAGGGGAGGAGCAGAGGTGGCCTGGGGGAGGGGAGGGAATTTGGTAGGAACTGACCTGGGGGCGGAGCAGGGGGAGGACTGGAACTGTGGCAGGAGCCGGAGCTTAGTGGGAGGCAGGGGGCGGAGCGCAGCTGCAGATGGGATAGGATCTGGGCTGGGGGCAGAGCGGGGCTGGGTGGGGCTCCCTCCCCTCTCCCCATGAGGGCTGGCAGGGACCCTGCCTTGCACCTGTTCAGGGCCGGTTTAAGAGGGGATTTAAGGGCTGCAGGCAAAGGGGGGCTCCCGCGAAAAGATCTCCAGACTGCCAAAAGTGCAGATCTTTTTTCAGGGCCGCTTTAGCCCAGGGCTGTGGGCTTCAGCCACTAAAGCCCCTGCATTCCAGCCCAGCCCGGCGCTGGCGAGGAGGCGGCTCTACACGCTGGCATGTCATTCTCCCCTCTGCTGGGCTGGAGCTGCGCGTGCCAGGAAGCTCAGTCCCACAGGCTTCCTTGACTTGCAGACACCGCCCCCGCAGCTCCCATTGGCCAGGAATCACAGCCAATGGGAGCTGTGTGGGGTGGTGCCTGCAGGCGAGCACAGGACAGAGCATGGAGCCACGTGCCCCCCCTCCCCGGGGCCTGCACCACCAAAGGGGAGCTGTCCCAGGTAAGGGACCTCCTGCCCCAGCCCTGAGCCCCCTCCTGCACCCTAACACCCTCCCAGACCCCACACTCCCAACCTCCTGCCCTGAGCCCCTTCCCACACTCCAGTCCCCTTGGTGCCAGCCTGGAGCCCGCTCCTGAATCTGAAAGCCCTCATCCCCAGCCACACCCTAGAGTCCACAACCCCAGTCAGAGCCCTCACCCTGCCCCAATCCACAGCCCCCTCCTGCACTCTGAATCCCTCATTTTTGGCCCTACCCCAGAGCCTAGGGGGCCCCACAAACTCTCATAGTCCCAGGCCCCCAGAAGAGTTAATTGTGGACCTGTGCCCACTTGAATTTCCTCCACGTGCCCCTAGGGGCCTGCCCCACAGTCTGAAGACCTCTGAACTAGAGGATCCAGTCATCCCTTCTGGTCTTAAACAGTAAGACTCTTTAACTGTATTGCTTATCAATTTTTCAAATTAACTTTTAGTGTGAAATTCATCCTCTCTAGTCTTTCCTCATGTTTTATAAAGATATATTAAAGTTGACCCCCCCCATCTTCCCAAAAGACTGATAATAATAATAACCAAGTAAGCAAACTAAAAGGCTTCGTACTGCAGCAATGTTAAGTTAAATTTAAAATCAAACACCTCCACCACTGCTACACAAATTCCCATGTTAGAATCCAAAGAGGTACAAGAAGTTTCTTGTCATAGGAAGGATAATGACACTTACTTATTTCTTTATCTCGTTTGTCTAAAAATGAGAGAGAAATAAATAGATATTTTTGTTAGGTGTTTCCCTTTCCTTATGTTTTATTTCTCTTTATCATCAATATGACAGTGAAGGCTGAGAGAAATCAACCGCCTTTTCAGGACATCAGAGAAGAGGATCCAGGGCTCTCTTCTGCTCTTAAACTCAGTGACTCTATTGCTTATCAGTTTTTCAAATTAGATTTTGGTGTGAAATCTACCCAATTTAGCACTTCCCCACATTATATACAATTACATTAAACCCCACAAGAAAGAATAATAATAAAAAGGAAGTAAGCAAACAAGGGCGTTTGTATTGCAACAAAATTGTAAAAGTTAAAGTTAATATCAAATAACTCCAAACCATTTAAACAAACTCCCACATGAAGATCCAATTCTCGGCCCCCGCCAAAAAAAAATCCTTTTCAGAGTGTGGATAATGACACTTACCGATTTCTATATCTCGTTTGCCTAAAAATTAAACAGACAGACACATAATGTTTGTAAGGTGTTTTCCTTTTTTTATGGTTTATTTCTGTTTATCATCACTGTGACAGGTAAGACGGATTATTTCTATTCAATCTCTTCTTCAGGAAATCAGACAAGACCAGTGGTGCCCAAACTTTTCCGATCACTCCCCCCTTGCAGTAATGGAAGCTGTCTGCGCCCCCCCTTCCATTACTACACAGTTGACTCAGCAGAGGTGCTTGGGCTGAAGGGGGAGCTGGGGGCAGAACTGGGGATGGGGGAGGAGCAGAGGTGGCCTGGGGGAGGAGAGGGAATTTGGTAGGAACTGACCTGGGGGCGGAGCAGGGGGAGGACTGGAACTGTGGCAGGAGCCGGAGCTTAGTGGGGGTCAGGGGGTGGAGCGCAGCTGCAGATGGGATAGGATCTGGGCTGGGGGTAGAGCGGGGCTGGGTGGGGCTCCCTCCCCTCTCCCCATGAGGGCTGGCAGGGACCCTGCCTTGCACCTGTTCAGGGCCGGTTTAAGAGAGGGGATTTAGGGGCTGCAGGCAAAGGGGGGCTCCCGCGAAAAGATCTCCAGACTGCCAAAAGTGCAGATCTTTTTTCAGGGCCGCTTTAGCCCAGGGCTGTGGGCTTCAGCCACTAAAGCCCCTGCATTCCAGCCCAGCCCGGCGCTGGCGAGGAGGCGGCTCTACACACTGGCATGTCATTCCCCCCTCCGCTGGGCTGGAGCTGCGCGTGCCAGGAAGCTCAGTCCCACAGGCTTCCTTGACTTGCAGACACCGCCCCCGCAGCTCCCATTGGCCAGGAATCACAGCCAATGGGAGCTGTGTGGGGTGGTGCCTGCAGGCGAGCACAGGACAGAGCATGGAGCCACGTGCCCCCCCTCCCCGGGGCCTGCACCACCAAAGGGGAGCTGTCCCAGGTAAGGGACCTCCTGCCCCAGCCCTGAGCCCCCTCCTGCACCCTAACACCCTCCCAGACCCCACACTCCCAACCTCCTGCCCTGAGCCCCTTCCCACACTCCAGTCCCCTTGGTGCCAGCCTGGAGCCCGCTCCTGAATCTGAAAGCCCTCATCCCCAGCCACACCCTAGAGTCCACAACCCCAGTCAGAGCCCTCACCCTGCCCCAATCCACAGCCCCCTCCTGCACTCTGAATCCCTCATTTTTGGCCCTACCCCAGAGCCTAGGGGGCCCCACAAACTCTCATAGTCCCAGGCCCCCAGAAGAGTTAATTGTGGACCTGTGCCCACTTGAATTTCCTCCACGTGCCCCTAGGGGCCTGCCCCACAGTCTGAAGACCTCTGAACTAGAGGATCCAGTCATCCCTTCTGGTCTTAAACAGTAAGACTCTTTAACTGTATTGCTTATCAATTTTTCAAATTAACTTTTAGTGTGAAATTCATCCTCTCTAGTCTTTCCTCATGTTTTATAAAGATATATTAAAGTTGACCCCCCCATCTTCCCAAAAGACTGATAATAATAATAACCAAGTAAGCAAACTAAAAGGCTTCGTACTGCAGCAATGTTAAGTTAAATTTAAAATCAAACACCTCCACCACTGCTACACAAATTCCCACGTTAGAATGCAAAGAGGTACAAGAAGATTCTTGTCATAGGAAGGATAATGACACTTACTTATTTCTTTATCTCGTTTGTCTAAAAATGAGAGAGAAATAAATAGATATTTTTGTTAGGTGTTTCCCTTTCCTTATGTTTTATTTCTCTTTATCATCAATATGACAGTGAAGGCTGAGAGAAATCAACCTCCTTTTCAGGACATCAGAGAAGAGGATCCAGGGCTCTCTTCTGCTCTTAAACTCAGTGACTCTATTGCTTATCAGTTTTTCAAATTAGATTTTGGTGTGAAATCTACCCAATTTAGCACTTCCCCACATTATATACAATTACATTAAACCCCACAAGAAAGAATAATAATAAAAAGGAAGTAAGCAAACAAGGGCATTTGTATTGCAACAAAATTGTAAAAGTTAAAGTTAATATCAAATAACTCCAAACCATTTAAACAAACTCCCACATGAAGATCCAATTCTCGGCCCCCGCCAAAAAAAAATCCTTTTCAGAGTGTGGATAATGACACTTACCAATTTCTCTTTCTCGTTTGCCTAAAAATTAAACAGACACATAATGTTTGTTAGGTGTTTTCCTTTTTTTATGGTTTATTTCTCTTTATCATCACTGTGACAGGTAAGACGGATTATTTCTATTCAATCTCTTCTTCAGGAAATCAGACAAGACCAGTGGTGCCCAAACTTTTCCGATCACTCCCCCCTTGCAGTAATGGAAGCTGTCTGCGCCCCCCCTTCCGTTACTGCACAGTTGACTCAGCAGAGGTGCTTGGGCTGAAGGGGGAGCTGGGGGCAGAACTGGGGATAGGGGAGGAGCAGAGGTGGCCTGGGGGAGGGGAGGGAATTTGGTAGGAACTGACCTGGGGGCGGAGCAGGGGGAGGACTGGAACTGTGGCAGGAGCCGGAGCTTAGTGGGAGGCAGGGGGCGGAGCGCAGCTGCAGATGGGATAGGATCTGGGCTGGGGGCAGAGCGGGGCTGGGTGGGGCTCCCTCCCCTCTCCCCATGAGGGCTGGCAGGGACCCTGCCTTGCACCTGTTCAGGGCCGGTTTAAGAGGGGATTTAGGGGCTGCAGGCAAAGGGGGGCTCCCGCGAAAAGATCTCCAGACTGCCAAAAGTGCAGATCTTTTTTCAGGGCCGCTTTAGCCCAGGGCTGTGGGCTTCAGCCACTAAAGCCCCTGCATTCCAGCCCAGCCCGGCGCTGGCGAGGAGGCGGCTCTACACGCTGGCATGTCATTCTCCCGTCCGCTGGGCTGGAGCTGCGCGTGCCAGGAAGCTCAGTCCCACAGGCTTCCTTGACTTGCAGACACCGCCCCCGCAGCTCCCATTGGCCAGGAATCACAGCCAATGGGAGCTGTGTGGGGTGGTGCCTGCAGGCGAGCACAGGACAGAGCATGGAGCCACGTGCCCCCCCTCCCCGGGGCCTGCACCACCAAAGGGGAGCTGTCCCAGGTAAGGGACCTCCTGCCCCAGCCCTGAGCCCCCTCCTGCACCCTAACACCCTCCCAGACCCCACACTCCCAACCTCCTGCCCTGAGCCCCTTCCCACACTCCAGTCCCCTTGGTGCCAGCCTGGAGCCCGCTCCTGAATCTGAAAGCCCTCATCCCCAGCCACACCCTAGAGTCCACAACCCCAGTCAGAGCCCTCACCCTGCCCCAATCCACAGCCCCCTCCTGCACTCTGAATCCCTCATTTTTGGCCCTACCCCAGAGCCTAGGGGGCCCCACAAACTCTCATAGTCCCAGGCCCCCAGAAGAGTTAATTGTGGACCTGTGCCCACTTGAATTTCCTCCACGTGCCCCTAGGGGCCTGCCCCACAGTCTGAAGACCTCTGAACTAGAGGATCCAGTCATCCCTTCTGGTCTTAAACAGTAAGACTCTTTAACTGTATTGCTTATCAATTTTTCAAATTAACTTTTAGTGTGAAATTCATCCTCTCTAGTCTTTCCTCATGTTTTATAAAGATATATTAAAGTTGACCCCCCCATCTTCCCAAAAGACTGATAATAATAATAACCAAGTAAGCAAACTAAAAGGCTTCGTACTGCAGCAATGTTAAGTTAAATTTAAAATCAAACACCTCCACCACTGCTACACAAATTCCCACGTTAGAATGCAAAGAGGTACAAGAAGATTCTTGTCATAGGAAGGATAATGACACTTACTTATTTCTTTATCTCGTTTGTCTAAAAATGAGAGAGAAATAAATAGATATTTTTGTTAGGTGTTTCCCTTTCCTTATGTTTTATTTCTCTTTATCATCAATATGACAGTGAAGGCTGAGAGAAATCAACCTCCTTTTCAGGACATCAGAGAAGAGGATCCAGGGCTCTCTTCTGCTCTTAAACTCAGTGACTCTATTGCTTATCAGTTTTTCAAATTAGATTTTGGTGTGAAATCTACCCAATTTAGCACTTCCCCACATTATATACAATTACATTAAACCCCACAAGAAAGAATAATAATAAAAAGGAAGTAAGCAAACAAGGGCATTTGTATTGCAACAAAATTGTAAAAGTTAAAGTTAATATCAAATAACTCCAAACCATTTAAACAAACTCCCACATGAAGATCCAATTCTCGGCCCCCGCCAAAAAAAAATCCTTTTCAGAGTGTGGATAATGACACTTACCAATTTCTCTTTCTCGTTTGCCTAAAAATTAAACAGACACATAATGTTTGTTAGGTGTTTTCCTTTTTTTATGGTTTATTTCTCTTTATCATCACTGTGACAGGTAAGACGGATTATTTCTATTCAATCTCTTCTTCAGGAAATCAGACAAGACCAGTGGTGCCCAAACTTTTCCGATCACTCCCCCCTTGCAGTAATGGAAGCTGTCTGCGCCCCCCCTTCCGTTACTGCACAGTTGACTCAGCAGAGGTGCTTGGGCTGAAGGGGGAGCTGGGGGCAGAACTGGGGATAGGGGAGGAGCAGAGGTGGCCTGGGGGAGGGGAGGGAATTTGGTAGGAACTGACCTGGGGGCGGAGCAGGGGGAGGACTGGAACTGTGGCAGGAGCCGGAGCTTAGTGGGAGGCAGGGGGCGGAGCGCAGCTGCAGATGGGATAGGATCTGGGCTGGGGGCAGAGCGGGGCTGGGTGGGGCTCCCTCCCCTCTCCCCATGAGGGCTGGCAGGGACCCTGCCTTGCACCTGTTCAGGGCCGGTTTAAGAGGGGATTTAAGGGCTGCAGGCAAAGGGGGGCTCCCGCGAAAAGATCTCCAGACTGCCAAAAGTGCAGATCTTTTTTCAGGGCCGCTTTAGCCCAGGGCTGTGGGCTTCAGCCACTAAAGCCCCTGCATTCCAGCCCAGCCCGGCGCTGGCGAGGAGGCGGCTCTACACACTGGCATGTCATTCCCCCCTCCGCTGGGCTGGAGCTGCGCGTGCCAGGAAGCTCAGTCCCACAGGCTTCCTTGACTTGCAGACACCGCCCCCGCAGCTCCCATTGGCCAGGAATCACAGCCAATGGGAGCTGTGTGGGGTGGTGCCTGCAGGCGAGCACAGGACAGAGCATGGAGCCACGTGCCCCCCCTCCCCGGGGCCTGCACCACCAAAGGGGAGCTGTCCCAGGTAAGGGACCTCCTGCCCCAGCCCTGAGCCCCCTCCTGCACCCTAACACCCTCCCAGACCCCACACTCCCAACCTCCTGCCCTGAGCCCCTTCCCACACTCCAGTCCCCTTGGTGCCAGCCTGGAGCCCGCTCCTGAATCTGAAAGCCCTCATCCCCAGCCACACCCTAGAGTCCACAACCCCAGTCAGAGCCCTCACCCTGCCCCAATCCACAGCCCCCTCCTGCACTCTGAATCCCTCATTTTTGGCCCTACCCCAGAGCCTAGGGGGCCCCACAAACTCTCATAGTCCCAGGCCCCCAGAAGAGTTAATTGTGGACCTGTGCCCACTTGAATTTCCTCCACGTGCCCCTAGGGGCCTGCCCCACAGTCTGAAGACCTCTGAACTAGAGGATCCAGTCATCCCTTCTGGTCTTAAACAGTAAGACTCTTTAACTGTATTGCTTATCAATTTTTCAAATTAACTTTTAGTGTGAAATTCATCCTCTCTAGTCTTTCCTCATGTTTTATAAAGATATATTAAAGTTGACCCCCCCATCTTCCCAAAAGACTGATAATAATAATAACCAAGTAAGCAAACTAAAAGGCTTCGTACTGCAGCAATGTTAAGTTAAATTTAAAATCAAACACCTCCACCACTGCTACACAAATTCCCACGTTAGAATGCAAAGAGGTACAAGAAGATTCTTGTCATAGGAAGGATAATGACACTTACTTATTTCTTTATCTCGTTTGTCTAAAAATGAGAGAGAAATAAATAGATATTTTTGTTAGGTGTTTCCCTTTCCTTATGTTTTATTTCTCTTTATCATCAATATGACAGTGAAGGCTGAGAGAAATCAACCTCCTTTTCAGGACATCAGAGAAGAGGATCCAGGGCTCTCTTCTGCTCTTAAACTCAGTGACTCTATTGCTTATCAGTTTTTCAAATTAGATTTTGGTGTGAAATCTACCCAATTTAGCACTTCCCCACATTATATACAATTACATTAAACCCCACAAGAAAGAATAATAATAAAAAGGAAGTAAGCAAACAAGGGCATTTGTATTGCAACAAAATTGTAAAAGTTAAAGTTAATATCAAATAACTCCAAACCATTTAAACAAACTCCCACATGAAGATCCAATTCTCGGCCCCCGCCAAAAAAAAATCCTTTTCAGAGTGTGGATAATGACACTTACCAATTTCTCTTTCTCGTTTGCCTAAAAATTAAACAGACACATAATGTTTGTTAGGTGTTTTCCTTTTTTTATGGTTTATTTCTCTTTATCATCACTGTGACAGGTAAGACGGATTATTTCTATTCAATCTCTTCTTCAGGAAATCAGACAAGACCAGTGGTGCCCAAACTTTTCCGATCACTCCCCCCTTGCAGTAATGGAAGCTGTCTGCGCCCCCCCTTCCGTTACTGCACAGTTGACTCAGCAGAGGTGCTTGGGCTGAAGGGGGAGCTGGGGGCAGAACTGGGGATAGGGGAGGAGCAGAGGTGGCCTGGGGGAGGGGAGGGAATTTGGTAGGAACTGACCTGGGGGCGGAGCAGGGGGAGGACTGGAACTGTGGCAGGAGCCGGAGCTTAGTGGGAGGCAGGGGGCGGAGCGCAGCTGCAGATGGGATAGGATCTGGGCTGGGGGCAGAGCGGGGCTGGGTGGGGCTCCCTCCCCTCTCCCCATGAGGGCTGGCAGGGACCCTGCCTTGCACCTGTTCAGGGCCGGTTTAAGAGGGGATTTAGGGGCTGCAGGCAAAGGGGGGCTCCCGCGAAAAGATCTCCAGACTGCCAAAAGTGCAGATCTTTTTTCAGGGCCGCTTTAGCCCAGGGCTGTGGGCTTCAGCCACTAAAGCCCCTGCATTCCAGCCCAGCCCGGCGTTGGCGAGGAGGCGGCTCTACACACTGGCATGTCATTCCCCCCTCCGCTGGGCTGGAGCTGCGCGTGCCAGGAAGCTCAGTCCCACAGGCTTCCTTGACTTGCAGACACCGCCCCCGCAGCTCCCATTGGCCAGGAATCACAGCCAATGGGAGCTGTGTGGGGTGGTGCCTGCAGGCGAGCACAGGACAGAGCATGGAGCCACGTGCCCCCCCTCCCCGGGGCCTGCACCACCAAAGGGGAGCTGTCCCAGGTAAGGGACCTCCTGCCCCAGCCCTGAGCCCCCTCCTGCACCCTAACACCCTCCCAGACCCCACACTCCCAACCTCCTGCCCTGAGCCCCTTCCCACACTCCAGTCCCCTTGGTGCCAGCCTGGAGCCCGCTCCTGAATCTGAAAGCCCTCATCCCCAGCCACACCCTAGAGTCCACAACCCCAGTCAGAGCCCTCACCCTGCCCCAATCCACAGCCCCCTCCTGCACTCTGAATCCCTCATTTTTGGCCCTACCCCAGAGCCTAGGGGGCCCCACAAACTCTCATAGTCCCAGGCCCCCAGAAGAGTTAATTGTGGACCTGTGCCCACTTGAATTTCCTCCACGTGCCCCTAGGGGCCTGCCCCACAGTCTGAAGACCTCTGAACTAGAGGATCCAGTCATCCCTTCTGGTCTTAAACAGTAAGACTCTTTAACTGTATTGCTTATCAATTTTTCAAATTAACTTTTAGTGTGAAATTCATCCTCTCTAGTCTTTCCTCATGTTTTATAAAGATATATTAAAGTTGACCCCCCCATCTTCCCAAAAGACTGATAATAATAATAACCAAGTAAGCAAACTAAAAGGCTTCGTACTGCAGCAATGTTAAGTTAAATTTAAAATCAAACACCTCCACCACTGCTACACAAATTCCCACGTTAGAATGCAAAGAGGTACAAGAAGATTCTTGTCATAGGAAGGATAATGACACTTACTTATTTCTTTATCTCGTTTGTCTAAAAATGAGAGAGAAATAAATAGATATTTTTGTTAGGTGTTTCCCTTTCCTTATGTTTTATTTCTCTTTATCATCAATATGACAGTGAAGGCTGAGAGAAATCAACCTCCTTTTCAGGACATCAGAGAAGAGGATCCAGGGCTCTCTTCTGCTCTTAAACTCAGTGACTCTATTGCTTATCAGTTTTTCAAATTAGATTTTGGTGTGAAATCTACCCAATTTAGCACTTCCCCACATTATATACAATTACATTAAACCCCACAAGAAAGAATAATAATAAAAAGGAAGTAAGCAAACAAGGGCATTTGTATTGCAACAAAATTGTAAAAGTTAAAGTTAATATCAAATAACTCCAAACCATTTAAACAAACTCCCACATGAAGATCCAATTCTCGGCCCCCGCCAAAAAAAAATCCTTTTCAGAGTGTGGATAATGACACTTACCAATTTCTCTTTCTCGTTTGCCTAAAAATTAAACAGAGAGACACATAATGTTTGTTAGGTGTTTTCCTTTTTTTATGGTTTATTTCTCTTTATCATCACTGCGACAGGTAAGACGGATTATTTCTATTCAATCTCTTCTTCAGGAAATCAGACAAGACCAGTGGTGCCCAAACTTTTCCGATCACTCCCCCCTTGCAGTAATGGAAGCTGTCTGCGCCCCCCCTTCCGTTACTGCACAGTTGACTCAGCAGAGGTGCTTGGGCTGAAGGGGGAGCTGGGGGCAGAACTGGGGATAGGGGAGGAGCAGAGGTGGCCTGGGGGAGGGGAGGGAATTTGGTAGGAACTGACCTGGGGGCGGAGCAGGGGGAGGACTGGAACTGTGGCAGGAGCCGGAGCTTAGTGGGAGGCAGGGGGCGGAGCGCAGCTGCAGATGGGATAGGATCTGGGCTGGGGGCAGAGCGGGGCTGGGTGGGGCTCCCTCCCCTCTCCCCATGAGGGCTGGCAGGGACCCTGCCTTGCACCTGTTCAGGGCCGGTTTAAGAGGGGATTTAGGGGCTGCAGGCAAAGGGGGGCTCCCGCGAAAAGATCTCCAGACTGCCAAAAGTGCAGATCTTTTTTCAGGGCCGCTTTAGCCCAGGGCTGTGGGCTTCAGCCACTAAAGCCCCTGCATTCCAGCCCAGCCCGGCGCTGGCGAGGAGGCGGCTCTACACGCTGGCATGTCATTCTCCCCTCCGCTGGGCTGGAGCTGCGCGTGCCAGGAAGCTCAGTCCCACAGGCTTCCTTGACTTGCAGACACCGCCCCCGCAGCTCCCATTGGCCAGGAATCACAGCCAATGGGAGCTGTGTGGGGTGGTGCCTGCAGGCGAGCACAGGACAGAGCATGGAGCCACGTGCCCCCCCTCCCCGGGGCCTGCACCACCAAAGGGGAGCTGTCCCAGGTAAGGGACCTCCTGCCCCAGCCCTGAGCCCCCTCCTGCACCCTAACACCCTCCCAGACCCCACACTCCCAACCTCCTGCCCTGAGCCCCTTCCCACACTCCAGTCCCCTTGGTGCCAGCCTGGAGCCCGCTCCTGAATCTGAAAGCCCTCATCCCCAGCCACACCCTAGAGTCCACAACCCCAGTCAGAGCCCTCACCCTGCCCCAATCCACAGCCCCCTCCTGCACTCTGAATCCCTCATTTTTGGCCCTACCCCAGAGCCTAGGGGGCCCCACAAACTCTCATAGTCCCAGGCCCCCAGAAGAGTTAATTGTGGACCTGTGCCCACTTGAATTTCCTCCACGTGCCCCTAGGGGCCTGCCCCACAGTCTGAAGACCTCTGAACTAGAGGATCCAGTCATCCCTTCTGGTCTTAAACAGTAAGACTCTTTAACTGTATTGCTTATCAATTTTTCAAATTAACTTTTAGTGTGAAATTCATCCTCTCTAGTCTTTCCCCATGTTTTATAAAGATATATTAAAGTTGACCCCCCCATCTTCCCAAAAGACTGATAATAATAATAACCAAGTAAGCAAACTAAAAGGCTTCGTACTGCAGCAATGTTAAGTTAAATTTAAAATCAAACACCTCCACCACTGCTACACAAATTCCCACGTTAGAATCCAAAGAGGTACAAGAAGATTCTTGTCATAGGAAGGATAATGACACTTACTTATTTCTTTATCTCGTTTGTCTAAAAATGAGAGAGAAATAAATAGATATTTTTGTTAGGTGTTTCCCTTTCCTTATGTTTTATTTCTCTTTATCATCAATATGACAGTGAAGGCTGAGAGAAATCAACCTCCTTTTCAGGACATCAGAGAAGAGGATCCAGGGCTCTCTTCTGCTCTTAAACTCAGTGACTCTATTGCTTATCAGTTTTTCAAATTAGATTTTGGTGTGAAATCTACCCAATTTAGCACTTCCCCACATTATATACAATTACATTAAACCCCACAAGAAAGAATAATAATAAAAAGGAAGTAAGCAAACAAGGGCATTTGTATTGCAACAAAATTGTAAAAGTTAAAGTTAATATCAAATAACTCCAAACCATTTAAACAAACTCCCACATGAAGATCCAATTCTCGGCCCCCGCCAAAAAAAAATCCTTTTCAGAGTGTGGATAATGACACTTACCAATTTCTCTTTCTCGTTTGCCTAAAAATTAAACAGACACATAATGTTTGTTAGGTGTTTTCCTTTTTTTATGGTTTATTTCTCTTTATCATCACTGTGACAGGTAAGACGGATTATTTCTATTCAATCTCTTCTTCAGGAAATCAGACAAGACCAGTGGTGCCCAAACTTTTCCGATCACTCCCCCCTTGCAGTAATGGAAGCTGTCTGCGCCCCCCCTTCCGTTACTGCACAGTTGACTCAGCAGAGGTGCTTGGGCTGAAGGGGGAGCTGGGGGCAGAACTGGGGATAGGGGAGGAGCAGAGGTGGCCTGGGGGAGGGGAGGGAATTTGGTAGGAACTGACCTGGGGGCGGAGCAGGGGGAGGACTGGAACTGTGGCAGGAGCCGGAGCTTAGTGGGAGGCAGGGGGCGGAGCGCAGCTGCAGATGGGATAGGATCTGGGCTGGGGGCAGAGCGGGGCTGGGTGGGGCTCCCTCCCCTCTCCCCATGAGGGCTGGCAGGGACCCTGCCTTGCACCTGTTCAGGGCCGGTTTAAGAGGGGATTTAGGGGCTGCAGGCAAAGGGGGGCTCCCGCGAAAAGATCTCCAGACTGCCAAAAGTGCAGATCTTTTTTCAGGGCCGCTTTAGCCCAGGGCTGTGGGCTTCAGCCACTAAAGCCCCTGCATTCCAGCCCAGCCCGGCGCTGGCAAGGAGGCGGCTCTACACGCTGGCATGTCATTCTCCCGTCCGCTGGGCTGGAGCTGCGCGTGCCAGGAAGCTCAGTCCCACAGGCTTCCTTGACTTGCAGACACCGCCCCCGCAGCTCCCATTGGCCAGGAATCACAGCCAATGGGAGCTGTGTGGGGTGGTGCCTGCAGGCGAGCACAGGACAGAGCATGGAGCCACGTGCCCCCCCTCCCCGGGGCCTGCACCACCAAAGGGGAGCTGTCCCAGGTAAGGGACCTCCTGCCCCAGCCCTGAGCCCCCTCCTGCACCCTAACACCCTCCCAGACCCCACACTCCCAACCTCCTGCCCTGAGCCCCTTCCCACACTCCAGTCCCCTTGGTGCCAGCCTGGAGCCCGCTCCTGAATCTGAAAGCCCTCATCCCCAGCCACACCCTAGAGTCCACAACCCCAGTCAGAGCCCTCACCCTGCCCCAATCCACAGCCCCCTCCTGCACTCTGAATCCCTCATTTTTGGCCCTACCCCAGAGCCTAGGGGGCCCCACAAACTCTCATAGTCCCAGGCCCCCAGAAGAGTTAATTGTGGACCTGTGCCCACTTGAATTTCCTCCACGTGCCCCTAGGGGCCTGCCCCACAGTCTGAAGACCTCTGAACTAGAGGATCCAGTCATCCCTTCTGGTCTTAAACAGTAAGACTCTTTAACTGTATTGCTTATCAATTTTTCAAATTAACTTTTAGTGTGAAATTCATCCTCTCTAGTCTTTCCCCATGTTTTATAAAGATATATTAAAGTTGACCCCCCCATCTTCCCAAAAGACTGATAATAATAACCAAGTAAGCAAACTAAAAGGCTTCGTACTGCAGCAATGTTAAGTTAAATTTAAAATCAAACACCTCCACCACTGCTACACAAATTCCCACATTAGAATCCAAAGAGGTACAAGAAGTTTCTTGTCATAGGAAGGATAATGACACTTACTTATTTCTTTATCTCGTTTGTCTAAAAATGAGAGAGAAATAAATAGATATTTTTGTTAGGTGTTTCCCTTTCCTTATGTTTTATTTCTCTTTATCATCAATATGACAGTGAAGGCTGAGAGAAATCAACCTCCTTTTCAGGACATCAGAGAAGAGGATCCAGGGCTCCCTTCTGCTCTTAAACTCAGTGACTCTATTGCTTATCAGTTTTTCAAATTAGATTTTGGTGTGAAATCTACCCAATTTAGCACTTCCCCACATTATATACAATTACATTAAACCCCACAAGAAAGAATAATAATAAAAAGGAAGTAAGCAAACAAGGGCATTTGTATTGCAACAAAATTGTAAAAGTTAAAGTTAATATCAAATAACTCCAAACCATTTAAACAAACTCCCACATGAAGATCCAATTCTCGGCCCCCGCCAAAAAAAAATCCTTTTCAGAGTGTGGATAATGACACTTACCAATTTCTCTTTCTCGTTTGCCTAAAAATTAAACAGACACATAATGTTTGTTAGGTGTTTTCCTTTTTTTATGGTTTATTTCTCTTTATCATCACTGTGACAGGTAAGACGGATTATTTCTATTCAATCTCTTCTTCAGGAAATCAGACAAGACCAGTGGTGCCCAAACTTTTCCGATCACTCCCCCCTTGCAGTAATGGAAGCTGTCTGCGCCCCCCCTTCCGTTACTGCACAGTTGACTCAGCAGAGGTGCTTGGGCTGAAGGGGGAGCTGGGGGCAGAACTGGGGATAGGGGAGGAGCAGAGGTGGCCTGGGGGAGGGGAGGGAATTTGGTAGGAACTGACCTGGGGGCGGAGCAGGGGGAGGACTGGAACTGTGGCAGGAGCCGGAGCTTAGTGGGAGGCAGGGGGCGGAGCGCAGCTGCAGATGGGATAGGATCTGGGCTGGGGGCAGAGCGGGGCTGGGTGGGGCTCCCTCCCCTCTCCCCATGAGGGCTGGCAGGGACCCTGCCTTGCACCTGTTCAGGGCCGGTTTAAGAGGGGATTTAGGGGCTGCAGGCAAAGGGGGGCTCCCGCGAAAAGATCTCCAGACTGCCAAAAGTGCAGATCTTTTTTCAGGGCCGCTTTAGCCCAGGGCTGTGGGCTTCAGCCACTAAAGCCCCTGCATTCCAGCCCAGCCCGGCGCTGGCGAGGAGGCGGCTCTACACGCTGGCATGTCATTCTCCCCTCTGCTGGGCTGGAGCTGCGCGTGCCAGGAAGCTCAGTCCCACAGGCTTCCTTGACTTGCAGACACCGCCCCCGCAGCTCCCATTGGCCAGGAATCACAGCCAATGGGAGCTGTGTGGGGTGGTGCCTGCAGGCGAGCACAGGACAGAGCATGGAGCCACGTGCCCCCCCTCCCCGGGGCCTGCACCACCAAAGGGGAGCTGTCCCAGGTAAGGGACCTCCTGCCCCAGCCCTGAGCCCCCTCCTGCACCCTAACACCCTCCCAGACCCCACACTCCCAACCTCCTGCCCTGAGCCCCTTCCCACACTCCAGTCCCCTTGGTGCCAGCCTGGAGCCCGCTCCTGAATCTGAAAGCCCTCATCCCCAGCCACACCCTAGAGTCCACAACCCCAGTCAGAGCCCTCACCCTGCCCCAATCCACAGCCCCCTCCTGCACTCTGAATCCCTCATTTTTGGCCCTACCCCAGAGCCTAGGGGGCCCCACAAACTCTCATAGTCCCAGGCCCCCAGAAGAGTTAATTGTGGACCTGTGCCCACTTGAATTTCCTCCACGTGCCCCTAGGGGCCTGCCCCACAGTCTGAAGACCTCTGAACTAGAGGATCCAGTCATCCCTTCTGGTCTTAAACAGTAAGACTCTTTAACTGTATTGCTTATCAATTTTTCAAATTAACTTTTAGTGTGAAATTCATCCTCTCTAGTCTTTCCCCATGTTTTATAAAGATATATTAAAGTTGACCCCCCCATCTTCCCAAAAGACTGATAATAATAACCAAGTAAGCAAACTAAAAGGCTTCGTACTGCAGCAATGTTAAGTTAAATTTAAAATCAAACACCTCCACCACTGCTACACAAATTCCCACGTTAGAATCCAAAGAGGTACAAGAAGTTTCTTGTCATAGGAAGGATAATGACACTTACTTATTTCTTTATCTCGTTTGTCTAAAAATGAGAGAGAAATAAATAGATATTTTTGTTAGGTGTTTCCCTTTCCTTATGTTTTATTTCTCTTTATCATCAATATGACAGTGAAGGCTGAGAGAAATCAACCTCCTTTTCAGGACATCAGAGAAGAGGATCCAGGGCTCTCTTCTGCTCTTAAACTCAGTGACTCTATTGCTTATCAGTTTTTCAAATTAGATTTTGGTGTGAAATCTACCCAATTTAGCACTTCCCCACATTATATACAATTACATTAAACCCCACAAGAAAGAATAATAATAAAAAGCAAGTAAGCAAACAAGGGCGTTTGTATTGCAACAAAATTGTAAAAGTTAAAGTTAATATCAAATAACTCCAAACCATTTAAACAAACTCCCACATGAAGATCCAATTCTCGGCCCCCGCCAAAAAAAAATCCTTTTCAGAGTGTGGATAATGACACTTACCGATTTCTATATCTCGTTTGCCTAAAAATTAAACAGACAGACACATAATATTTGTCAGGTGTTTTCCTTTTTTTATGGTTTATTTCTGTTTATCATCACTGTGACAGGTAAGACGGATTATTTCTATTCAATCTCTTCTTCAGGAAATCAGACAAGACCAGTGGTGCCCAAACTTTTCCGATCACTCCCCCCTTACAGTAATGAAATCTGTCGGCGCCCCCCCTTCCGTTACTGCACAGTTGACTCAGCAGAGGTGCTTGGGCTGAAGGGGGAGCTGGGGGCAGAACTGGGGATGGGGGAGGAGCTGGGGCTAGAGGCAGAGCTGGCCTGGGGGAGGGGAGGGAATTTGGTAGGAACTGACCTGGGGGCGGAGCAGGGGGAGGACTGGAACTGTGGCAGGAGCCAGAGCTTAGTGGGGGGCAGGGGGCGGAGCGCAGCTGCAGATGGGATTGGATCTGGGCTGGGGGCAGAGCGGGGCTGGGTGGGGCTCCCTCCCCTCTCCCCATGAGGGCTGGCAGGGACCCTGCCTTGCACCTGTTCAGGGCTGGTTTAAGAGAGGGGATTTAGGGGCTGGAGGCCAGGGCCCCAGGCAAAGGGGGGCCCCCGCAAAAAGATCTCCAGACCGCCAAAAGTGTAGATCTTTTTTCAGGGCCGCCTTAGCCCAGGGCTGTGGGCTGCAGCCACTGAAGCCCCTGCATTCCAGCGCAGCCCGGCGTTGGCGAGGAGGCGGCTCTACACGCTGGCATGTCATTCCCCCCTCCCCTCGGCTGGAGCTGCGCGTGCCAGGAAGCTCAGTCCCACAGGCTTCCTTGACTTGCAGACACCGCCCCCGCAGCTCCCATTGGCCAGGAATCACAGCCAATGGGAGCTGTGTGGGTGGTGCCTGCAGGCGAGCACAGGACAGAGCATGGAGCCACGTGCCCCCCCTCCCCAGGGCCTGCACCACCAAAGGGGAGCTGTCCCAGGTAAGCGCCCCGCACCACAACCTCCTGCCCCAGCCCTGAGCCCTCTCCTGCACCCTAACTCCCTCCCAGACCCCACCCTCCCAACCTCCTGCACTGAGCCCCTTCCCACGCCTTAACTCCCTCCCAGACCCCATCCCCACCCCAGCCCTGAGCCTCCTCCTGCACCCTAACTCCCTCCCAGACCCCACACTCCCAACCTCCTGCACTGAGCCCCTTCCCACGCCTTAACTCCCTCCCAGACCCCATCCCCACCCCAGCCCTGAGCCCCCTCCTGCACCCTAACTCCCTCCCAGACCCCACACTCCCAACCTCCTGCCCTGAGCCCTCTCCCACACTCCAATCTCCTTGGCGCCAGCCTGGAGCCCCCTCCTGCATCTGAAAGCCCTCATCCCCAGCCACACCCTAGAGTCCACAACCCTAGTCAGAGACCTCACCCCCTTCCACACCCACACCCTGCCCCAATCCACAGCCCCCTCCTGCACTCTGAATCCCTCATTTTTAGCCGTACCCCAGAGCCTAGGGGGCCCCACAAACTCTAATAGTCCCCGGCCCCCAGAAGAGTTAATCCGGCCCTGCGCCCGCTTGAACATTCCTCCACGTGCCCCTAGGGGCCTGCCCCACGGTCTGCAGACCTCTGAACTAGAGGATCCAGTCATCCCTTCTGGTCTTAAACACTATGACTCTATAACTGTATTGCTTTTCAATTTTTCAAATTAGCTTTTGGTGTGAAATTCATCCTCTCTAGTCTTTCCCCATGTTTTATAAAGCTATATTGAAGTTGACGCCCCCCCACACACACACCTTCCCAAAAGCCTGATAATAATAACCAAGTTAGCAAACTAAAAGGCTTCGTACTGCAGCAATGTTAAGTTAAATTTAAAATCAAACACCTCCACCACTGCTACACAAACTCCCACATTAGAATCCAAACTGGTACTAAAAGTTTCTTGTCATAGGAAGCATAATGATACTTACTTATTTCTTTATCTCGTTTGTCTAAAAATGAGAGCGAAATAAATAGATATTTTTGTTAGGTGTTTCCCTTTCCTTATATTTTATTTCTCTTTATCATCAGTATGACAATGAAGGCTGAGGGAAATCAACCTCCTTTTCAGGACATCAGAGAAGAGGATCCAGGGCTCTCTTCTGCTCTGAAACTCTGTGACTCCATTGCTTATCAGTTTTTCAAATTAGATTTTGGTGTGAAATCTACCCAAATTAGAGCTTCTCCACATTTTATACAATTACATTAAACCCCACAAGAAAGTATAATAATAAAAAGCAAGTAAACAAACAAGGGTTTCGTATTGTAACAAAATTGTAAAAGTTAAATTTAAGATCAAACAACTCCAAACCATTTAAACCAACTCCCACATGAAGATCCAATTACCAAAAAAAAAAAAAAAAAAAAAAATCCTTTTCAGAGGACGGATTATGACACTTACCAATTTCTATATCTCGTTTGCCCAAAAATTAAACAGAAATACCCATATTGTTGGTTAGGAGTTTCCCTTTTCTTATCTTTTATTTCTCATTATCATCAATATGACAGTTAAGACTGAGAGATTATTTCTCTTCAAATTCCTCTTACGGAGATCAGACTAGACCAGTGGTGCCCAAACTTTTCCTGTCACGAGTCCCACTTACCAGTAGTAGCGTCTCTCTCAGCCCCTCCTCCCCCCTCCATTACATCACAGTTGGCTGAATCCAGGAGCTTGGGCTGAAAGCAGAGCTGGGGATAAGGGAAGAGCTGGAAATAGAGGGCTGGGAGTGGCGAGGGATTGTGGGCAGAGTTGGGCTGGAGGCAGGGCAGGCGGGGAGTGGAGCTGCAATTGGGTGGGAGCTGGGCTGAGGGAAAAGTGGAGCATTCTTCTTCTTTTTTTAGGACCAGATCAGCAGATCACACGTTCTTTTTATGTTAAATTTCTAAATTGCCCTTATTTATTTATTAGAATAAAATCTTTACAGTATATCTCTCCCTCTGATATTTACCTTTCATTTTAAAGAGAGAAACAGTGAGGCCAATGAAAACAAACAAAACCACCAGGGTCACACTCGGCACCACCATCCAGGGATTTACCCTCGGGAAAAAGGGATCTGAAAAAGAAAACACCCAAGGCTTGCCTTAGTTTGGAAGTGGTGACTAAAAGCAGATTTTTTTTTTCAAACAAATACATAAATAGTGCCCAGCAGGATTTGTGTGAGCTAAGAGTGAAAGAATGGCCATGCCCACATGACACAAAAGACCAGAAACTGATTTTAAATATGGCTCCAATCAACACAGCTTTACCACTCATTTATCCTTGAAAACACAGCCCTGATTTGATTCATTGCTACTCAGAGTGCCATAGAGATCAGGGGCAAATTCTCTGCTCATAAAACCCCATTGATTCCAATAGGCTTATACCAGAAAAGGATTTGGCCCTTAACAGTAAGCAATATTCAGAAACTGCCAGATTAATTAGCATATTTTTGAAAAATCCACTGTTACCTCCTAATATTGGGAAAAACCATAATCACAATTTGTCCAAGCACTTGTGCAGCAAATTAACTAATTTCCATTTGCTCTTCTTGTGTTCACAGTGATTCGGTCATCTAAACAGGATGGAATTTTCAAATGTGCCTGGTGTCTTTTCCACACATGGTTTGTGCTCTGATTTAGTGAACCTGGGCCAACCCTCTTATGGAGTCATTCTTAAATTGGTTCAAGAGTTGACAACATATCAGGGTTGCACCAATTTAAATAAATTGATGCACAAAACCTTAAATCATAAATCAGCTTCATAGCTCTCTATCTCCATTTAGTTAAAGTCGATAAAAAATTGACTGAAACTAAATCTATTAAGGGCACTCTGAAATTTATACAAGGTGTTTTCACACAAGCGGATAGCATTGCTTAACTAGTTAATCAGTGCATCTTTTGTGTGTAGACAAGGGGTAAAATGAGTCCTCTAGTGGATCCAGACCAAAGTAATTAAGGAGCACAAGTCCCATTGAAGATCAGAAAAACAATATCACATGACTTAGGTGACATTTCACACAAGTAATGAAGTTGGGAAGTGAACAGATCACTAGAGCCCTGCGTGGATACAAAATTGGTATCCGCATCCAATCTGCAAACCCCCCAAAATGATGAGGGTATCTGCGAATATATATCTGTGGGTTTACAGGGCTCTACAGATCACAATCAAGCCAGAGTACAAAATTTATCACATTCCAAAAAATTAAGGTGAATTTAAGGTTACAGGAACCTACTGAATCAGTGGATTGAGTGAAAATTTCCTCTAAAAATGTGTATAGTCTAAATACTCACAATTAAGGGGATCAAGTTCCCTAAACTGTGACCCTGTAAAGACACCAGCCTCCCATATTCTGTGTTTGTACGTGGATTATGAAATATCCACCACAGATATTTCCGTTCTTTTCTTCCTATATTTTGTTTGGTTTCTAGTGGTGGTGAGTTCAGTGTGGGATTTGGATGGTGACTGACCTGCTATATAAACTGCTGATTCCTTTTCTTGATTGAGAACGGTGTTCCTGATGCAACAGGACAAGTTTTGGTTTGAATGTTCTGTTACAATGAGAGCAGTTTCTGTTTCAAACAGAAACTGTTTGATCCGTTTGCTTTGATTTATAATCTATCTTTCTGTAGTTAATAAATCTCTTTTTTTTTTTTAAATTTAATGTAAAACAGTGTGGTTTGAGTGAAGTGTTCGGGCAAAATCTCAGCTCAGTTAACAAAGATTTTGTGCATATTCCTCTCCACACTGAGGGAGGGGAAAACTGGGTAATTGTAATAATCTTTACTGGTCAGGCTTTTGACCAGGGTGGGTCCTAGGTTGGGGTGCTGGGGTGTGTTTTGGCTGAAGCCTCGCTATTGTTGGTCCATGAGTGCCTGGCCAGATGCATTCATGAACACAGCTGGGTGTGGTCCCGCCTCTGGATGTTGGTGTGAGTGCAAGTGTTGAGGGCTTTACAGCTTGCCATAATGTCACAGTGCAAGAGGGAACCCAGATTGGTGAGACAGAGGTCTCAGCTGTACCCCAGTTCCCGGTGGTACCTGGGGGGAACCCATCACCCCCACCCCCACCATCACCATTATACAGTGTCAGCAAATAAGAACACTGCATTTGATTTTAACTACACCCCGAAGCAACAACCAACCCATCAGAAGGCCACAAATGTCTGTCAGTCCTACCTTAGCCACACATCCTAGAAATGACTGCAGAGCAACTGGAAGGCCATAGTTGTCAAGAAGTCCTTTCCCTCTTAACTGAAGACTCCTTTTGGGAGTCAATCAAGATTGGGCAAGAAAGTGCCTTGGCCATCCTGAAAATGTGTTTAATAACATGTTGGGAAAGTTTTCAGCATATTTTCCCAAGTATGAAAGTGGCTGTTTGCTGAAATTTAGATATGCTGTGTTATTGTAAAATATTTCACAAGCAGGGAGTCACAGTTGTTGTAATAGGAAAGACCACACAAAGCTAAAACTGACACAAGGCACTGACCTGCTACCCGCAGTTCCAATACGGCTTCTTCATAAAAAGTACCATCTTGAACAAAGCAGTGGTATTGTCCTTCATCAGAGGGTCTGATATTGAGAATCCTCAAGTGAACATTTCCATCTGTGAGTCCGGCTTTCAAAAGCTCTGTCCTTCCCCGATACTCTGGCACCTGCCCTTCATACTGATCCTTCCCATCACGGTACAGGTGCACAATGGTTGAAACCGCAGAGCGGAACCATCTCACCTCCATGTTTGCAGCGCTCATCTGGGGGGACAGGTGACAGGGTAACACAGTTTCCTGACCCAGGATGGCAGTGACAGGGTCACGAGGTCCAATCACTGTGAACTTTGCTGGAAATCCACCAGGACAACAAAAACAACAGAAAGCAGGTCAGAGGAAAATGTCAATTTGATATGAAGGACACAGTCAAGAGGTTCCATTTCAGATAAACTTTCCAAAAACTTCAGCCAGCGACAGACACCTGGCATGGAACATTTCAGCCTGAATGCCTAAGAGAAAGCAGCGCTCATGGGCAGTTGGACTGGGGCTCTGTTATAAGAATACTCAGCCTGTGTGTATGGCACAGCACACAGCACTGAGATGGGGCATGGAGCTGATAACAGGCAAGCTTGGTGCGTGACCCAGACACAGATCATGGGACGGAGAGTGGGGAGCTGAGAATTGGTAGGTTCAGTGCATGACAGAGGCACACAGTGCTGACATGGGGTGAGAAGCTGAAGACAAGTGTATTCAGTCCATGTCACAGTCACACATCAGAGAAACTGAGGCAGAGAGCTGAGTATGGACATGCTCAGTGTATAGTTGAAATAAACTTACTATTCAACATCCCGTTTTTCTGAGTGCTCTCAAATTGACACGCTTACTGACATTGCCATGAAATTTGCTGGGCCTCAGCAGGAATAAGAGTAGGGTTGGTGAGCCATATTTGGTGTTCTTTCACCAAGGTGTTCCTGAGGCATGGCCCTATTGCTAGAGCCAATTTGGGGGCTATTATGGTTCAATACTTCACATGCTCAAGAGACCAAATAACCAGACTTTGTGAACATTATTGCCTAAAGACAAAACGGTGCACTTCGGAAACCAGACATCCATACCCTCCTCCTGGGAAGCAATTCTTATCTCACAGCATGTCCCCACAAACCCACTTATACCGTGGCTGTTTACAAGTGAAAAAGCACTTTATACGTCACCTGGGACCCAACCCATCAGTTCCTTAACTTGTTGTTCGGTACCTTCCTTAACCCCTTTTTTTTGGATACCACATTCCAAACCAGGTGGGTGTAGAGGTACATCCCAACCACTGCTAGGATACACCTTTCATGGCCTTGATAGGCTTCCTATTTTCTATTGTGAACACTAACTTCAGAATTGTAAAGTGGGATATTCAATATCAGTGAACAGAATTGTGGGGAGAACATAAAACATTCAAGTTAACTTCCCAACTCTCTCCCTCTCTCTCTCCCATATGTATATTATGGGACTACTGTGCATATAATGCCTAATAATACAGTGTGTACTACACCTAACATGTATGGATTAGCTAACAGGCCCAATTAAAAAAAAGTCACGCAACATCATTATATTCTGGTTTTTCTTTTGTTTTTGTGCACATTAGTCTCAAATTATGGCTCTGATCTTTTTGTTTTTTTTTTACATCTGAAACCCACTAAGTTATTTGATTTTCTTATTTCTTATTCTTATTATTAAACTCTTCAATAAGTGTCCTCCGAATTCCCTGGGCATCTTTGACAATCTTTTAAAAATACTTGTGTGAAGAAACAGACCTGTGCACTGTCCCAGGAGCAAATAAAATCACCCAGGAGCAACACAATCAGGGCAAAAATTGAATAATGAAGGTGCTGATCTTGCTGTGGGGTGAAGTTTATACACTGTGAGTTGTTACACTGACTTTGAGTGAAGCATGTTGTTAAGGCACTTCAGGGGCTTAAATTAATCCCCTAAGATTCAGCAGACACAGTGCGGATTCCTACCTGATTCCATCTTGTGAACATAAGAAGTAAGGAAGAAAACAATAAACCCAGGGAGAGGAGAGCTGGCTCTGGAGCTGTGGCAGAATGAGAGAACCTTCATCTTCTTCACTGTAACTTGACCTAGAAAACAGGAAGAAGGAGGAAAAAACTTTCCATAGTGAGCATAACACTGACTAACATTAAATTATTAAAAAGTCAAACATTAAAGAAGGCACAGTGAATAAAAAAGGGACAAATGCATTGTTAAGTGAACTCCCTCATATTTGGAGTGAGAACAGCCATTGCATTAAAATGGAAAGTGTGTTTCCTTTATGGGCCTGATTTTTTCCCATCTCTACAAAATCCACATTAAAAAAAGAAAGTCAGAACAGTGGAGAAGTTGGCAGTAATTCCATCAATGGAGAAAAAAGTTTTAAGGAATGAGAAAGTGTGTGTGTGAGAGAGAGAAAGATTCGTGTGTTGTCTTGTGTTGTCTGCAGTGGCACTTGAACAGTTTTTAAAGTGTGGGTGCTGAAAGCCAGTGAAACTCCCCCAAACTTTTCACCTCATGCCCCCCTTACCCCTCTCCATGGCCTCCGCCCCCTCCCCTCAGAGCTGGGGCTGGGACCAGGGCTGTGTCTCCAGGGGTGCAGGGACACAGACAGGGGCCAAGGGGCTGAGGCTGGTGGCGGACATGGGGCCAAGAGTGGGAAACTGCCACGTCAGCAGAGGCAGAAAACTAGACTGATGGCCGCTGGGTTTGGTGCAGGAAATTTTCTGTATTCAAAATAGAGGAAGTTACAGATCTCTCCCAAGAACAGTCTTGGACCCACTGCTCTTGAATAAAATTCAGCAAAACAAAGAAATGACGAATTCAACAAGCTGTAAAAGTCTCGTGTTACATTGCTGTGAAAACAATCCGCAATGTATGTGACAGTCCCTCACTTTGAACGTAGATGTACTGTCAAGTTCCCAGAAAGAGAGAAACAAATTCTCACAGGATTATTTACTCCTTGTGTTTTGAATAATCTGTCCCAGCAATAAGGCTGGTGCATTAGACGTTAGAAACAGTCCTTCTGGAGCAAATTAACCCACCTGGTTGGGTCTTCTGAGAAGTTTAACATCTCCCGGGTGTGGCCAGACTTGGCTCCTCTGGCTGGGACAGTCCCATGCTCGGTGCCTGTTCCCGTCGGTCACGGAGGCGGCTCAGCTCATTCTGGCGATCGAGGAGCTGCAGTTTTGTCTCGGGGCTTCTCCGGGGAAGGTTGTGAACAGAAACGGGGTTTGCTCCGATCGATAAACGTGCGCTGGGCTCGCAACCTTCGCCCGGGGACAGTGAAAGTAAAACTGGAAATTGCCTCAGTCCAACCCCTGTCCCGGGGGAGGGGAGAGTCTCCTCTTAAAGACACAGCCCCAGTCCCGCAGGGCCGCCAGTGGGGGGGGGGACCGGAACTTTATATTAAAATTTAACATAAAGGGACTTTGTTGTTGTGGGGGGGAATGTTGTTTTTGGTTGTTTTTTTTTCTATTTAGTTTATTAGATTCAGCAAAAGCAGGAAGCAGATTCTCTCTGAAATCAGGCCTGGATTCAGGTAACTGGGTCACCTGAACAGCGGACTCTCAGCCCAGTCCGGATTTCAAAAAGAGAAAAGCTTTTGCTGAATAATATAAACTAAATGGCAACCCCCCCCCCCCCCCCAGCCAACAACAAAGCCCCTTTTGTTAACATAAAGTGACAGTTTCCCACTGAAGATCGTGACCTTCCAAAACAGCAAGGTCATCAGAAGTGATTTGCTCTGTGCCGTGCTGGCCCCGGTCTATGAGAGAGACAAGGTGAAGGATGTTTGATCTTTTACTGGATCAACTTCTGTTGGGGAAAGAGACAAGCTTTCCAGCAACACAGACCTAAAGAAGAGCTCGGTGTAGCTCCAAAGCTCCTCTCTCTCAACAACAGGAGTTGGTCCCCTAAAAGATTTTATCTCCCCCACCTGGTCTGAGTTCAACAAAACTCAAACTTCTGAAAACCAAGAAATACAGAGTTAAGGTAAAAAGAAAAGGAGTATTTGTGGTACCTTAGAGAATAACCAATTTATTTGAGATGCACAAATCCAGGTTTTCTCACCCTCCGCCCCCCCCCCCCCCCCCCCCCGCTGGTAATAGCCCATCCAAAGTGACCACTCTCTTCACAATGTGTATGATAATCAAGGTGGGCCATTTCCTGCACAAATCCAGGTTCTCTCACCCCCTCACCCCCTCCAAAAACCACACACACAAACTCAATCTCCTGCTGGTAATCGCTTATCCAAAGTGACCACTCTCCTTACAATGTGCATGATAATCAAGGTGGGCCATTTCCAGCATAGATCCAGGTTTTCTCACCCCCCCACCCCCATACACACACAAACTCACTCTCCTGCTGGTAATAGCTCATCCAAAGTGACCACTCTCCCTACAATCTGCATGGTAATCAAGGTGGGTCATTTCCAGCACAGATCCAGGCTTTCTCAACACCCCCCCCCCCCCCCGGAACACACACACACACACACACACACACACACACATAAACTCACTCTCCTGCTGGCAATAGCTCATCCAAACTGACCACTCTCCAAGTTTAAATCCAAGTTTAACCAGAACATCTGGGGGGGAGGGTAGGAAAAAACAAGGGGAAATAGGCTACCTTGCATAATGACTTAGCCACTCCCAGTCTTTATTTAAGCCTAAATTAATAGTATCCAATTTGCAAATGAATTCCAATTCAGCAGTTTCTCGCTGGAGTCTGGATTTTAAGTTTTTTTGTTGTAAGATAGTGACCTTCATGTCGATGATTGCGTAACCAGAGAGATTGAAGTGTTCTCCGACTGGTTTTTGAATGTTATAATTCTTGACATCTGATTTGTATCCATTTATTCTTTTACGTAGAGACTGTCCAGTTTGACCAATGTACATGGCAGAGGGGCATTGCTGGCACATGATGGCATATATCACATTGGTGGATGTGCAGGTGAACGAGCCTCTGATAGTGTGGCTGATGTTATTAGGCCCTGTGATGGTGTCCCCTGAATAGATATGTGGGCACAGTTGGCAACGGGCTTTGTTGCAAGGATAAGTTCCTGGGTTAGTGGTTCTGTTGTGTGGTATGTGGTTGTTGGTGAGTATTTGCTTCAGGTTGCGGGGCTGTCTGTAGGCAAGGACTGGCCTGTCTCCCAAGATTTGTGAGAGTGTTGGGTCGTCCTTCAGGATAGGTTGTAGATCCTTAATAATGCGTTGGAGGGGTTTTAGTTGGGGGCTGAAGGTGACGGCTAGTGGCGTTCTGTTATTTTCTTTGTTAGGCCTGTCCTGTTGTAGGTGACTTCTGGGAACTCTTCTGGCTCTATCAATCTGTTTCTTCACTTCCGCAGGTGGGTATTGTAGTTGTAAAAAAGCTTGATAGAGATCTTGTAGGTGTCCCTCTCACATTCCCTTTCCTTCTCCCTGTTCCTTCATTGTCTCTTTTTCTACTCAGCATTTTTCTAGCCCTCACTTGTGATACCTGTTTATTTTCCTCTCCCACTCTCCTCTCCTCCCTCCCACAGATCATCCCCCTTGGCTGCTCCATTCTTTCCCCTGATTTTATCCCTTCTCCTCCTGCTGCCCCAATGAGATCTAAGGACACAGATCTGTACAAAACGCTCCCTGCTGCTGCAGAGCTTCCAGCTTCTCCCAAAACCCTGATTGATTAATTCTGTACCACCCTCACCTCTGCCTGTCCCCAACCCGATTGTTCATTCTACCTCCTGCCCAGCCCCCACATCTGCCTCTCAGGGCCCTCTGGCAGCTCCAAGGGGCTCTTCTTCCTCCCCCTGCCGTCCCTGAGGCTGCAGGGAGGGCAGGGAGGAGATTCTAGGGGTCATAGAGATGAGGAGCCAGAGGGTTGGGTAGCCAGAAGTCCTCTACGGTCATAAAGACTAGGGCATGCGAGGATAGAAAGGCTGATTTTGGGGCCCCCAGTGGGATATTCCACCCGCTGTCTCAGGGACATAAGCTGAGCCTTGATCCCCCCACCCCCAACCAGAACCAGGGTCGGATTCTCTCCCGAGGGATGGAGCCTGGTGGGAAAGTGAAGATCGGGGCCCCATCACCAGCATCACTAAATGTCACCTGCCACCGGTCACAGTCCAGACAAACCCGGATCCTGCTGGGGACCTGGCTCAGGGGCAGAGGGGCCTCAGGGGAGGTGAGAGCCCGGAACTGCCCCCCGCACTGCCCCACAGCCCAGATCCCCTGCTCAGGGCTAAGGCTGATCCATCCCTTCCTCCTCACAGACTCTCTGGCCACCCCCACAGCCCAGAGTTCCCCATCCCCCACCTCCACCTCCCAGCAATGTGTCTCCGCGGTGAATCCCTCACAGCCCAGCACACAGGCCCGAGAATCAAATCTCTCAGGGTTGTCGGGCAGATTCTGCCATGTGTCTCCCCATCTCACACTTTTCCCATCCTCAGGCAGGACGAGTTGGGACTGAGCCGTGTCTGGATCCAGCGTCACATTCACTAGGAAGAGAGAGAATCAGAGCGTGAGGGGCAGAGCTCAGCCCTGGGGGAGGCTGGGACCATTTCTCACACTCCCCAGCAGCCCTATTCTGGCTGGGACAGGCCTGGATCCCAGGGAGCTGCCTCTGACCTGGGCTCCTAAGACTGAGCAGGGATGTCACTGCAGCTCCTCAGTCTTTTTCTCTTCAGCTGCCAGCTCCCTCTGCTGGGGCTGCTCCATTCCCAGCGGCAGAGACACAGCCAGGAAGGTGTCAGAAGTTTTTATTGAGGAGGGAACAGAGGAGGCAAGAACCAGCTTTAAACCCCAGAGGGAAGCTCCCTCCCCAATGCAGAGACGGGTCCGTGATGGAGTGAAAGGATCTTTCCCCTCCTGCGCCCACCTCTCCCCAGGGAGGGGACAAGAGACTCTGGCAGCCCCAGCAGATGGTACAACTCAGTGAACATTGGCAGAGCCTCCCCGCACCCCACCTTCAATCTCACTGTGGCCCAGCTCCCCCTGTGCTGGACTTTGCTGTGGGGCCTCCCCACTGCACCCGGCCTGCTCTGAAATGTCACAGCTCGGACAGCAACAGGCCACACGGTACCAGGACTGAACCTGCCCAGAATGTCGCTGCTCAGCAGCAATCACAGCACAAAGGTCCAGTAGCCTGGGGGAGGGAGGGGTCAGCACCACTGAAGGGGGTTCATGGTGGAACGAGGCAGAAGCAATGCGTGTGGGGGGAGCAGGGGCAAACTAGGGTTTTGTGAGGCCCTGGGCCAGAGCAAGTGGGGGCTTCTCCCGACCTCTTCTCCCTGAAGTCCGCCACCCCCCCCTGCGCTTCTTCCAGGGAAATGGGGTCAGGGCACAGGGGCTTGCCACACTCCGCCCACCTGGCGCTCCAGCCGGATAGCAGGGCAAGCCCCTGCACCCCCAACTTCACTCCCCGGCTGAAGTGCCAGCTGGGTGGAGTGGGGCAAGCCCTTGAGCTCCGACCCTGCTCCTTGGCAGGACTGCTGGGCAGGCAGAACAGGTTGGGGCCCAGAGGCGTCCATTTTTCTGGGGCCGCCCAATTGGCTGGGGCCCCTGGGCACAGGCCCTGTTAGCCCAGTGGCTAATCCGCCACTAGGAGGATGTGTGGAACAGGTGGCAGGTGGAAATAAGGAGAGGGTCATGCCAGTGATGTGGAGACTGAAGTGACGTCCTGTTTACCAGAGACAGGAGCATACCTGGGTCACGATGGATGGAGAGAAGAGAAAAGAGACAAGCTCACAGCTCTGATCACAGGAGCTTCCTACATCTTTATAATGGATCCAAGGGAACCCTTCTCTGTGATCAAGGCTTGAGGCTGGAGCAAGGGTCTCACACAGACACAGTCCCTGCTCACCCCGTCAGTGTGGGGTCACTGCAGAGCTCCTGGCTTTCTTCAATGGGAAAAAGATGAAGGAAGAAACAGGGAGACACTGGAGATCAGCCATCAGCACAGGAAGATTAAACAAACTCCCCCTGGAGAAGTGGCTGTGGACTGGATCTGTACAATGAGTAGGAGCTGCGGTCACAGATCTCTGCAGGGTGCAGCGCACATGCTGGCAGTGGAGGGGAAGGAAGAGTAGATGCGATATGATGTCGATTCAGTATGGTGTGGTAGGACATAGGCACAAACCCTGCCTCATGATGCGCAGTGAAATGCAGGGTGCTGGGGAGGTCTGCCCTGAACGATCACATCAACCCCCACATTCAAGGAAAAAAGGGGCACATTGCCTCATGGGAACAGATATTTGGACATTGATAAAATATGATCTTAAATTACCTTCTTCTGTAGGTGCCACAGATCTTCTCCACCCTAAAACCAGCCACATAATTAGAGATGAGAGCGGATCTGAACACGTATTGCATGATTCAATATTGTACAAACTAATGACTGATGGAAAAAGAAAGTTCTTCCAGACATATACTAAAATGTAAAGCATCAGAACCTCCATTGGGTCGCATGAGTGTCTCTCTCCCAGGGTGGATCTTCACTGCAGAGTTAGCCCAGGATCTTACTTGTCTGCTTCCCCAAACTGTTACTTGTGCAAGCCCAAAAACTCTGACTCAAGTTTGGTGGTGTTTTACACCCAGGCTAGCTGGCAAGACTTTGGGTACAGGCTATTGCCCAGGGTCCACTTTAATTCAGGTTGGTTACGTCCCACACTTTGCAGTGTGGAGGGAGGTTAATCATCTCAGGGGCTGATAGTTCACCAGAGCCTTCTGACAATTCCTCCCGGGCCATATTTTTTTGGCCACTACCCACTTTACTACTGTATTGCTTACCAATTTGTCAAATTAGCTTTTGGTGTGAAATTCATCCAGTTTAGTCTTTCCCCATATTTTATAAAGTTACATGAAAAAGCAACCACCCACATCCCCCAAAGGAATGACAGTAAAAAAGCAAACAAACAAAAAAGGGTTTCCAATGGCAACAACTTTAAAAATTAAATTTAAAAGCAAACATCTCCACCACAATTAAACAAACTGCCAGACAAAGATCAAATTTTGTTACAAAAACTTTCTTGTCAGAGCAAGGACAAGGATACTTACTTATTTCTTTATCTCGTATGGCTAAAAATTAAACAGAAATAAATACATATTTTTGTTCGGCATTTCCCTTTTCTTATTTTTTAGCTTTCTTTATCACCAATATGACAGTGAAGGCTGAAAGACATCAAACTCATCCTCAAAATGTCAGACTAGAGGGCCCAGTGGTCCCTTCTGGTCTTAAACTCTGTGACTCTATGTGACTCTATTATCAGTTTTTCAAAATAGCTTTTGGTGTGAAATCTCTCCAATTTACCATTACCCCATATTTTACAGAATTACCGTAACCCTTCCCAGAATAATAATAAAAAGAAAGGAGAGAAACCAAAAGATGTCATATTGCAACAAAAGCGTAAACGTTAAATTTAAAATTGAACAACTCTACAACAATGAAACAAGCTCCCACATGAGGATCCAATTTGATACCAAAAATAAATAAATGCTTGTCTGAGGAAGGACAATGACACTTACCAATTTCTTTTTTCTCGTTTGTCTAAAAATTAAACAGAAATACACATATTGTTTGTTAGAAGTGTCCCTTTACTTATATTTTATTTCTCTTTATCATCAATACTAATGTTAAGGCTGAGAGATTGTTTCTATTCAACCTCCTCTTCAGGACAGTAAGGTGAGAGGATCCAGTGGCCCTTTCTGGTTTTAAACTCTGTGACTCTATAATTAATTCCTCCTCAGTTTTTCATTGGTGTGAAATTTATCCACTTTAGTCTTTCCCCAGATAGTATAGAGTTACATTACAAAACAACCCACCATCCTCCCCCAAAAGAAGAAGAAGAAGAAGAAAATAATAATAATTAATAATAAATCATTCATAATAAAGCAACAAGCAAACAAACAAAAGGTTTCATATTGCAAGAACTTTAAAAGTTACATTTAAAAACGTTCTTGTCAGAGCAAGGACAATGATACTTACTTATTTCTTTATCTCGTAGGTCTAAAAATTAAACAGAAATAAATACATATTTTTGTTCAGCATTTCCCTTTTCTTATTTTTCAGTTTTCTTTATCACCAATATGACTGTGAAGGCTGAAAGACATCAAACTCATCCTCAAAATGTCAGACTAGAGGACCCAGTGGTCCCTTCTGGTCTTATACTCTGTTACTCTATGACTCTACTGATCATCAATTTCTCATATTATCTTTTTGCAAGAAATTTATCCAGGTTAGTCTTTCCCTACATTTTGTTAAGTTACAATACCCCCCACAAAAGAATAATAATAAAAAGCAAGTAAGCAAACAAAAAAAAGTTTAATATTGCAACAAAATTGTAAAAGTTAAATTTAAAAGCACACAACCCCACCACAATTAAACCAGCTCCCACATGAGGATCCAATTTGGTATGAAAATTTTCTTGTCAGAGAAAGGATAATGACACTTACCAATTTCTGTATCTCTTTTGCCTGAAAATCAAACCGACAGACACATATTGTTTGTTAGGACTTCCCCTTTTCTTATGTTTTATTTCGCTTTCTCATCAATATGAAAATTAAGGCTGAGAGATATTTTTTTCTATTCAATCTCCGCTGGAGGAGTTCAGATTAGAGGATCCAGTCATTTCGTCTGTTCTTAAACTGTGTGACTCTATGATTCTATGGCTTATCAATTTTTCATATTAGCTTTTGCTGTGAAATTCATTCAGTTTAGTCTTTCCCCACATTGATTAAAGTTACATTACAAAACAAACCCCTGTCTGCCCCCAAAATAATTCTAGTAATAATAAAAAGCAAGCAAACAAACATAAAAGATTTCATATTGCAACAATTTTGAAAGTTCCATTTGAAAACAAACTTCCACATGAGGATCCAAACTGGTACAAAAAGTTTCTTGTCAGAGGAAGGAGAATGACACTTACTTATTTCTTTATCTCGTAGGTCTAAAAATTAAAGAGAAATAATATATACATTTGTTAGGCGTTTCCCTTTTCTTAGGTTTTATTTCTCTTCTTCAGGACGTCAGACAAGAGAGGGACAAGTGGTTCCTTCTGGTCTTAAACTCTGTGACTCTATTGTTTATCAGTTTTTCAAATTAAATTTTGGTGTGAAATCTCTCCAATTTAATGTCTCCTTCCCACATTTTATCACGTTACTGTAACCTCCCTCAACCAAAAGATAATAATAAATAAAAAAACAAACACGCAGACAAACAAAAACAGGTTAAATGTTGCAACTGAATTGTAAATGTTCAATTGAAAATCAAACAACTCCACAACAATTAAACAAACTCCCACATGAGGATCCAATTTCATACAAAAAATTTCTTGTCAGAGGAAGGATAATGACACTTACCAATTTCTATATTTCGTTTGCCTAAAAATGAAGCAGAAATACACAAATTGTTTGTTAGGTGTTTCCCTTTTCTTATGTTTTATTTCTCATTATCATCAATGTGATAAATAAGGCTTAGACATTTTTTCTATTCCGCTGCCTCTTAAGGAGGTCAGACTAGATGATCTGGTCGTCCCTTCTGCTCATAAACTCTGTGATTCTGTTAGAATCATAGAATCCTAGGACTGGAAGTCTAATCCCCTGCACTCGTGGCAGGACTAAATATTATCTAGACCATCCCCGACAGGTGTTTGTCTAACCTGCTCTTAAAAGTCTCCAAACATGGAGATTCCACATCCTCCTTTATTCCATTTATTACTTACTCTGCCAGTTAGGAAGTTTTTCCTAATGTCTAACCCAAACCTTCCTCATGGCAATTTAAGCCCCTGCTTCTTGTCCTATCCTCAGAGGTTAATGACAACAATTTACTTCCCTCCTCCTTGTAACAACCTTTGATGTACTTGAAAACTGTTATCCCGTCCCCCCTCAGCCTTCTCTTCTCCAAACTAAACAAACCCAATTACTCTATTGCTTACCAGTTAATCAAATTAGCTTTTTGCGTGAAACTTATCCAGGTTAGTCATTTCCCCCATTTTATAAATTCATATTACCTCCCCCCATGAGAATAATCATAAAAAACAAGTAAGCAACCAAAAAAAACCAGGTTTAATAATGCAAAAATAAATAAAAAGGGTAAATGTAAAAGCAAACAACTCCACAACAATTAAACAATCTGCCTATGATGGAGTACAGCAGTTTAGAACCATGCCCTTGGGACGACATGGGGCCCCTGCCACTTTCCAGCAGCCAATGGACAGAGTGCTGCGGCTGCAGGGATCCGACACGGCCACCTACACGGACGATATCATCATCTGCAGGGAGAGCTGGGCGGAGCGTATGGAGCATGTCCCTGAGGTATCTGGGGCTCTCAAAGAGGCAGGTTTGACGGCCAACCCAACCAAGTGTCAGCTGGCCACCCAAGAAGTCACTTACCTAGGGTAGGATGTCAGGGGAGTGGGGGGCGGAGTGGGGGAGGGGGAGATACGACCTTTGGTACAAAATTCTTAGTGGGCTGCCCCCTCCCTTTCACAAAGTAGCAAGTCTGGTGGTTTATGGGATTAGCAAGATACTATTGACAGTTCATCCCAAACTTTGCTACCATGGCTGCCCAGTTGACAGACCAGGTTAAGGACACTGCACCCATGTCAGGCATTGGGAGAAGAAGAACACCCTGTTCTCTATCCCAGCAGGAAGCTATTTCCACAGGA
This sequence comes from Caretta caretta, assembly GCF_965140235.1. Taxonomy (NCBI): domain Eukaryota; kingdom Metazoa; phylum Chordata; order Testudines; family Cheloniidae; genus Caretta; species Caretta caretta. The sequence continues at coordinate 42,419,020 of NC_134219.1, forward strand.
GGTAGCCTAATCAGTCATCAAGAAGGAGGCCCTGGAGGTGAAATGAGCCATTGATGCCCTTACTTGTAGGGTTAGCCCTTCTACCTAGTAACTGACCGTGCACCAATCCACTGGCTGCGCTCAATGACAGGCCATAATCCAGGCATTATTCAGTGGCTTCACTCAATGAAGCCATACAGCTCTCGGGTGGTAAAAGCGTGGACTTCTTTTTCACAGGACGGTGGGGACATGAACTGGCCCCAGGACACCCCAGCCCAGGGTCTGAGAGGGAGGGTGTGCGAGGGAGTATACAAACCCCACACTGCGTCTCACGTGGTGAAAGGACAGTACTGGGCCCAGGTAGCCCCGCACATCCAGCCCTGCAGAGCATGCTTCAATTGGAGAGAGGGCTAGAAAGGGAGCAACCCAGCTCAGACGGGAGAGGCTGGGGAGGAGGACAGACCTGCCCTGAAGGCTCCTGACAAAGGACTGACCGTATACTTAGCCCCATCAGGGCTGATGGTTTCATTGCCTTTTCTTTTTCTTTTCACCTTATCTTGGATTGGAACCGGGGGGAGACCAGCAGTTGGTTGGAAGTGACCCAGGGAGGGTAACTCGGAAGACAACTTTGGGGACCAGACACTGTTGACCCTCCTAAGGCCCTGGCTCAGAGCTCAGAAGAGTGGGTGGGCCCAGGCTCCCCTTCCACTGCCCACCTCTCTGCCCTTCTGATTCAAGAGGGCCAGGACTGCAAGATCTGCCCACTCGGAGGGGGCACTAAGTGTGCTAACCACTAGGTCACATAACCCACCGATGACCCTATCACGCTCCTATAGGAGGATCCAATTGTGTACAAAAAATTTCTTCTCAGAAGGAAGAAAATGACACTTACCAATTTCTAGATCTCGTTTCACTAAAACATAAACAGAAATATGTTACAAATTTTTTTATGAGCTTTTCTTGCCTTATGTGTTATTTCTCATTATCATCAATACAAAGTTAAGGCTGGGTGATTATTTTTACTCAACTTCCTTGTTTCTATTGCTTCCCCATCAAAAGGGAAAGTTTATCTAATTTAGACTTACCCCAAATTTTATTAAACTTGTTTAACACACCCTGTCCTGGGGCACAGCCCCATCCTAGTCAGGAAAAGACGAAAACTCCTCTGGGCTCAAGTGGCCTCATTCCTGCAGGGCCTGCTCCACTTGGAGGAAATGATCTCAAAAGAGAGAGGTTGTCACAGGAAGGGGGCCGCAACCAGCAAAAAGGCTGCTGGAACTCAGAGGAGCTGATTTCTGCAGCAGAACCACTGTGAGGAAGAGAACGTGTGACCCTCTGCCACTCACAAGGGCCCTTCAGACCAGGTACAAACAGGGATGTGTGCAGAAATTTAAATTTGACCCCTTTTGGAGGGGCACATTCTGTACCCATCCCTGGAGCTCGCTCCCCTCACTGATCTGGCCAGGGAAGGACTTTGCTCTTTCCCCTATGCCCACCTTGGCAGAGCACTCTTCCCTCCCACACAGGAGCTTGCTCTTTCCCCCACACCAGCAGGAGTTCGCTTTACCCTGCCTCCGCCCTGGCCCTGGCAGCAGGTCACTCTTCCCTGCCTCTGCAGCCCTGGGGTTGTAGAAGCTCTGTGCCCTCGATGATTATTTGGGGCCCCGTGCCTCTGCTTGACCCCCCTCCCCTCCATGCATGACCCTGGGTACAAGCTGACTTCAGCAGGAGCGGCTGAAGATAAATCCTGTCATGGGGTTCAGCTGTTCTTAAACTTCTGTCATGAATTCACTTGATCGATGCTACACTCCCTGGTGACTGGACTTGCCATTATTTTCTCAGATGCTCCATCGATATGTGGTCTAAGGCCCAGACAACTAAGCAGCACCCAGACTTATGTCTTCTAGCCTGCCCTGAGAGCAAACAGTCCTTTTACCCCAATGGATAGTAATGTCACATTAGAGGAAACTGAGGCACAAAAAGTTCATTAAAGTAATGCAGAAAATTCCCATTTCAGCACACCTTCATTGACAAGCCAGATCTCTATAGATTCTTCTCAAAGACTCTGAGACTGAGGCTGGTTTGCATTGAAAACTTACACTCCTCGTACACGTAGCCATGCTGACCTAACCCCCTAATTCAAAGGACTTTTAAGGGGAAAGGGTCTTTGGAAACATCCAAACAGGCCCTGAAATGGTCCAACCTGTTACACATACTAACCCTCCCCCACCCAGCAAACACACAGAAATAAAAATAAATCCGAGAGACCAACAAGCGTATATGCAATTGTGTAACTTGGTCAAAGTCTGTATTTGTGGAAAAAAGGGAAATTGAAACTTACCAACTTCTTCAGTAAGTTTCGCTGAAAAGTACAGAAATAAATGTAAATTAATATCATCTCCTTGCTTCATTAAAAGTGTTTGAAGACGACTTCCTATAGGTACACAATTCATTAGGAAGGAAGTCTGATTGATTTGGAAATCAGGCAGATATTCTTTATGGATGAAGTTCAGCAGGTTAAGGACAGCTGTGCCTGAGTTATGTGACAGTGGGTCTGATTTTTTAATTTCCTCACTGAGGAAGAAATGTGTTTCTTTACTGATTTACCACAAGGGCATTTCTACAGGGCCTCTCACTGTAATGTCTGGGTGCACTACACTTTATTAGCAGAAAAGAGATTTGAAGGACAAATATGAGAGGCTAGGCTTTGCAGAACCTTTTCTCAAGTGGGACCAGAGACAGACAGTGGTAATCTCCTGAGAACTAGCAGCAGAGGGAGATGAAGGACCAAGCAGAACACAGATGTATCTGCTATGATCCGATTCTCTGACTCAGTTCTATTGCCCAAGACTCTCCTCTCTCCTATTCTACTCCCCACCCCCTACACACACAGTCCTCTTCCGCTCTCCCCCCCACAGCCCTCCCCACTACCCTCTATCAATAAATTCACATGCATTCTTCTTCTTTATACAGGATCTTAAACATAAAAAAGAGGCTTACAAGAAGTGGAAGGTTGGACATATGACCAGGGAAGAGTATAAAAATATTGCTCGGGCATGTAGGAATGATATCAGGAGGGCCAAATTGCACCTAGAGCTGCAGCTAGCCAGAGATGTCAAGAGTAACAAGAAGGGTTTCTTCAGGTATGTTGGCAACAAGAAGAAAGCCAAGGAAAGTGTGGGCCCCTTACTGAATGAGGGAGGCAACCTAGTGACAGAGGATGTGGAAAAAGCTAATGTACTCAATGCTTTTTTTGCCTCTGTTTTCACTAACAAGGTCAGCTCCCAGACTGCTGCACTGGGCATCGCAAAATGGGAAACAGATGGCCAGCCCTCTGTGGAGATAGAGGTGGTTAGGGACTATTTAGAAAAGCTGGACGTGCACAAGTCCATGGGGCCGGACGAGTTGCATCCGAGAGTGCTGAAGGAATTGGCGGCTGTGATTGCAGAGCCATTGGCCATTATCTTTGAAAACTCGTGGCGAACAGGGGAAGTCCCGGATGACTGGAAAAAGGCTAATGTAGTGCCCATCTTTAAAAAAGGGAAGAAGGAGGATCCTGGGAACTACAGGCCAGTCAGCCTCACCTCAGTCCCTGGAAAAATCATGGAGCAGGTCCTCAAAGAATCAATCCTGAAGCACTTGCATGAGAGGAAAGTGATCAGGAACAGCCAGCATGGATTCACCAAGGGAAGGTCATGCCTGACTAATCTAATCGCCTTTTATGATGAGATTACTGGTTCTGTGGATGAAGGGAAAGCAGTGGATGTATTGTTTCTTGACTTTAGCAAAGCTTTTGACACGGTCTCCCACAGTATTCTTGTCAGCAAGTTAAGGAAGTATGGGCTGGAAGAATGCACTATAAGGTGGGTAGAAAGCTGGCTAGATTGTCGGGCTCAACGGGTAGTGATCAATGGCTCCATGTCTAGTTGGCAGCCGGTATCAAGTGGAGTGCCCCAAGGGTCGGTCCTGGGGCCGGTTTTGTTCAATATCTTCATAAATGATCTGGAGGATGGTGTGGATTGCACTCTCAGCAAATTTGCGGATGATACTAAACTGGGAGGAGTGGTAGATACGCTGGAGGGGAGGGATAGGATACAGAAGGACCTAGACAAATTGGAGGATTGGGCCAAAAGAAATCTGATGAGGTTCAATAAGGATAAGTGCAGGGTCCTGCACTTAGGACGGAAGAACCCAATGCACAGCTACAGACTAGGGACCGAATGGCTAGGCAGCAGTTCTGCGGAAAAGGACCTAGGGGTGACAGTGGACAAGAAGCTGGATATGAGTCAGCAGTGTGCCCTTGTTGCCAAGAAGGCCAATGGCATTTTGGGATGTATAAGTAGGGGCATAGCGAGCAGATCGAGGGACGTGATCGTTCCCCTCTATTCGACATTGGTGAGGCCTCATCTGGAGTACTGTGTCCAGTTTTGGGCCCCACACTTCAAGAAGGATGTGGATAAATTGGAGAGAGTCCAGCAAAGGGCAACAAAAATGATTAGGGGTCAGGAACACATGACTTATGAGGAGAGGCTGAGGGAGCTGGGATTGTTTAGCCTGCAGAAGAGAAGAATGAGGGGGGATTTGATAGCTGCTTTCAACTACCTGAAAGGGGGTTCCAAAGAGGATAGCTCTAGACTGTTCTCAATGGTAGCAGATGACAGAACGAGGAGTAATGGTCTCAAGCTGCAGTGGGGGAGGTTTAGATTGGATATTAGGAAAAACTTTTTCACTGAGAGGGTGGTGAAACACTGGAATGCGTTACCTAGGGTGGTGGTAGAATCTCCTTCCTTAGAGGTTTTTAAGGTCAGGCTTGACAAAGCCCTGGCTGGGATGATTTAACTGGGAATTGGTCCTGCTTCAAGCAGGGGGTTGGACTAGATGACCTTCTGGGGTCCCTTCCAACCCTTATATTCTATGATTCTATGACAAGGTCAGCAGATCACACCTTCTTTTAATATTAAATTCCTAAATTGCTCTAATTTATTTATTAGAACAAAATCTTTATTTACAGTATTTTTCTTCCTCTGATATTTACCTTTCATTTTAAAGAGATAAACAGTGAGGCCAATGAAAGCAAACAAAACCACCTGGATCACACTCAAAGTCATCATCAAGGGATTCACCCTCAGGAAAAAGAGATCTGAAAAACAAAACACCAGAACTTGTCTTAATTTGACTGATTACAGTCAGATATTTTTATTTCATACAAATACATAAATGGTGCCCAGCAGGATTTGTGCAAGACAAGAGTGAAAGAATGGCCATGTGTACACTACACAAAAATGTGTAGATCGCTGGGTTTGCTCTGGCCCCTGCCTAAGGGCCAGAGCATACACACTCCAGGGAGGCCCTGTTCCTGCCTAAGGGCCAGAACCCCTTGACTATTTGGGGTTCAGCCCCATTACACCGGTTGGGATGCTAACATCGGTTTGCTAATTTCCCCTGAGAGTAGGCACCAATCCCAGTGGTATAGTGAGGCGGTGTGGCCTCCCTCCAATCCAGAGCGGGAGGGACGACCACCGCACCACTACACGAGGGTAAAATGAGTCCATTTGTGGATCTTGACCAAAGTGATGTAAGAAGCACAAGTCCAACTGAATGTCATTAGAAACAACATCACATGACGTAGGTGACGTTTCCCACAACAAGCAATGAACAATGAGTTGGTGCAGCAACAAGATCACAAAGAAGCCACATGACAAAACTTACCACATTCAAAAAAATCACTGAGGTGAAGTTAAGGTTGCAGGATCATATTGTGTCAGTGGATTGAGTGAAAATTTCTCCTAAAAAATGCTGGAAGATTTTTGTGTGTGTGCATACATGCGTGCAGGCTAGTATCAGGAAAGTCAGACTTCACATTAAATTTACATGAAATCCCAAACTCTGATTTTTTGAAAACTCACAACTAAGGGAATCAAATTACCTAAACTGTGATCCCGTAAATATACCAGTCTCCTATTTTCTGTGTTTGTACGTGTATTCTGAAATATCCACCACAGATGTTTCCGTTCTTTTCTTCCTATGTTTTGTTTGGTTTCTGGTGGTGGTGAGTTCAGTGTGGGGTTTGGATGGTGACTGACCTGCTATATAAACGGCTGATTCCTTGTCTTGATTGAGAACGGTGTTCCTGATGCAACAGGACAAGTTTTGGTTTGAATGTTCTGTTACAATGAGAGCAGTTTCTGTTTCAAACAGGTTGTTATCGCCACGGGATTTTGTTTCAGAGAGTGATGGTAAACGCTGCCCATTGAAATCTTTCCACAGCACCTCAGGCTCTGGGTACCAGCCAGCTGATCGACAAACCACCCGGATCCCTCCATCCTGGTGACCCTCCACAGAGATGAGAGGAGCAGAGCCCAGACCTAAGGGGAAAACACATAAAGGTTTCAATTCCATGAATTAATTTATAAAGCAGAAGGGATGAGGGACAGTTTGTGGATCCCTTACTCACACTAGAAAGCACTTGTTCACGGGGGTAGTCAGGAGAAGGGATAAATGAATACTGGATAAATGAAGGGATAAATGAATACTCAGTCTTGTCTAAGAGTGGTTAATATGTAGCTCCCCATCACCACCGTCACCACTATAGAGTCTCAGCAAATAAGGCTGCATTTGATTTTAACTACACCCCTACATAACAACCAACCCATAAGAAGGCCATAAAAGTCTGGCAGCCCCACCGTAGCCACACACCCTAGAAACGACTGCAGAGCAATTGGAAGGCTTTATGTGTCCAGAAGGCCTTTCCCTCTTAATTAAAGACCCCTTTGGGAGTCAATCAAGACTGGGCAAGAAAGTGCCTTGCCCATCCTGAAAATGTGTTTAATAACACGTTGGGAAAGTTTTCAGCATATTTTCCCAAGTATGAAAGTGGCTGTTTGCTGAAAGTTAGATACACTGTGTTATTGCAGAATATTTCACAAGTAAGGAGTCACAGCTGTTGTGATAGGAAAGAACAAAGCCTGCAGACCACACACAGTTAAAACTGACACAAGTTACTGACCTGCTACCCGCAGTTCCAATACGGTTTCTTCATAAAAAGTATCATCTTGAACAAAGCAGTGGTATTGTCCTTCATCAGAGGGTCTGATATTGAGAATCCTCAAGGGAACATTTCCATCTGTGAGTCCGGCTTTCAAAAGCTCTGTCCTTCCCTCATACTCTGGCATCCGCCCTTCATACTGATCCTTCCCATCACGGTACAGGTGCACAAAGGATACAAATTCAGGTCGGAACCATCTCACCTCCATGTTTGCAGCGCTCATCCGGGGCGACAGGTGACAGGGTAACACAGCTTCCTGACCCAGGATGGCAGCGACAGGGTCAGGGGGTCCAATCACTGTGAATTTTGCTGGAAAATGCACCGGGACAGCAATAACAACAACAACGAACTTGGTGAGGCAGAGAACTGGGAATGGACGTGCTCGGCGTATAGTTGAGACAAGCTATTGAAGTAGCCCCTTTTTCTAAGTGCTCTCAAATTGACACGCTTACTGACATTGGCATGAGATTTGCTGGTCCTCACCAGGAACAAGGGGAGGGTTGGTGGGCCATATCTGGTGTTCTTCCACCAAGGTGCTCCTGAGATCTAGGCCTATTGCTCTAGGCAATTGTTGTACTATTGTGGTTCAATACTTCATATGATCAAGAGACCAATTAACCAAACTTTGCCAAATGTATTGCCTAAGGACAAATCAGTACACTGTGAAAAGGAGACATACATATCCTCCTTCTGGAAAGCAATCCTTACCTTGCAGTGTGCTCACCTTACACAGAAATTGTGCTTCAAAAATACACCACCAAAACCACTTATATTTATACCAGGGGTGTTCGCAAGTGAAAAAGCACTTTATCCATCACCCCATCCAACCCCCCACTTCTTAATCTTGTTCTGTACGTTCCTTCTTGCTGTTTGGGACAGAACATTCCAAACCAGGTGGGAGCAGACGTACATCCCAGCCACTGCTAGGACATGCCATTCATGTCTCTTGGCTTTGATAGGCTTCCGATGTTCTATTGTGAACACTAACTTAACTTTAGCAAAGTTTGGTGGGATATTTGATGTGGGTGAACAGAATTGTTAGAAGAGCATAATACATTCCGTTAATTTCCCAGCACCATATGTAAAGAGAGAATTACTGTGCATATAATACCTAATAATAAGGTGGTGTATACTACACCTAACATATATGTATTAGCTAACAGGCCCAATAAAAAAAGTCACATGACATAGAATCTCAGGGTTGGAAGGGACCTCAGGAGGTCATCTAGTCCAACCCCCTGCTCAAAGGGGGACCAATCTCCAATTTTTGCCCCAGATCCCTAAATGGCCACCTCATGGATTAAACTCACAACCCTGGGTTTAGCAGCCCAATGCTCAAACCACTGAGCTCCCTCCCCCAAATAGACTCCTAGTGGAATCAAAACTAGCTCTGATATTCCACAGTGGAGACAGGAGGCGGTGCAATTTTCATGTAGGGCCCTCACCAGGGGCCCACACCATCAGGTATTAATACCTGTCCCCAGCCTCTCTCAAATATTCTAGTTCTTATTACATTTTTGTGCACATGTGGGCTCTAACTATGGCTCCGATCTCTGGATATCTCAGATCCTCTAAGATAATTTATGTACTTTATGAATTATTCTTGTTATTGTTAAACTCTTCAACAAGTGTCCAGTCAATGCTCTGGGCATCCTTGACAACCTTTTCAAGAGACTCGTGTGAAGAAACAGACCTGAGCCCTATCCCAGGAGCAAATAAAATAACCCCGCAGCAGCAACAGAATGAGAGCAAACAATGGATAATGAAGGTGCTGATTTTGCTGCGTGGTTACATTTACACACTGGGAGTAGTTACATTGACTTTGAGTGGAGCATGTTGTTCAGACACTTCAGGAGCCTAAATAAATTCTCTAAGAAACAGCAGCCACGGGGCGGATTCCTACCTGATCCCATCCTGTGAACAGAACAGGTAAGGAAGCAAATGATAAACCCAGGGAGAAGGGAGCTGGCTCGGGAGCTGTGGCAGGATGAGAGAACCTTCATCTGCACTGTAACTTGATTTAGACAACGGGAAGAAGGAGGAAAGAAAACTCATCTTAGTGAACATAACACTGAGACTAACAGGAAATCATTAAAGTCAAACATTAAAGAGGACACATGAAATAAGAAAGGAATAAATGCATTATTAAGTGAACTTTTTCATATTATGTAGTTAGAACAGCCATTTAAATAAACGGAATATGTGTTTCCTTTATGAGTCTGAATTTGTCCCATCCCTACAAAATCCACATTAAAAAAGTCAGATCGGTGTAGAAGTTGGTAGTAATTCCGTCAATGGAGAAAAAAGTTTTAAGGAATGAGAAACTGTGTGTTTGTCAGGTTTCAGAGAAGCAGCCGTGTTAGTCTGTATTCGCAAAAAGAAAAGGAGGACTTGTGGCACCTTAGAGACTAACCAATTTATTTGAGCATGAGCTTTCGTGAGCTACAGCTCACTTCATCGGATGCATACTGTGGAAACTGCAGCAGACTTTATATACACACAGAGATCATGAAACAATACCTCCTCCCACCCCACTCTCCTGCTGGTAATAGCTTATCTAAAGTGATCACTCTCCTTACAATGTGTATGAGAAAACCTGGATTTGTGCTGGAAATGGCCCAACTTGATTATCATACACATTGTAAGGAGAGTGATCACTTTAGATAAGCTATTACCAGCAGGAGAGTGGGGTGGGAGGAGGTATTGTTTCATGGTCTCTGTGTATATAATGTCTTCTGCAGTTTCCACAGTATGCATCCGATGAAGTGAGCTGTAGCTCAGGAAAGCTCATGCTCAAATAAATTGGTTAGTCTCTAAGGTGCCACAAGTCCTCCTTTTCTTTTTAGTGATGATTTCAGTGAGGCCAAATTAAGTGAGGAGAAATGACAGAGACAAGGAGCTGGATCCCAGGCTTTGCTTCCAAATGTCTGCCAAAACGGTGTCTCTTTTTTGTCAAGACACTGAAGCGAGATGTGTCTCTCTCGATGCCTCCACCGCGCTAGAAAGCGAAAGTAGGAAAGGGAGGGGCACGCGGGGGGGGGGGTCCGTCCCTTCACCCCCACATTGCCCTTTGGGGTGAAGGATCCTCTCCCGGAGAAGTCCACCCAGGGGTCCCGTCTTGACTCAGATCTACCCAAGGGCCCCAGTTTGGCGGAAGCCCCGTGAGAATTTCGCAGAGACTCGGCTCCCTGCTCCGCGAGACCCGCTACATGCGGGACCGGATTTCTGACGGCGCTGGGTTCACACGCATCAGGGGCCCCCCGGTCGCTCCACTTCTGCTGCAGCCCAGCGGCCGCGGCGCCGGCTCCGCTCTCCAGCCCCTTCCCCTAGGACCGGCCCCGGGGCTTCTCCTCCGCCCCCCACCCCGCCCACTCGCTCCTGCTCTGCGCTGGCGGCTGAGGGCTCCTCTCACCCCCCCCCCCCCCCGCCCGTCACTGGCAGGCAGCCTGTGGGGGCCGGAGAGGAGCGCTAGGACCAGGGAGAAAGTGGGCGGGGGGGGGGGGGGGATTCCTGTTTACCCCTCCCCAGCCCTGCTGCGCCTGCAGTTTACTCCTGGCACCTCCCTCGCTCCAGGGACCAACCCTAGCTCCCCCCCCCCCCCCCGCTGTGCTTTTGCCCCAGCCCCTGCCTTGCTCCAGTCAGCAGGGACTAATCCTCCCCCCGTGCCCCACTGTGCTGGTCTTGCCCCTGGCCCCTGCCTCGCTCCAGCTGCGGACCAATCCTCCCCCCCTTCCCCTCTGTGCTCTTGCCCCTGGCCACTGCCACACTCCAGCTGGGGACCAATCTTTCCCCCCCACATGCCCCCCTGTGCTCTTCCCCTGGCCCCTGCCTCCCTCCAGCTGTGGACCAATCCTTCCACCCCCCACATGCCCCCCTGTGCTCTTGCCCCTGGCCCCTGCCTCCCTCCAGCTGGGGACCAATCCTTCCCCCCCCCCCCACATGCCCCCCTGTGCTCTTGCCCCTGCCTCCCTCCAGCTGGGGACCAATCCTTCCAACCCCACTGTGTCTCGCTGTCAGGGTAGATAACAATCAATGATTTTTTTAAAAAATTAAAAAATTGGATTTTTTCATTTAAATTGGACTTTTTTGAGAAAATGCTTTTTGAGAAAAAAACCTATCTAAAGATGAGATATTTTTGAGCTATAACCTATCATAGAATAGGGATGATACATTATATTTCTATAGTATGAGACAATATATTCATGTAATGTTTGAGAAAAGTTTGTAAATGAGTTCTAATAGTTGATGGATTAGGGACCCAATCTTATGGGGTTCCACAGGCTTCTCTATAGATTATTTAGGTTAATCTTTCCATCTACCCAATGGGACTCAGTGCTCAGTCTAGAAGACACCATCAGAGATGCTTAATTTTTCAGTTCTCAAACTGCGGATTTGGGTCTCCAGAGGTAACATGCTTGTTAACAGCAAAAATGTTTTAAAATAAATAAATAATATGTAAAGGTGAGAAATAACTGACCTCACCTCTATTGTCCCTTTGCAAATTTGTGTACATGGAGTCAATCCCTTTGTACCTCTCTCTAAAAGTGCAAAGTTTCAAAAAGTTCAATGACTAGAAGACTGTTGGGGGCAGCATAGATCTGGACAAGGAGAAGAAGTCTGGAGATAAATGTGAGAAGTGAGGGACATATGCTTTTTTGTTAAAATATTATATGTTTGCTGTTGAAGAAAAAAATCCAGAATACTTAACGTTGTTTTCGTTAAATAAAACAATTGAAATGTCTGTCTGGTGATGTTCTCCTCCTAATACAGCCTGGCAAGAAAATCCTCCAATTATTAATGATTAACCTGTTGAATTGGAGATCATTCACCTCCCAATGACAATAAATATCTGCTTCAATTACCTTTGGTAAATGAAATAACCAATCATTCATTTTCTAATATAGCTGTAAAACTAATCCGAAAAGTTTTCAAAATAAATCACTGTTTAAAAATGTATAGTGTGTACCTTCTAAAAATGAAGCCTACATCTATCTCTGAGTTGTGAAGAATATGTATTAAGGTTGTAACAACAAACAAGAATGCACATTTATATAGAAAACCATGATTAAATCGAGACTTCCTGACTAGTGATTTAAATCATGATTTAAATCAAATGCACCCTGCCCGCTGTGCTCTTGCCCCTGGCCCCTTCATTCCCCAGGGGGCCCCACAAATATGTTTGGTGCCGGGCCCACAAAAAGCTAATCCGGCCCTGTTTAATACAATCATAATAACCATTATATTTTTCATCTGCTGCGCCAAATGAAAACTCCCCTTTTAATTACTTCTGTAATAAACAGCCCTTGTACGCTACACTGGAGTTTATGGTGAAGGGAGTGTCTTTATTGCTGTAAGGTCGAAGGTTAAAGCCAAACCTCTCTCTGTTCTCAGGTACAAATCAAACAGGGACCAAACTGCGTAAGTTGTTAGTTCTAAGTCCTGACTGGTCAGCTGACATAGTGCTCCCCTTGTGACAGGATCCCCCGCGTGCAAACTGGATCCGGGGTACCACTGTGGCCCCTTACGTCTCCAGCCTGGGCTGTCTCTCACAATGCTTTGAAGCAGTAAACCCCATTGGGAGCTGTCATCACTCAGCACAAAAATAGGTGGAACCCCACACCCAGCTGGATTGCCTGAATGCTCCCAGAGCCACTCACACATCACACAGAGAAAGACACCAGCCAATATCCCCCAGCTCCCCAGCCTTGCACCCCAGTGTAAGTTTATTCGCCTTCATACTGCTGCTGTTTCATGTGGCTGGGCCCTGCAGCCAGAACTCTTCTGTGGCAGAGTGGACCTGAGATCAGGATCAAGAGGGAATCTGGGGAGTGGCCTTCTGGAGCCAGAACAGGAGCTGCAGCTGCGATGGGAAAGGTGTGCTGGGCAGAGGCATCCTGGGGAAGCAGCTGGTTACTTCCTGAGCAACCAGATACAATGTTGTTACAGATCCTGACTCACATTGTGATGAGATACATTGTTACCCCTGTGTAAGGCAAACTGGTTACATGGTTGTAAACTTGCTTCTAACCAGCCTTGCTGCTTCATGGCATCCAGATGCTGTCAGCTCTGGTGCATGGGCTCAGGGGGAGGATCCCACTGCTGCTGGGTTTTTGTTGCTGGTGAACGTATTGCCTGAGAATTGCAGTCTTCAATCAGATACATGTGACATGCAGTTATTTTTGGCCAACAGAAGTGGCCTCCAGGGGCTGAGGTGGAAGTTGGAGAGATGAATCCCTCATCCCATGTCACTTGCAGCTGACTGTGCCAATGAGACAGTTCCCAGACTGTTTAGTGTAACAGCGGGCTGGGAGAGTGGGAATACTCTCCAACAAGGACACACACACACAAAACAAGGGTTGGGGGAAAGTGAAACAAGCTAGAGGCCATGAGTACAAATCATCCCACTTCTACTGAGTGTGGTTTCAGAGTAACAGCCGTGTTAGTCTGTATTCGCAAAAAGAAAAGGAGTATTTGTGGCACCTTAGAGACTATTGGTTAAATAAATTGGTTAGTCTCTAAGGTGCCACAAGTCCTCCTTTTCTTGGAGTGTTGTTTGTGTTTGCAGGCACCTCCCAGCCCTTATGACTGACCATGACCTCCTATTCACAGACCTAGAAGGCAACCTAGGATTGGACACCTTTGCAGCCCATTTTGCTAATAAGTGAACAGAGGTCGCACAAGGTCACTGAAGTCAAAGCGGGGAACAGAATCAGGGTCTCCACATGGAATCCCAGGTCTTAGCTCCTCAGCCCCACGGCCTTGGCTGAAAGTGTCAAGTATCTGTTCATTGGTTCACCTGTTGCTAACGGTTACACCACACCAGAGCCAGCAACAGGAGACCAGAGCCCTGATCGCAAATGTTCTGCTGATGACTGGCAAACACTGGTCTAAGCCATTAGCACAGCCTGTGTCATGTTCCCTCCAGCAGCTGGCCCACACACAGCCCAACAATTATTCCCAGAGCTGAAGTGGTGTGGTGGGGATCTGAAGAGACATGATTTAAATCAGCGGTTTTCAAAGTCTAGGTCACAGCTCTGCAGGGTTCACCCCTGGCAGGGAAGGTGGCCGCTTCTTTATTTGTATCCCACAAGGTTTCATCTACATTTAATGGGTTATTTAGTTGCAAAGAAATATACAATGGAAATGTAATTACAGGGGTATATGCAATCTACATGTAAGATAACAACAAACAGCCTTTATTCGTTTTCATGAAGTTTCCACATCAGACATCTTCTCATCTTAACACAACCCTAAACTGAAGTGTGTGTTAATCTAATTACCAAGGCCTACAGAATGGAAAGGTAATGTAATAATAAACAACAAGATTTAGACAAGTAAAAACAATACACTTAACATCTCTGGTTTGATCTCTGTCTGCACCAGTGAATTGGCCTGAATACACATTGATACACTTAACCCTTCTTTGATATTCGGACACAAGTGAACTAGTGCTCTGCTCTGAGCTGGTCTGTCAGAGTCACATAGGCAATGTATTTTGCACACTGTAATTGCCTTTGAATTACAAGTTCCCAACTGGCAAGAAGGAAGATCAGCATCATGTGGCCAGCAGAGCTCCCAAATTACTGGATTAGTGGAAAATTCACTATTTTCCCTGATTTCCATTGCTTTTGCTGTCGTGCTTCAAAAGGAGACAGGTATTCACAGACACACGTGTGACTCTTCTGCCAGCAAACATGCAGCAAAGTCAGCATTAGAAGCCTTGACTTCAAATGTCCCCTCTCTTTTTTGTTCTTTATATTTCCATGCACATCACAACTCGTGTCACAAATACAACACGAGATCCCCTGCCCGAGATAGCAGAGAAGTATCAGACACTTTCTCCCCCTGATTACAAAGTATTTGAGAGGCTGCACAAGGTCACTTCAGGTGGAACTGGGAAAAGAACCCAGCTCTCCAATATGGAAAACCCAGGTGCTAGCCACTCATTCCTACTGCCTTTGGGTTGAATGCATAAAATAGATATGATCTGGTTAGCACCACTGCACAACAGAGCCAGGCACAGAACCTTGGAGCTCTGACCTCTAATCTGGCTCGTAAGCATTTGTGTACCTGATGGAACAGTGTGTCAAGTCCCCCAACAGGGATTGGCCTCAGAAATAATGGTGGGGGACCGGGGAGGTCATGTTACAAATCCTGCTGCTGTGGGAGTGGGGACTGAGGGGTTCCATGGGGTATTAAAAAAAGAAAACTAAAATATATAATTTAATTCACCCGCTCGTTGAAAATGTTATAAGCAATTGATTGAGGGGCAATGTGCCCTGAAATCCTGGTATTCCAGATTGAAAACATCAGTCTCAAAATATGGGCTGGGATTTTCTCAGGAGCCAAGTCCCCATTGAATTCCTGCCCTGAAGCCCTGGGGATTGCACTGGTTGGACAGACGTGGTCTAAGAAGCATTAGGGCCAAGCCCCATTAGACAGGCTGATTTGTTGTTAGAATGGTTGGGCTTTGCCCTAGTGCTGTCCTGAACACTCTCAGCAGCAATGCCTTCCGGGTAGGTATCTACAGTCCCAGTCCCTAGAAAGATCACCCAAGCAGTGGATCCTGAGAGATTTGAAGATGCTGCACTGTGGGACTCATGGAACCGCTGTGGTTGGTCCTTGCCCATGTACACCGCAGAACAGGTCAGACTGACCCAGGTCAGCACAGCCCAGGAGTTAGTTTTGCTGCAATCCAGTGTAATCCCAGTGGTAAATGACATGGACCCCTGAGCTGTCTGGAGCCCTTTTGTGTGTGGATTCAAGGTGCTGGGGGAGGGGGGGCGGAGGAGGTTTGTGCATTATTTAGCACAGTCACCTCCTGTGCCGGCATCTGAGTTTAACCCCTTCATCCCAATGAGAAACCTCATCTCCCTGCTGGGCCTGGGATGTTTGTCAAAGAGTCTTTCCTTCCTAATGGCCGCACTTCATCACTGCTCAGTGCTGTTGTGGGGTGGCAGGCTGGTCTAGCAGTTTGGGCACTGGACTGGACCTTCGGATATCTTGGTTGTATTCCCAATTCTGCCACTGACCTACTGCATGACCTTGGACAAGTCACTGCCCTCTCTGTGCCTCAGTTTCCCTTCCCCACCTCTTGTCTACTTCGTCTGCAAACTGTTCAAGGTGGGCATTGTCCCTCATTGTGTTTTATGCAGGGCCCAGATCTCATTTGGGGGCTGTGGGGACTGCTGTGATCCAAATAAAACTAATAATAAGTTCTATGATACAAATCAGTAACAAGATCAACAGCTTGTAACTTCCCCATCTCCAGCCTGAAGGCAGCATTCTCACATAGACCGGCCTGCAGCTCTTGTGATTCAAGCCTCACTGATCATTTAACCGCTTCTGTTCTGTAAAAAGCAATTTTCCAATGTGCTGGGGGGAGGGGACTTGACACCTGGCTCTGCCCAGGCCCCACCCCGACTCCACCCCTTTTCCCAAGGCCCCACCCCAAGTCTACTCACCCCATTCTGCCCCATCCCCGGAGGGTGCCAATGCTTACTCCTCCTCCTCTCCCCTCAATAGCCCCCACAGCTGAGCTTGACAGGCGGGAGGCATGGAGAGGCACTGATCAGCAGGGCCTGACAGCAGTACCCACGCGGTTGGCACCTATGATAAAAAAGTTCCCTTATTTCACCAGGGGAAGCTGGTTTTAATAAGGATTCCACTTCTTAGATAAAAGTCTCCCATGTCAGGTATCTTGAAAGACTATTTTTTGCCCTTCTTGCCACTCTCCCAGATCATCTATTTTTCAGTAGTATCTCCCATTCAATGAAGGCTTTGGAGAGCTGAATGATGCAGATACACTTGCAACAGGCAACTTCCGGTGAAATGAACCTTGTAACCAAAGTTATTACCATTAAATTTGACAGCAACTCCCTACCTTGTACTCCTGGGCAGCTTCCTCTGTAGGAACCACCATGTGAGCTCTGTGCACTTGGGATCTGTCGCACACCACACAGATGGGGGTTTGATCCTCTTCACAGAACAGTTTCAGAGCCTCCTGGTGTTCCCCACACACCCTGCCCCCTCCTGCTCCTTTTGCTGCCTGAAAAGTCAGCCCCTTTGGCTATTTCTACATTTGCCAGCTGCCTGTTGGGCCTGAGGTTTCTCTGTTGCAGTTTCTCTGCACTGAGGGCAGGAGGCGGCTGAGTCGGGTCCCTCCCAGCACTGGGCGATGCAGGCGCGGCAGAAATTGTGCCCACACTCCAGAGTGACAGGGTCTGTGAAATACTCCAGACAGACGGGACATGTCGCTTCCTCCTGGAGACTTTCCACGGGGCTCTCCGCAGCCATGGCTCCCTCTGGGCAGTGGGACAAGGTTACTTTCACTTTCCTGAGGTCAGGAAGGTAGGGGCAGGCTGGGGGTGGGGGTGCTGTACCAGCACTGATGGTGAAAAAAATCCAAATAAAAACAAAAAACAAAAGCCTGGCCCCCCAACTGCCCCAGCCAGGGCCCCCACAATGCCAGAGCCAGACCCCCACGCCTCCACCCCACTCTGGGCCCCATGCAACACCCCCCCCACACACACACACTGTCCATGCTAAGGCCTCCACCATACACCCCCACACACTGTATATACCAGCACCCCCTACTCATTCTGCATTCAAATCCCTCCCCCCATACACTCTGGGGACCCCCTGAAGCAACACCTCTCTGTGCCCCGCCAGAAACCCACACAGCCAGTGTCCCCTTTGCCCCTCTTACCCCCTCCCCCCCCCCACGATACCACCAGTCCATTGTGCTCACCAGGACCCACCAACCAACACTAAGAGAAAGACAGGCCAACACACCGAGCAGAACTTTTAATATTTTTTTAAAAAAAGAAACAGAAAAGAAAAGCAGGGGAGCCGACCCGAGGTGCAGCCAGTACACACCCAGAGCAGATCCCCAGCAGACACCCCCTCCCAGGCTGGTGCACCCCAGATAACCAAAGACTGACCAATAATTAGCACAGGGCAGTGGGTGCCACTCCCCTCCCCCCACCAGCCCAGTCGAGCCACCCCCAGCCCAGCTGTGCCAACCCCCCAATTCGCGCAAACCCTGCTGCAGCCTCCGCCTGCCCCTCCCCCACACAGCCTGTGTGTCCCCCCGACCCCAGCTGCCCCACAACAGCCCCCCC
Source organism: Caretta caretta (assembly GCF_965140235.1). Classification (NCBI taxonomy): domain Eukaryota; kingdom Metazoa; phylum Chordata; order Testudines; family Cheloniidae; genus Caretta; species Caretta caretta. The sequence continues at coordinate 42,437,167 of NC_134219.1, forward strand.
GCCCCGGTGCACTGCAACTGCCAGGCCAGCAGGGCAAGGGCAGGTTAAATCGATGCTGCTCTGCTGCAGGTACTGCTATCCCCCCCTCAAACCACAACGCCCGCCCCCCCCCAACCAACAACCTCCCTGCCATGAACCAGGCGCAGCAAAGCAAGCTGGTGCCTGGGGTGGCCCTGCTGAAGGGGCGGCACTCCGGCAGCAGCCCCGGCGGCAATTCGGCGGCAGCCCCTCTCCGTTGTTTCCCAAGGCTGCAATTCACTTCACCTCTGGGTGCCCTAGATCCCACCTGCCACATGGGGCTAATGCTGACCCTGCCTCCTAGGCTGAATCCATTCATGGCTGTGTGGTGATGGGGGAAATGGCGATACCAAGGTGAGTAGATTTGGGCTGAATTACTCCACAGTCTGAGAGTGAGAGCCAGCTCCCTGCAGGGGGCACGGGAGAGTGAGGGACTCAGGCCAGCTCCGCATAGAGGGGGGTCAGGGCTTTAGCCCTGCAGCTTCTGCCGCTAGGGCATCTGGGGGTCCTGAACTGGGGGCTTCAGCCCCACGTCTTCTCCCAGGGTCCAGGGCTTCTCCCACCCACCCTGCACGGCTTCTGCCGGGGTCCGTGGCAGTGTTCCCTGTAATTTTTTATGTCCATGTGCGGAATGACTTTTGTTATGTGCACCAATATGGAGGTGTGTGGTAGGGCTGGGGCCAAGCGGTCTCAGGGGGGCTCAGGGCTGGGGCATAGGGTTCGAGTGTGGGGCAGGTGAGGGCTCTGGCTGTGCATGTGGGGTTAGGGGTCAGGCTGGTGATGAAGGGTTTGGGGTGCTGGCTGCCCCGGGTACTACCCCCAGCCCTCTCTCACCGAAGCAGCTTGGGGCCACTTGAGAGGTGCCTCTCCATGGTCACAGCATCTCCAGTGGCTCAGCCGGGGGCATCTGTCCCCCAGCCAGAGCAGGTCTGGGCTAGGCTTGGTGGGGGTCAGGGAAGGGGCGTAGCTGAGAGGGAATTTAGGTCCGGGGTTTCTCCTTTATCCCCACCCTGCCCAGCGCATCTCCTGCTGGGGTCTGGAGCTTCTCCTCCCCCTAATCTGCCACTGCACCCATCCAGCCTGTGCGCATAGGAGCCCTGCAGCATGCCTGGGTGATTTCAAACGGCCTGGGGCTCCCGGCCACCGCTACCAGGACCACCGCAGTGGTGGCAGCCAGGGTCCGCAGGCCCTTTGAAATCTCCTGGGCCCCTAGGCAATTGCCCACTTGCCCCCCCGCCCCCAGTGGCCCCTGGTGGGTGAAAGGTGTAACTGCAGCACGTCTCTGACAGAATGTATTTTCTGCAGAGAAAAAGAAAATTCTGGATGGCACATGAATTCTGTGCCTACGCAGGGGCACAGAATCCCCTGAGCAGTGTTTGATGGCTTGTGTTGCTCTCCCTTTTATCTAATCCCCGGTAAATGCAGTTTCACCCCTTTTAATTATTTATTTTATTACTCTCATTGTTCTTAGTTCACCATCACTTTGGGTAAGACTGTGTAGAGGTATGTCATTGTGCTACCTGGTTCACGATTGACTTACTTCGCCCATGTTCACTAAGGGCACTGGCCTATTGTTGGTTCAAAGCCCCTTAAACGGATGAATGTAGCAGCTTCCCTTTGTCCAGGTTAACGGTTACACATGAGAGCAAGACACAATAGCAAAGAGAAGACCCGAGGCCACTCTGGAATTTTTGTGTTGTGTGTGTGTGTGTGTGTGTGTGCGTCCACACGCGCACCCAGTCACAAGTTGACTGAGAGAGTTTGGAGCAGTGAGCAAAGGAAGATTTCTGAGGTTTTTTTGGATGGGTGGGATGGTTTGGTGCCTCCTTAGATAATGGAAACAGAACTTCCTACATACTTTGTAAATACACTAGATTGTATGAAAGATACCAGACTCATCATCAAATTCTGCTCTCAACTAGAACAGTGCGCAGGGCCTTCAACATCAGCCATCCACTCGGGTCAACCTAATAACACACTCTTGTATGAAATCTCTCTCAGAGGCAAATTTCTACTGTAATTTTAACTAAACATAGATATACAGTAGTGATAACCCCAAGAAATCATATGGTACATCATGCCTCAAAGAATTATGATTTAAAACCAAATATGTTTGGGGTTCTTTTCGTGTTTTGTTTCTGAGCCTTTAGGAGTGCATTAGATTCACATTTTCACTTTTTTTCCAAAACCACAAGTTAAAATTTTTTTTATTGGTATACTTAGTGAAAACTGTGATTCTCAAGCAATCATTTGATTCCAGAAGCTTGTGCTTTCAGAATAAAAACACCAAATACTGCCACCCTCATGGTAAAATGGCAAGAGTCGGTAACACTGGTGATATGTATTTGGCTATCTAGACACACATGACACTGGTATCAATGACAATTGCACTGAATACAGCTAAGGACATGGTTACATTCTGTTTCTGGATACCAGGCCGTAGCTTGCAAGCTGAAATTGCAACCATTGATTGACTGTTACTGCTCCAGAAGGTTCCATATATCTGAAATGGCTTTATGTTCCTATGACAATTAATACCATTTTGGACTTCCAATATTATGAACTTTTTATACCTTTTAATTAAAAATAATAAACCTAATGTCTGTAACTAATCCTCCCATTCTGTGAACACTGAAGCATATGCTTTTTGGAGGTAGCTGCCCTGGGACATGTGTAAGGTGATCAGTAGATACTGCCAGGCTTATGGCCTGAGGACATCCTCATTTTTTGTACCTCAGTGGTGGCAACCCTATTTCAAAGCCTTCGCTGTCCTTCATTCTCACAAGTTTACTTTTTTTCCCCTTCCAAACAGGGGTATCGTTTGCTGGTGCCCCTCCAACCTTGGTTCCCCCGCCCGCAAAATTTTCATAGCTCTTTGCCAGGGGTTGTGTGAAAAACAGCCCCATCAAATTTAGCCATCGGGTTTAGCTACTAGTGGTGGTTTCTGATACTATCCATATCACGTCTTGCTTTCCTATCTGAATTAACTACCCCCAACTTTCCACATGGGTGTCTCATTCAGAGGGCCCTGCCTGCCACATCCCTCCTCACCCCCGCGAGACCCCCCCCCCGCCTGCCACTCACCACATACTTCCTCACCCCCCCCGTGAAACGCCTGCCCGCTGCTCACTGTGTGCCTCCTCACCTCCACCCTATCCCCTGTGAGATCCTTCCCCCACTGCTCTCCATGACCCTCCTTTCCTTCACCCCCCCAACAAAATCCCCCCCCAACTGCCACTTGCCCCATCCCTCCTCATCCCCCAGCCCCTGCAAGATCTCCCAGCCCACGGGTCACTGTGTCCCTCCTCTCCTCAACCCTCCCCGCAAGACTGCCCAGCGCACCCTGTCCCTCCTCTCATCCACCCCCCAACCCACAAGATGCCTCTACCCATCACTCACTGTGTCCCTCCTCTCCTCCATCTCCTTGCCCGTGAGACTCCCCATACCTCACTCATGTCCCTCCTCTACTCCATCGCCCCGTGAGATCCCCACGTTGCCATGTCCCTCCTCTCACCCATCCTCTGCCCGCAAGACCCCCAACCTGCTCCGCATCCTTCCTCACCCCTCCTCCCCGTCAAGAGCCCTCCCCCCTTGCCGCATCCCTTATCAACGCTGCCCTCACATGGGCAGGAGAGTGATGCAGTGAATGGTGGTGGCTGAGCAGGGCCTGCGGTGAAGTGGGGACAGGGCCTGGGGGGGGCACCGGGGTGGAATGGGGTTGCAAGAGGTGGGACAGGGAACTAGCCTCCCCCAGGGGAAGCTTCACCCGCCACCCGTGTTAAGGCTGTTTTAGTGCTTGAGGGGTTCACGGTTGATACCTGGTGAGTGAAATCTAAATACAGAACAGACAATCAGTGGGGGGTTTGTGCCCTGCTTTGTAACTGCCCTGAGGTTGGACCTCATGTTCTTGAGCTGCCCACAACAATTACGGCTGGGACATGAAGGTGAAGGAAACAAGAATTGTTTGTAGTGTTTTTATTTTACAATAAGTAGGTGGAAAGCAGGAAAGTAAAAGGAGCTAAGACAGAGTTTAATGACCACAGCATATTGTAAGGAGATCCACAGCTACTCAGAGCAGTTTGCTTAATGGCACTAAAATAGCACCAATGCCCAGGAATTAATATAGGGAATTAATGAGTTACAGTCTCACTTTCAGAAACACATCATAAATCCCTCTGTCCCTCTCAGGTTCCCTTTCCTTCTCCCTTTTCTTTCATACTCTCCTTCTCTACTCAGCATTTTTCTAGCCCTCACTTGTGATCCCTGTTTATTTTCCTGTGTCTTTCCCACTCTTCTCCCCTCCCTCCCACAGATCAACCCCCTTGGCTGCTCCCTTCTTTCCCCTGATTTTATACATTCCCCTCTTGCTGCCCCAGCGAGATCTAATCCCACAGATCTGCACAAAATGCGCCCAGCTGCTGCAGAGCTTCCAGCTTCTCCCAAAACCCTGATTGATTCATGCTGGGTCCCCACCTCTGCCTGTCCCCAGCCCGGCTGTTAGTTCTGCCCCCTGCCCAGCCCCCGCCTCTGCCCCTCAGGGCCCCTCTGCCCCTCCTGCAGCCCCAGGGGTTCCTCCCCCTCCCCCTCTGCCTCCTGGGGCTGCAGGGAGGGAGGGGGAGGAGCTTCCAGGGGCCATAGAGATGAGGGGGCAGGGGCTGGGTAGATGGGAGTCCTCCAAGGTCATAGAGACTAGGAGCCGTGAGGCTAGAGAGGCTGATTTCCGGTTCCCCCCTCTGCTGTGGGGCTCAGGGACGCAGTCGGAGCCGGGATCCCTCCCACACCCAGAGCCAGGGGCGGATTCTCTCCCCAGGGACGGAGCCCGGCGGGAAAGTGAAGATCGGGGCCTCGGCACCAGCATCGATAAATGTCACCTGCCCCCGGCCACAGTCCAGACAAACCCAGATCCTGCTGGGGGCCTGGCTCAGGGGCAGGGGGGTCTCAGGGGAGGTGAGAGCCCGGAACTGATCCCAGTCCCACTCCACTGCCCAGATCCCCCCCTCAGGGTTACAAATGATCTCTCCCTTCCTCCCCACAGACTCTCTGGCCACCCCCACAGCCCAGTATCGCCCATCCTCCACCTCCACCTCCCAGCAATGTCTCCCCGCGGTGAATCCCTCACAGCCCAGCACACATTCCCAATAGTCAAATCTCTCAGGCTTGTTGGGCACATCCTCCTCTGTGTCTCCCCATCTCACACTTTTCCCATCCTCAGACAGGACGAGTTCGGGATGAGCCGTGTCTGGATCCAGAGTCACATTCGCTGGGGAGAGAGAATCAGAGCGTGAGGGGCAGAGCTCGGCCCTGGGGGAGGGTTTGATGGCGTCAGTGACAGAATCTGCCCCAGCTGGGGAGTGACTCAGGGAATCTCCTTCCTCCAGGATTTACCCGTCAGCTCTGAATGGGGAGCAGCTCTGAGAGGTCAGCACAGTGCAGGGGAGAGTCAGGCCCTAGGCAGAGATGGGCCAGCCGTGCAGCCAAAGGGTCACTTGAGCCAGGTCTGGGACTCAGGCTCTTTCCTGTCCTGCTCCACATCTCTCCTGGGAGGGGACTAGAGACCCAGGTGTCATGGGGGGCCCCACGGAGTGGTGAGAAACTGAGCTCCCTCTCCTGAGTGCTCACTGACACGCCTCACCTCTCCCTGCAGTTTCCCATCTTAAACCCCACATTCCCAGATGAGAGAGCATTGCTATGGGGAGAGAATAGATGCCTCCCATCCTGCACCCTCACCCTACGTGAGAGCAAGGGGAGTGCTGGGGGAGAAGGAGCACGAGGTTCATCTTCCCGTCTGACTCTGGCAAAGACCAGACTAACTCAGCAGACACATATTAACAGACACACACACCCCTCACTCACTCAGCCCTTGCCCAGCATGGGGCAGGAGCGGTGACTGCGGGCAGGGATGGCCTGTGCTGGTGGAGGGTCCAGCCGGGAAATAAAAGGGTCTGAGCGGGAAGGGCAGCCTGCCCTGCCACTAGTGAAATGGGGGCACTAGGACCCTGCGGCAGCAGATGATGCAGGGAGGTAGCAAGGAGCTGCAGGGGAGAGACAGGGACACTCTGCTCTGGGGCCCAGGGAGGTGCAAGGGGGGCAACAAGGGGGGAACAGGGGACACTCGGAGGGGGCACGGGGGCGGGGTGGGAGGTGGGGCCAGGGGGAGACCTGGCCCCGAACATTGGTGGAGCCGGGCCCTCAATATTGCTGGAGCCACGAGCCCATATAACTCACCGCTGCGGCTTGCCAGTAGGGCCGTAACAGGGCGTATCGGCTTCCTTTCACCTCTGCTGTTATTACCTGTAAAGCTCCTTTCTCCACTCCCACTACCCTGCTGTTCTCTGGCAACATATTGTGTCCCTGGGGTTGGCCCATTAGCCGGTGTCCCGTGTGTGTGTTTTATGATACAATCTCCAATTACATGATCACACACTGTTTTTGCCACAGGACCCCTGCCTCATTCTTTCACTGCCCAGGATGGATGCACAAGGGGTGAGAATTAAGGGCGTACAGGGCAGCATAAAACTAGCATTTCCTAACTCCCAAGTGTTTTACATTTCAGCCTAAATCATCTTCTGTTCAGGGGGGTTGTGCAATATTCTGTACTTGTATCATGTCCCCTCTTGCTCCTCTCTTTTAAAGGTAAAAATCCCCCGTTTTTTCAATCTCTCCTCGTGCTGATTCTCATTGCCTTTCTCTGAGCCCCCTTTTCTTCTTCGATACCCTTTCTGAGGTGGGGTGAGAAGTACCCAACACAGTACTCCCGATGAGGGCAAAACACTGATTTCTATAACGGCTGTATAATATCTCCCTGTTGTTCACCATCCCCCTTTTATGGATTCTCAGATTTTGTTTGACCTTTTCCCCAGAGCTGCGCAGAGAGCAGAGGGTTTTGTCAAGCTGGCCACAGTGAATTCCAGGTTGCATGACTGAGGCCTTGGCTACACCTGCATGTTATAGCGCAATAGAGCCGCCCAGAGCGCTCTCCCTCACTCCCCGTCCACACTGGCAAGGCACGTAGAGCGCTCCGACTCCCTGGCTAGAGCGCGGCTGGTCCTCCACCTCCCCGGCAGGGATAAGGTTTGCTGCGTATTGGGTGAGACTCTGCGGCATCAGTGTGGACGAGGAGTAACGTTACAGCGCTCTGACTGCCCTCCGGAAACGTCCCATCATCCCATTAACTGAAGTGACCGCTCTTGTCTTTGTTGAGAACTCCGGCTGGAATGCGGAAGTGGCCCTTTCGAAGCTCCATTTCAGAGACCCGGCTGCTTATCAGCTCGGAGAAACAGCTACTGTTTGCTTTGAGTAACTGGAGAGAGAGGCGGGGTCTGAACTTACAGACAGCGTGCTGACAGACTCTCAGCATCCCAAAAACCCACTCTCTCTCCCCCCACATACACACAACACACTCCACCCCACCCCACGCCCATTTGAAAAGCACGCTGCAGCCACTTGAATGCTGGGATAGCTGCTCATAATGCACGGCTCCCAATGCCGCCGCCAATGTGGCCACGCCCCTGCGCTGTCAGCTCTCAGTGTGGACAGACTGCGGCGCTTCCCCTACTGCGCTCTCCGAAGGCTGGTTTAACCCAAAACGCTCTACAGCTGCCAGTGTGGCCAAGCCCTGAGCTGCTGATGTACTTATTTTCAAACCCTGTAATGTGAACGAGTTCAATTTTTTCCCTCCATGATATGTTCATTTATCACCAGTGCACTTCGTATCCCACCAGGTTTCCCTTTCACACAGCTTGGGGGGGGAGAGGTCCCTCTGAACCGCCTCACAGTCTTCACTGGACTTGACTAGCCAACCTCAGCTGTGGCCCCTGGAAGAAGAATCATTCCTCACAGGGCCACTCCCGAAATCCCCTGTGCATCCCTCTATTCCTCTCCCACTCCCTAACCTCACCCCTCCCCATACCACTCCTCTCCTGCCCCATCTTCCCCAAGGAATTCCAGAGCGCACACTGGCTCCCTCTGTGCCCTTACTGGCTTCTCATGCAGCTTGGATCCTGCCGTGTGTTTGGGGGGTTGCAGTCAGTGTGTGATGGGGTCTCGGTATCTCTGTGTGTGACCTATGGGGGTCTGTGTGCAGTGAATGTGCTAAGCCCTGCTGGCTGCCATGTACCTGTGCCACGGCTAGAGCAGCAGCAGCAGCTGTCTGGGCACATGCAACCCTGTTAGGGCTTCTGAAAATTGAAATGAGCAGCCTAGACATTAACCTGGCCCTGGCCAAGCCCTTTGTCCACCCCTCCCGCCCTGAGCCTCCAGCCCCATCAGGCTCTCTAACAGCATCTCGCTGAGAATCCTCTGAGCTTCCAGTGGGCACAAAAACTCCTTAGGCGCCCAAAATCACAACGTTGGCCAGACAAACCTTTGAGTCTTTTCACCTTAGTACAGAGCCATCCCTGCCCCAAAGAGCTAGTGTAAAATATTAACTGTGTGACAAAAGGGGACTGGAAGTCTCAGGGCAGGGGAGCTTTGGATATCGATGCAATAGGAGCTGTAGTTACCTGGGCAGACGATGTTTCTTCTCCAGTCTGAAACCAAACACAGAGAGAGGGATGAGAACTCAGCTGAGTGAATGCAGCAACACCAGGGCTCTGGGATGAAGAGCAGCTGGCTTACGCTGAACCCGGGCAAGAGCAAAGTGATTGAGAAGCAGGGACACATTTTGAAGAACGAGATGAGACTCTGCCCTTCATTTCATTGAAACTGTACAGACCCCATTCACCAAAGTCGAGGTGCAAAGACTAGGTGACCTGGTAGCATCAGTGTCTAAACAACCCAGCTCACTAGCCCCAGGTCTACACTGGGGAGCCGGGGGGGGCTAGGGTAAGGGAGATCGACCTAAGATACACAACTTCAGCTACGGGAATAGCGTAGCTGAAGTTGACGTATTCAGGTCGACTTACTTCGGTGTTCTCACGGTGGCGAGTCAATCGCTGCCGCTCCCCCGTCGACTCCGCTTGCGCCTCTTGCGGCAGTGGAGAACCGGAGTTGATGGGAGAGCGCTTGGGGATTGATTTATCGCGTCTACACTACATGAGATAAATCGACCCCCAATAGATCGATCGCTACCCACCGATCCGCCCTAGGAAACTTTGCATCTTCTTGGGGGCAAGAATCTGGCCAGTGATCCCTGCCTCTGCCACCGCCAGGCTGGGTTACTGTAGATCACTGAATCCACAGCTGAGTGTGAAGGCTCCAGCTGCTACCAGATGCAGCTGCCGGCCTTCTCCAGGGCTTAGGCCACAGTGAACCCATGAGGCCCATGTTCCAGTCCCTTCACTGGCTCCCAGTCCCCTTCTGATGCCAGTTTAAGGCTGTGGTTTTAATCTGCAAATCAATCAAAGAATCCAGCCCCAGTGGAGGCTATTTGTGAGCCGTCCAGGTAGGAGGCTACAGAGGTCCCTGCTCCACCCCCACCCCACGTCATTCCACCCCCTTCCCGAAGTCTCCAGCCCCACCCTGCCTCTTCCCCTCCTCCGCTCCCAAGTGTGCCACATCCCTGCTCCTCCCCTTCCTTCCCAGAGCACCCTGAGTGCCGTGAAACTCACGTGAGTGCTGTTTTGCGGCAGGTGGGAGGCACTGGGAGGGAAGGGGAAGAGTTGGTCAGCAAGGCCGCCAGTGGGCACTAGGGGGAGTGGAGAGCTTGGCTGTGGGTGGGTGCAGAGCACCCGCTAATTTTTCCCTGTGGGTGCTCCAGGGCTGTTGGCACCTATGGCCAGTGGTGACAGCAATAGCAGCAGCAGCAAGCCAGTTGCAGAGGTGGAGGCAGCAGTGGACATGTTGCTCAATGCTCCCCCAACCGACAAAAGTTTCACCGACAAAAGTACCGGTGTGGACAGTGCTATGTTGGCGGGAGACACTCTCCCACCGACATAGCTACTGCCGCTCGTTGGGGGTGGTTAAATTATGCTGGTGGGAGGTTGGCATAGAGCGGCTACACGGGAGAGCCCATTGCAGGGCAGCTGCAGTGGTACGGCTGTGCCGCTATAAGCCTTAAAGGGGCCATTATAGAGCCTTAAAAAGGCTCAGGAGTTAAATTTGCCCAGATTATTGGGTGGGGTCTCAAAGTTTTTCTGGTTTGTATTGCTAAGAGGAACCCTTGACACTGCACCCAGTCCTTGGTGCTGCCGACTCCACCTGGCAGAAGGGTGAGAGATTGATAGATCCAGAGATAGTTTCAAACCACGGAAAAGGCTGCATTCGAGAAATAGAAACACTCACCAAGTTCACTTTGAAGATCATCTAGGTAACAAAGAATCAGAAACAAATACACACTAATTAAGTGCATCTCTTCTAGGATGGAATCAACCCCAGCCTCCCATCCTGCAGCCTGTCCCTCTCAAACCCATTGATCCAGGCAACGGGCAGGGAAACTACTGAGGTCTGGAGAGAAGAGTCCCTTTCCAACCCACGGGCAGGGCACGGAGCGCCTGCGAAGTCCCATAGGTTGTGGCTTCACAGCAGCTGAATACCCCCAATTGACCCATGGCAGCTAACCAGGCTCACAAGACATGGGGTGGGGGCCTGTAAAATTGGGGTGTGGACATTTGGGCTCATTTTGTGTCTACACTGGAGTAAAGTATCAAAAAATAACTGATTATCTGCATGGACTTACAGTTCTGAAAGTTTTGAATTCCCAAGGGAATTAGGGCCAGTTTTTTAAAGGTATTTAGGTTCCTAACTCCCACTGATTTCAGTTGGCATTAGGTGTCCAAATACCTTTAAAAAGCTACCCTTAGAGCCCATTCCCGCTTCCGTGCATATTCCATGTTCCCATTCACTTTGCTGGGAGCTTTAGGAGTGCACGGAATGTAATATTGGGCCCTAAAATTATCAACATTATTCTTTTAGTGATGTGACTTGTGCATTTAGCGTTGGATCCTACACTCGTTGAAATCAAAGGCCCAGCTCTAACTGATGTTCGTGGTGCAGCATCAGGGCATTCATGTTTTTCTCATTTAAAAAATAAAACACGAGGAGACAAATTTGAACAAAGTTTTCTTGTTGGAGGAAAGGGCACAACACTTACCGATTTTTGTATCACAGTTCCCTAAAAAACAGAAATAAATATAAATTATTGTTAGGAGCCTTTTTCTCATGGATATACGGTTGTCTGAGTTTTGTGAAAGTTGAACATCGTGTCTCACTTTCCATAAAACCAGTTGGGGTGAAACTGATCAGGCTTAATCTCATCCCAATTTCCTTTTAACATTAAACGAAAAAATGAACAACTCCTCCTCCAATATAATTACACACAAGATCCACATTGGACCAAATTATTTACTTGTCAGATGAGGCAAGAGGACATTTGAGGGCACAGAGTCCTCCTGGTCCCCCATGTCATGGTGCCTCCACCACCATGTGGATTTCATCCTCAGAGAAGATACATTTCAAAGAACATTTTCTTTCTGATTTTCTCTTACCCACATACTGAATAATTATCAATACATTATCCCTGATATTTCATGTGATACTCAAATTGATCTCTCTTTAATAATTATCATCATAAATAATAAAACAGCAAACAACTTAATGGAAAAGCTTCTATGTAGAGTAAAATTGAATTTACTGATTTCTCCAAGATGTTTCCCTAAAGAAATGAAATGAAGCAAACAGATGGAAATACAAGTTATTTAAGAAGATTTCCAGTTAATGGAGATTTCAAGGTGTGTTTTCATGATATGAACGCCTGGCCCCTAAATACCAAACATTTCATTCATGTTTTACTACCCATGTGGCCACACTAGAGTTAAGTGTCCAACAGTAACTGACTATTTTCAAGGATTTACAACTCTGAAAGGTTTGAATTCCTTATGCAATTAGGGTCTGATTTTTCAAGGCATTGAGGAGCCTAACTCCGACTGATTTCAGTGAGAGTTAGCTCACCATGTACCTTAAAAAAATCTAGCCATTTGAGCCCAATCCTGCTTCCTCACATTCCCATTGGCTGTGCTGGGAGCTCTGGGGGTGCAGACTGGAATTTCTGGCCCTCAAATTATCAGCATTATTTTTTAACGAAATGACTTGTGCATTCAGTGCTTAATCCTCCACTCATTGAAGTCAATGGCAAAGATCTAACTGGTGTTAGTGATGCAGTATCTGGGCTTTCATCTTTTTCTGGTTAAAAAACTCCACCCCAAAAATTCACAGATAAACAAAGAAATACCCTTATGAGGAGTCAAATTTGTACAGAAGTTTTACTTGTTGGAGGAAAGAGCACACCATTTACAGATTTCTATATCCTGTTCCATTAAAAATAAACAGAAATAAATATAAATTCTTATTAGGAGCATTCTTCCCTTGGTTATACAGTTCTCTGCATTTCATGAAAGTTGCACAGAGATTATACAATTCATGAGCCTTTGAAGGGTTTCATGTTCTCAAGACCAGGAGAAAAAGGTTTCCCTTCTCCATCTCTGACTTCTTGTTTCTCACCATAGTCAGAACTCAGGTTAAGGCTCAGAGCTCATGTCTATTCAGACCCCTCTTTTCCACTGTGTATATTTTTTTAATATTATCTGTTGGGATGAAATTTGCCAGGCTTTGTCTCATTCCAATTTCTTTTTAACAGTAAATGAAATCACAGACAACTGCTCCCAAAATAAAACAACACACAATCTTTATGGGGACCCAACTCTGTCCAAAATATTTACTTATCAGAACAGGGAAAAAGACATTAACTAATTCCCAAAGTCCATGGGGACTGAGGAGGGAATAACTGCACAGCTGGGTGGGAAGTGAGCAGAAAAAAATGAAAGAGTGAAGAAGGTTTGGGATGAATCTCCCCCCCTTCCCCAAGCACTCCATTCAGCTTAACTGAGGCAGTTCTGGGGGAGAAATATTCTGTGCCTGTAAAGGGCTGATGCAGATCACTGCCTCCAGGAGCAAATGGGAACCTTAGTAAAATTTCCTTCCCTGTGCTGCTGAGGGGAGCACAGGGCAGGTCCGTGCTTCCCCTGCTTGGCCCAGTGTAAAATTTCATTCTTCCCTTTTTCCATTTATTAGAAGAAAATTTCTTGTTAATTTCACTAAATTTTCCCTTGTGACGTTTACCTTTTATTTTAAATAGATAAACAGTGAGGCCAATGAAACCAAACAAAACCAGCAGATTCACACTCAGAGCCACCATCCATGGATTCACCCTCGGGAAAAAGGAATCTGAAAAATAAACCCCCAGGATTTGCATTAGTTTGGAAGCAGGGACAAAACTAATTTTTTTCTATTGCATGTAAATACATAAATAGCCCCCAGCAGGACGTATGTGAAGTAAGAGTGAAAACATGACCCCCCCCCCCCCTGCCCCATGCTGCACAAAAGACCAAAACCTGATTTTAAAAATTACTCCAGCCAACACAGCTTTAGCACTGATTAAGCTGTGAATGAACAGGCCTGGTTTGATTCATGGTATTCAGAGCTTTACTGAGTTCAGGGGCAAATTCTCTGCTCACAAAACCGCATTGACTTCGGTGGAGTTATGCCAGCAAACAATTTGGTCCTCACTGTTCAGCAACATTCAGAAATTGCAAGAGTAATTAGAATGTTTTTCATAGATTCATAGATACTGAGGTCAGAAGGGACCATTATGATCATCTAGTCTGACCTTCTGCACAACGCAGGCCACAGAATCTCACCCACCCACTCCTGCGAAAAACCTCTCACCTATGTCTGAGCTATTGAAGTCCTCAAATCATGGTTTAAAGACTTCAAGGAGCAGAGAATCCTCCAGCAAGTGACCCGTGCCCCATGCTACAGAGGAAGGCAAAAAACCTCCAGGACCTCTTCCAAGCTGCCCTGGAGGTAAATTCCTTCCCGACCCCAAATATGGCGATCAGCTAAACCCTGAGCATATGGGCAAGATTCACCAGCCAGATACTACAGAAAATTCTTTCCTGGGTAACTCAGATCCCACCCCATCTAACATCCCATCACAGGCCATTAGGCCTATTTACCATGAATATTTAATTTCCAAAATCATGTTATCCCATCATACCATCTCCTCCATAAACTTATCGAGTTTAATCTTAAAGCCAGATAGATCTTTTGCCCCCACTGCTTTCCTTGGAAGGCTATTCCAAAACTTCACTCCTCTGATGGTTAGAAACCTTCGTCTAATTTCAAGTCTAAACTTCCTGGTGGCCATTTTGGTGAGTCACTAATAATTTCCCCAATTATTTCGATGAATCATAATTGCAATGAATCCAAACATTAAGTGCTACAAATTGATTCATCTTCTTTTGCTGTTCTTGTGTTTACAGCATTTACATCATCTAGCCAGGGTGGGCATTTCAAACATGCCTAAGGCCTTCTCCACACAGGATTTGTGCCCTGGTTTAGTGAAATTGGTGTAACGCTCATGCAGTCATTGTTACATTGATTCCACAGCTGACCACGTCACAGGACTCCCCCAATTTAACTAAACTGATTGACAAAACCTTAAACTGTAAATCAGCTGAAGAGTGTCCTTTATCCATTTAGTATAAATCAGTAAGGAACTGACTTACACTAAATGCACAGGACACTCTGAAACTGACAGAAGAGCGTTTAGAGAAAGGGTTTCATCAATAACTCAGGAGATAATCAGGGCGGCTTTTGTGTGTAGACAAAGGCAAAGTGAGTTATGAGCACAAGTCCTACTGAATGTCAACAGAAACAAGCCCACATCATTTGGTGACATTTCACTAACTGAAAAGGTAGCAAACAAACGATGGTGTAAAAACTGCTACATTCAAAAAAAATCACTGAGGGGAAGTTAAGTTTTTAGGAACAAACTCTTTCAAGGTTTGGTGAATATTTCTTTCCAAAATCATTCTTTTTTTTTAACTATTTTTTTTAAGTTAGAGTTTCAGGAGTATCAGAGTTAAGATTAAATTTACATGAAACCCAAAACTCTGATAACTCTGAATATGCAAAATTAAGGCAATCAGATTGCCTGAGTTGTGACCCTGTTAAGGTTCCAGTATCTGAACTTCTTTGTTTTTATGTAGGTTGTAAAATATGCACAACTGATGCTTCAGTTCTTTGTTTCTTAGGTTTTGTTTTGTTTCTGATGGAGGTGATTTCAGTATGTGGGTTTAGCTGGTAACTGACCTGCTATATAAACTGTTGATTGCTTTTCTTGATTGAGAATGGTGTTCCTGATCAAACAGGACAGGTTCTGGTTTGAACGTTCTTTTATAATAATAGAATTTTCTGTTTCAAACAGGCCACTATCCCCGAGGGATTTTGCTTCAGAGAGCGACGGTAATTCTTTCCCACTGAGATCTCTCCAAAGAACCTTGGGCTCTGGATACCAACCAGCCGATTGACAAACCATCCGGATCCCTCCATCCTGGTGACTCGCCACCGAGATGAGAGGATTGGAGCCCAAACCTAGAGGAAAATTACATAAATGTGTGATAAATCAATGGGGTAACTTAACAGCTAAAAAACGATGAGTGATAGATTGTGGATCCATTACTCCCACTCGAGATCACTTGCTCATATAGAAGGGATAAACAAACACTGGAATTTCTGAATTCCCAATACGCATGGACACAGGAAAACACGTGAACAAATATTTAAAATAATTTCACTGAATAAGGAGAGATATTTTCCTCTCCACCCAAGAGCAGTGGAACACTGAACACCTTTGGAAATCCGGCCACTTCGTTTAAATACCTAGTGGGGTATGAATTTTTCAAAAAGCCAGATTTTAGTATATTGGATAAACATTTTGATTGTTCTCTTTTTAAATAAATAAATAAATAAATCTAACTGGCTCCATGGTTCCTGTGTCAGAGCAGCAGGGGACAAACGCTCGGCCTCATCTGCTAGTGGTAAATACTTAACTTGTCCCCGCCCCCACCTTTATGTGGCCTCAGCCAATGAGAAAGCTGCAACTGATTTTGACTGCACCCCTAAATAACCACCAGTAGTGACCACGTCAGAAGGCCTGTACACCTGGCAGCCCCACCTTAGCCACGCCTCAGAACGACGGCCGAGGAATTGGAAGACCAGGGACCGTCCACACGTGAGAGGCTCCAGCAGCGCAGCTTCACCTCTGTGGTGCTTCAGTGTAGACACTACTTACACCAAGGGCAGGACTTCTCCTGGTGTCCCAGGTGACACCCCTCTCTGAGAGGCAGGAGCTAGGTTGACAGAAGAATTCTTCTGTTGACCCAGCCCTCCCTGCATGGCGACTTAGGTCAGCTTAGTTTTGTCGCTCATGGGGTGTGTATTTTTCAAATCCCTGAGAGAGATAGTTCAGCTGACCTACTTTTTTAGTGTAAACCAAGCCCATATTTGTCTAGAAGTCTTTTCCCTCCTTTCTCTCCCTCCTTTTGGAGTCAGTCAAGAACACCTTTTGGGCAAGGAAATCTCTTGACCATTCTGAAAATGCCTTTAATAAAACGTTGGGAAAGTTTTCAGCATATTTTCCAAAGTGTCTGAATGTGGTCGTGTGCTGAAATCTAATCACGCTGTGTTACTCTAAAATAATTCACAAGTTGCTAGTCACAGTTGTTGCAGTAGAAAAGAACAAAAACTGCAGCCCAGGCTGAGATAATACAGACTAGAGCAACTGACCTGCTATCTTCAGTTCCAATAGGGCTTCTTCATAAAAAGAACCATCTTGAACAAAACAGTTGTATTGTCCTTCATCTGAGCGTCTGATATTAAGAATCTGCAAGGAAACATTCCCATCTAGGATGCCATCTTTCAAAAGCTCCGTCCTTTCATGATAGTCTGGCATCTGCTTTCCATACTGATCCTTTCCTCCATGATACAGGTGCACAACTGAAAAGAACTCAGATCGGAACCATCTCACCTCCATGTTCTCAGCGCTCATCCTGGGGGACAGGTGACAGGGTAACACAATGTTCTCACCCACAATGGCAGTGACAGGG